>NW_006399799.1:16183644-16211969 GCF_000299155.1 Elephantulus edwardii
AAGGAGGTTAGAAGGAGAATTGATGCCTTTGAGCTGTGGTGCTGGAGAAGAGTATTGAGAGTACCATGACTGCTAGGAAAACAAACAGATTTGTCCTGGAGAGGGTTAAACCGGATGGCTCCTTGGAGGCAAGGATTCTGAGGCTCCGTCTAACATACTTTGAACATGTTGTAAGGAGAGACAGGTCCTTGGAGAAGGACATCATGCTTGGTAGGGTGGAAGGACAGTGCAAGAGGGGAAGACCCTCTATGGGGTGGATTGATTCAGTGACTGGGTTAATCGGGATGGGAGTGTCAGAGACAGTGCGCAGGACAGAGTAGAGTTTAGGGCTGTTGTACATAGGGTCGCTATGAGTCACAAGCGACTCGACGGTACATAACAACAACAACATAAATGTGAAGAGTCCATTATTACCACATGTATTATATATTCATATATGTTGTTGTTATTATTGTTATGCACCATCGAGTCAGAACCAACTTAATAGTTGACCTTCCAGTGTGAGTTTTCAGAGTCTGTCAGGCAAGACTCTCGATTTAGGGTCATTCTGTGTTAGAGTCAATAGAATAGCACCTAACAATAACAACAACAAATATATATATATATCTCCACCACTCATTTATTGGTTTGTTATATTGTCGTGGCTTACATCATGCTAAGCAATTAATCAAAGAAGCTGGACTATATGAAGAAGAATGTGACATCAGACTTGGAGAAAGACTCATCAACAACCTGCGTTATACAAATGACACAACCTTGCTTGCTGAAAGTGTATAAAATTTGAACTTCGTAATTACTGAAGAAGAAGAAGACTACAGCCCTCAGTATGGATTACACCTCAACATCAAGAAAACAAATCTTCACAACTGGACCCATAGGATTATAGTATCATAATAAATGGAGAAAAGATTGAAGTTGTTAAGGATTTTTTTTAAAGTTGTTAAGGATTTAATCTTATTTGGATCCACAATCAACACCCATGGAAGTTGCTGTTGTTATGTGCTCTCAAGTTGACTGCAACTTACAGTGACCCTGTGAACAATGGATCTGAACTGTGTCCTATTCACTCCTATGATGAGGATGTATCATCCTTGACATACTTGAGCCCATTGCTGTAGTCACTGTGTCAATCCCTCTTGTTAAGGGTCTTTCTCTCTTTGCTGAGCCTCCAGCTTTCCAAGCATGATGTCCTTCTCCAAAGACTGCCCCTCTAAACAATATGCCCAAAGTAAATGAGATGAAGTGTCTCCATTCTTGCCTCTGAGGAGCACCGTGGTTTCACTTTATCTTGGCAATCTGTGAGACATTCAGCATTCTTTTCCAACACCACAACTCAAAAAGTGTTGATTCTTATTCTGTCACCCTTAGTCATTGTCCAACTTTCAGATGCATAGCAAGTAATTGAGAAGACCACGGCTTGAGTCAGGCACACCTTACTTAGTATTTAAACAGACATTGTTGCTCCTTAGTACTCTGGAGAGGTCCCTGACCATAGAGTTTCCCATTGTGACTTGTCTTTTGATTTCTTGACTGCTGGTATCAAAGGTGTTGGTTGTGAATCTAAGTAAGATGAAATCATTGACAACTTCAATCTTTTGTCTAGCTACCCTATATAACCCATGGAAATAGAGCAAATAAATCAAGATATATTGTATTGGGCATATATGCTGCCAAGGAAATTTTTTGGAGTGATAAAGAGCAACGATGTGTTTAAAGATTAATGGGTGCAAAAAAAAAGATTAATGAGTGTCTGTCTTATGACACACAGTATTTTCATTTGCTTCCTCTGTATGTGGAAGTTGTACAATTAATAAGGAAGACAAAAGATGAGTTCTGCCTTTGAATTGTGTTGTCAAGGTATATTAAGTACAACGTGGACATCAAAGAGAACAAACCTCTCTATCTTGGATGAAGTATAGTCAGATCGCTCTTTAGAGGTGAAGATGATGAAATGTCGTCTCACATACTTTGGACATGTTATCAGGAGGACTTAACCCCTGGAGAAGGACAGTGTCTTGGAAAATTAGAGGGTTAGCAAAGAACAAGACATTAATTGAGATGGATCGACATAAGTATTGAAACAATGAATTTAAACATAGCAGAAATTGTGAGGATGGTGCAGGATCAGGCCAGATTTCATTTTGTTTTATATGATTTGCTATGAGTTGTGGTTTACTCATTTGCATATAACAACATGACCAGAGAAAGGACTCATAAGCAAAGGTTCTGGAATCTCCACATTTGTGACCCTAACCGCAGGACTTCAGGAGCGTTCCCAGATAGAATGATAAACATAGTATCATTAGTATTAGGCCAGCTATGAGTCTTCCCTCTCACTGTATCTTTGAAAGCTAGTATTAAAATTCATGCTTCTGCTAGGTATATGTATATGGGTATACATAAAACATAACACTTTATTAGAGAGAAAAGATTTTACTTAAAAATATTTGAAGAAATATCATCTGACATTGTCTTTATATGAAAGGAAACAATAGTATGTAGCACAGAGTAGAATTGAAAATCTTTATGAGTTTCAGAAATTTAGGCTTAAAAACAACTCTAAAGGAAATATCTTATGCTCCTCAATGTCCATACTCATTCACCTCCAAAATGTTTATTCTTTCTATTAGGGGGTTCTGGGAAGAAGGGATCTGAAAGGTCAAAATAGAATATGCAAACACTTTCCACATTACCTGCAAGAATAAATGGCCACATCTCTCTCTCTCTCTTTTTTCCCTTCAGGAAGACTCCACAAAGCCCTCAGTAAGTTCTACGCCCCATCAGTGGCACAGACCTCCCTCTACTGGCACCTTTGCTTCAAGATATGGGTCTATTTCACTTCTCAGGACAGAAGGAAGATCTTTTTAGCTTAGAAATCAACAGACAAGTGAAGTGCCCATTTTATTTTACAATGAGAAAATACACATACTAAACTCCAGCAGAATCATGGGAATAGAATCCCTGGGTTGAGTAAGCAATTAAATGCTTGACTGCTAGCTGAAAGGTTGGTGGTTTGAATCCACCCCGAACTACCTCAGCCGAGGGGTTTGGTGATCCATTTTTGAAAGGTCACAACACACACATGAGGTTAACATGAGTCGATACCGACTTGATGGCAACTAACAATAGCATGGATGTACAATATAGTAAACGCACTGATGTCACTGAAATGCACAATTTAAAATGACATGTTCTGTCATATATATTTTTGCAATAAAAATATTCAACGATACCTTCAAATTAACTTATATTTTATTCATCCCTACAACATCTCTCTACATTCATCTATGTGTGAGACATGCTATTTATTCAGTGTGCAATCAAAGTTAGGCGTACAGAAGCATTTCTTGGCTCTTTGCAGTACCTGAGGGCTCATAGCCATAGAGGCACTATAATTCTGAACACTGTTAATGGGGATGTTCTAGGATACTTCCAGTGAGGGTCTACAATGGAAGTTTGGTTGAGACAGGACTGTGACATTATGAGAACGTAGAATGCAATATTCTGATTGTAAAACTCTTTTTATTCTTTAGAGAAACACCGGAGTGAATTGAGTAAGTGCCCTGTGTCCTTGTAACTTCTGTACCAACTTACCTTCCATTGATTCTGTATTGAGAGTGATCACTCATTCCTTTGTTTCTTCTTTTTTAGAATTGAAAAGAGCAGCAGCAAATGCAGGTGAGATGCCTTTTATCCCACACTTGACCCTACCCTCTGGGAGTTTTGGATTTCTCCAGCACTTCAACAAATCCCCTTTTGTATCTTTCAGGCTGGAGAAGGGCCCGGCTGCACTTCTGTAAGTTGCGCAGAGAGTTAATGCCCATTTAGAGGCCATTCTCCTTAATACTCTGTGATCGTAGTTATTGCTCCATGCCTTTGGAAAGGAGAGTGTGATTTTTTATTTTTCATCATATTTACTGCAGTGAGTTTGGTTTTGGTTTTCAATAGCCATTTATTTCCCTTCGTGATTTTTTTGGGGGGCAGGAAGTTATGTTTTGATTTAGAAAGGTTCCTTCTTTCAGAGCACTGATAAATGTTCGGCTTGATATGTGATATTTTTCTTAAGTTCATTACTTATTTGTATTTCTTATTTATCTGCTTATTTTTAAGGTGTCCTATTCTGGCTACTTTTTTACTTGTCAATTATATTAACTCTGCCATATTTGTCACAAATAATTTTTCCAGTTTCTGATTTATTTTAATTTCCTCAAAGTATTTTTTTCTTCAAATGCACAAAATGTTTGCTTTGTGTAGTCAAATGTAGTCATCTTTTCCATGTTCTCATCCTCAGGAGCTTTCCTCTCCCGAGGCTGTAGAGTCAGTCTGAGTCTGCTCTTACTACACATATGCTACATCCTTCTTTCTCCATAGGCCAGTAGTCTTGGGGGAGGGGAAGGCTGGGATTCTTGGAAGAGAGGGGAATGAATGGGTTAGATAGTTGCCTCAACAATGTAGATGACATAGGAGCTTTTGTTTTAGTGTAAAACATTTAGGCTTCTCTCTTTTAAATGATTATTAAAGGGTTTATAGTTTTGTTGTTTTTGCTGCTGTTTGAGTGGTATCTGTTCTCACTGTTTTCGAGTCCTTATCAATTTTCTGTACTTCTCATCTTCTTCCTGTCACACTATCTTCCTTAGACTGGGCACAACAGAACTTATTAGTCATCCACTTGAGACAGCTTGAGGTCACCTTGGTGGACTGTCTCGGAATTTGCAACTTCTTCTGTGTCACAGTCACGGTCTGCTTTGTTCTTACTACCTCCACCCAATATAGATTTTACTGATTTAACAAAGAGCCTGTTTTCCAGGTTTGTGGGCGAAGGGAACCTCACTGGGAACCACCAAAGATCACACAATTTTAAGGAAGACTTCTTTTCCAAATATTAACATGTTAAAATTACAATTATAAGCAATAATTGCAACCAGTAAAATGAGTATTACACACTCCTTGTATGAACCAGGCATTGCCTTATTGCATTAGCTCAGCAAATCCACAGAACAGAGACACAGGGTAGGAGTTATTATTATCCCATTTAATAGATATGGAAACAAAGGTTTAGAAAGGAAAAAACCTTGCCCAACCAAGGTCACATAATTAGCAAGTAGGAGACCTGAGATTCGAAGTGGGTCTACTACCTAAGTCTATGTTTATAGTCACTACTATGAGGTTTCTAGGGAGCTCTGGTGGCTTAGTGGTAAGTTACACTACCAGCCCAAAGGCATGAGATTCAAATCCACTGACTGCTCCACGGGAAAGACAGGAAATTTTCTTCTGTGCAACTTATAGTCTCTGAAAATCCGCTGGAGGGTCAGCTATTTGTTCCAAATCCACCACACACAACATTAGGTTCCTTTGGGAAACTGAAGACAATGTTAGCATTCCTTGTGGATTAACATCACAACCAAGAACCTTCCCCCCCTTCTTTAACTACTCTACTGAGAGATCTAGAAGACTGAATGACAATGAAATGGTTGGTTCTAGCACATCAGCAGGTGGGAACCCTCAACTAAAATGGATCAATGACAGTGGTTACAGGCCTAGAGATAATTTTCCCTTCAAAGCCAACCCCAAATTCCCTGAGATCGGCCTTCACCAACCTCATCGCTGTGTGACTCTCTCTCTTTGCAGTGCCTGTGACCCTGGATCCGGACACAGCGCACCCCAAACTCATCCTGTCCGAGGACCTTAGATGCGTGCGGCTCGGGGACCGGAAGCAGCCTGTGGCCGACAACCCGCAGAGATTCGATTTCGTCGTCAGCGTGCTGGGCTCCCAGCGCTTCACGGCCGGCTGTCATTACTGGGAGGTGTGCGTGGGAGACAAGACCAAGTGGATCCTTGGGGTGTGCAGCGAGTCAGTGAGCAGGAAGGGCAAGGTGACCGCCTCGCCCTCCAACGGCCACTGGCTGGTGCGGCAGAGCCAAGGCAACCAGTACGAAGCTCTCACGTCCCCGCAGACACCGCTCAGCCTCCGGGAGCCCCCGCGCTGTGTGGGCGTTTTCCTGGACTACGAAGCGGGCCTGCTCTCCTTCTTCAACGTGACCCACAAATCCCACATCTTTACTTTCACCCACAGTTTCTCTGGCCCTCTGCGCCCTTTCTTTGAACCTTGCCTTCACGATGAGGGGAAAAACACAGCCCCTCTAGTCATCTGTTCAGAACTCCAAACAGCAGAAGAGTCAACAGATGCCAGGCCAGAAGGAAAAGGCCATGCTAATGGAGACGTGTCCCTGAAAGTGGACTCCTCCTTACTGCCGCCTCAGGCACTCGGGGACATGCTGCTGTCCTGGCCTGCTGACCTCGGCCCGGCCCTTCAGGGGCTCAAGGTGCCCTCCTTTTAGGGATTCCTGCTCTCCTGACCACTCAGCTTGAATCCTGGGTTGCAGTTCCTGTACCAACTCCCAGTTCCGGAACGTGTCATCGCCTTACCACAAATCCAAACCCTTGACTGTGGGTTCTCTGCCTAGCTCCTTTCTCCCACGGCGCTCCCTCCGCAGGCCACAAGGAAAATTCCTGAAAACCGAATGCTAAGTCAGTTTAGGCTTAACTGGAGATGTTGCATGTAATGTCACTGATTTAGAGCACAGATTCATGGGAGCAGGCTCTCTGCTCCAGGAGAGTAATTACAACTTCTTTCTACCTCATTCTGCACACGACTTTAGTTGTGTGATCAGTTCCAGATTGAATTTTGTTTCTTATCCTTCCCATCTCTCCCCCCCCCTTTATTTAGGCCCATAACCCCCAAGTCAGTTTTTGAAAGTAAATATACTTTGTATGGAAAACCTTCCCTCCCTGCTTTTCAGGAATATGGGTGAAATGTCTTCTTTTTTCTATTATACCATTTACAAAATAGTTTGATGACATCCATAGCTAATGGGAAAAAAGATAAAACAGCTGGTGTCAAGTGGTCCTCACTCAGGAGACCCTGTGGTTTTAGAGCAGAAAGTGCTCTGCAGTGTTTTCAGTAGCTGATTTTTTCAGAAGTAAACTATTTAAGCATCTCTGGGTGGACTTGAACCACCAACCTTTCAGTTTTCTATACCACCCAGAGCTAACATACATGTTTTAGAAAATGAATTTGTCTAGCAATGACAACCAGATACAAAAATCCTTATAATCGTCATAATCCTTAAAAGCCCAGGAACACTATGACAGAACTGCAAAGTATAGCTTCAGAAAAGAGAAACTCAACTCTGTGATGATTGTTCAGGCAGATGAGTCAACCTAGTGTGCTAATCTTTTCAATCAAAGGCTTCCCTCTCATGAGATTCAGTGAGGCCCAGCTAGAAAGTAACACATTTAGCCAACATAGGAGCTTTTATTTGTGTAGCAAACTGTTTCTTAAGTCATATCATATTGCTTTAAAATAGGAAGTGGGAGGCCAGGTGTGAGGATAAAATATTGAGGCTGATTTTTCCAGTGTGCCTTGCAGAAAGAAGCCTAGTTACCTTAAAATCACACCTCATATGTGACCTAGCCTGCTTGTAGAGATACTGGCTATCAGCTTGCAGACTGGGACACAACCAAGAGTAATTGGATCTTTTTGTCTGTCAGTAAGACCACCCCTATGTTAGTGCTTGAGTGGATTTTTTTTCGTCTTTATACAATTCTTAAATAAAAGTTACACTTTTCATTATTCAGCATGCTGTGGTTTTTATCGTCAGTGAGCAGTTGTAGAGTAGGACTTTGGACTGCTAGAGAAAAACACATTATAGAATTGATTTCCAGACACTGTTGAGTTCACCTAAGCAAACTTTAACCACAATTACTAAAACCACAGTTTATTCCTGAGTCTGCCATATCAGTATATGTGTGTGTATGTGTGTGTGTGTGTGTATTGTGTATATATATAGTGTATATATATATTTATATACTATTATATTTTATAAGCTATTAATGCACTATTACATACAAAGCACACTATTAGGTGCCACTAAGTTGGTTCCAATTCATAGTGACCCAACACACAACAAAAGAAAACACTGCCCTGTTCTTTGCAAGTACTTAGAACTTTTGCTTTGTTTAAGCCCTTTTTTGTAGTCATTAATAATGTACAAATTCATCTATTGCTCTATGATTTACAGCCTCCGAAACCAAATGGAAAGTCAGCCATGAGGCAGTTCTAACTCAAAGGCAATGAATGAGTGATATCCAGTTTCAAACACACTTTCCTGAATATTACAATCTTAAAACCAACATACATGGGTCACAGTCATCTCAGTGAGAAAACTCATCAGAAGAAAATTAAGCTGATACTTTCTGAGGCAGAAACAACTAAATCCCTACAATCATAACAGGGATTTTAAGAAAGAGGAAATGAGATCCCTAATGATTACATGGTAGAGCTGAGATTATAAATCTGACTTCTCTAGCTCAGAAGGGAATACTTTTTCCCCCTGCACTGAAATACTACACAGCTAGATATACCTACTGTCTAATTATTACCTACATATTCAATTGGCCTTAAAATTAAAACTGGAAAATATGCCCTAATCCTGGATGGTATATTTTTATTATGTATGGATTAATAAATGACTGTCAGGGTTAATTAAGGATACGTGTCAAAACTCACTGCCATCAAGTTGATTGTAATTCGAAGGAACCTTCTCTTGGTTTTCAGAAACAGTGAATTCTAACTGGAGACGTCCCATCTTCTGTGCAGTTCCTGTAGGATTTGAACTGTCAGGGAGGCATGTAGGAAAATCCCTGCCCAGGTGTATTTAGCAGACCTGAAGGTAGTTCCTTGGCCTGGACACATGCAGCATCCTTGAATGAAGAGGCTGGATTAGTCTGGTGGTGGAGTCTGGAGACACTGTGTAGATGTGGCACTTGTCAAAAGGAAGGAAAAGAAAGAAAATCATGAATTTGGGATTTAAGGTAGCTGAAAGAATTTCTTTGGTATCTGTCACATTTCTGCATTCTTTTTTGACTATTTTGTCCATGATCCTGATCATCCAGTGAGTGGTGGGATGAAAATAAAAATCAAGATGAACCCTCACCATGTGTTCCCTGAGACCAAAGAGCTCTGTGTACTTTGCTTGCTGCGTTGCTAACCAAAAGATGGACGGTTTAAATCTGCCAGCTGTCTTTTCCCACTAAGACTTACAGCCTCAGAAAGTCAGTGAGTCTGAATAGACACAAAATTAAGATTGGATGAATGAAGGACATGGTCATATCTTCTGATAGCACCTGCAGAAACCAGGCATCTCTGCCTGTGAACGGAAACCCCAAACCAAACCCACTGTTGTCAATTCCAATTCACAGCCAACCCCATCCAGATTCCAAGGCTGTAAATCTTAACCGGAGGAGACTGCCTCATCTTTCTACTTCTTCAGCCCGATTCTTAAAACTAACACACATTGTTCTCTGTCATCACACTTGGCGAGAGAACTCACCACTAGAAAAGGAAACTGACATTTTCTGAGGCAGAAACAATTCAGTTCTTACAATTCTAATTGGGATTTTTATCGAAGAGGAAATTGTTATTTCCACAGATCCGCTTGTGGATACAAAGGTTTTAGAGCATCTTAGCCTCTCAAACTACCTGGGCTTCTTAAACCAAAATAAAATGATAAAATTTGGAGAGAGGCTCACCACCCCGTTAAGGGTCATTAATGCAAAGTAAAGAGTTCTTGACTTCTTGAAGGTTAGGTTTACATAGTCTTCCTGGTCACCTTTCATAGTCACCTTTCTAGGCGGGGTGTCTCTTACTTTGGAGCTAAAGAGCAAGGACTTCTGTGGAACCGCTCGCTTTTAAACTTTACCCATTTCGTATCTTATAACTACAACTCCCAGCATGCCACACCCAAGACCAACGTTGATTGGTACGTCTGCTGGGCTTCTAGCTTTGTGGCAGCTACTAGAGCCAATAGAAATAAAGAATGGGCCCCAGAGCCCAATCCTGAAGAAGTAGGGCGGATCTTCTCCGAGTTCCGGCTCCGGCTGTTTCCCTGGACTACAGAGGCGGCGCTGTCGCAGACTGAACGGCGGGAGAGAGGTGGGTCTGGGTTTAAACAGAGGTCTTGGGGGAGGGAGGCGGACTTAGCTTTGCGGAGAGCTCTGTCCTTGGCCTCTGCTTTCTCACCGAGAACTTGCAGGCTGTTTCTTTGCTCCCCGGACCCTTTGGGCACTCTGGCTCGACCCCTGTGTTCTCTCAGGCCCTCGCTGCTGGGTTGCTTGTTCCCAACTTCTACCCTTCGACCATTTTTTGAGTGCTCCAGCCCCTATGCCTCTGGCCATACCTTTGGAGCCTACCTGTCCTCTCTCACATCTCCCTCCTGAACTCGCCAGTATCTCTGAACCCAGCTCCTATCCTCTAGAATGCTCATACCCTTGGACTCTTCATTGGCTTTCCCCATCCCAAGTAGTCCCTTGAGCCCTGGTCCTGTGACATCTCTGGTTACAGTTTGTGCCTCCTGCCTCCTGTTTATCTCCTCGGACTCTGACTCCGTTGGCCTTCTTCTAATTCTGACTTAATCATCCTGTACAACTCTCGTCCTTCAGCACCTTGTCTCTTCAGGCCCCATACCTCTCCCATTCCTCTTTCAGCCACAGCCCTGGACTTCCGCCCCAGAGACCTCAGACGCTGTGTTGCTTGGCTCCTTGAAGTCTCATTTCCTTCCCTGTAACCCAGACCCCAAACCTTCGCAGTCTGTGATCTACAACCCCATCTTCTGGACTTTTTAGACCTGATCTGTTTTTCACTACCTTACTTCCCTTCCACTTTTGCACCTTCCACCTCCAGTCCTCATGAGAAGACAAGCTGGACGGACTCCTTTCTCCCTCAAAATCTCTCTAAAGTGTGATATGAACTAGCCTCTATTATTTTTTTTTCCCCCAGCCATGGTCTTCTCAGTGGATAATGGACTCCCCATTTCTTCATTCCTAATCTTACCATAAATTCAAGCTCAAATACCACTCTTCCTTGAGGCGGTCCATATTTGATCTCTTCAGTTAAATATGATACACCTATGCCATCTGTACTCCAGCTCCACCATGTTAATTTCCTTCTTTTGCTTCCTTCCTTCCCTCCCCCCATCTCCAGTGTTAGTGTTGTGGTTAAAAGCACTGCCTTTGGAATTTTGGGCACAGACCCCAGTTCAGCCAATTACCTACTGTGTGCCCTTGAGCAAGTTACTTAAGTTCTCTGAACTTCAATTTCCTCTTCTTTAAAATAATGAAAGTAAGTGTGCAAATGAAATAATTAACATATAATGCTTAATCCAACTGAGTGGCACCTGCCATAGGAGTTCGGATTATATTAGTAAATTAAACAAAGATCCTAAAGATCCTGACACTCAGTGGAAATTACATTTTAGCCAAACAATTACATTTTTATTAAGTGTTGTTGAGTATGAATCATAGTGACCCAATGAACAAAAGATATGAACCCTGTCCATGCTTATCATCTCTGACAAACCCATTGCTACAGTCACTGTGTCAATTCATCTCATTGAGGATCTTCCTCTCTTCACTGACTCCATCTTTCCAAGCATTATGTCCGTTTCCAAGAAATAGCCCCTCCTAACAACATGCCAAAAGTACGTGAGAAGAAATTTCACCATCCTCGCTACTAAAGTGCATTCTGGCTGCACTTTGTCCAATACATCTCTGTTTGCTTTTTTAGCAGTCAGGCAGATTGTTGTTGTTAGGTGCCGTTGTGTCGAATATGACTCATAGCCACCTTTTGGACAGTGGATTTGAACCCCGTCCTGTCCTGTGCCATTTTCACATTTTCTGACACATTAGAACCCATTGAGGCAGTCACCATGTCAATCCACTTGGTTAAGGGTCTCCTTCGCTGACCCTCCACCTTTCCAAGCATCATCTTTCTCTCCAAGGAATAGCCCCTCCTAGTAACCTGCCTGAAGTATGTTTGACGTCTGAGAGTGTGTGGAGGTAGGCACTGACCATCAGTCCAGGATCTGGAGTGGTTTTTGAAGGCCCTGTTGTTGTTATCTGCCATTAAGTTGCCTGTGACTCACAGTGACCCTATGAACAACAGCCCTAAACTCTGCCCTATCCTGTGCCAATCTCACTATTTCTGACACACCTACTCCCATTACCACAGTCATTGAATCAATCTATCTCATCGAGGGCCCTAGCAGGAACAAATGTTACCTTTTAAATTGCTATATTATGGGGGAGTCTGAGAAAGGATGTGGTGGTGGAACACTTAGGTTTCAAAGTAAAGCCTAATAAACAACCAAGAGAGCTTTGAGTGTTAGAGATTCTGTTAGTTTCTTTGGAAATAGGCATATAGATGGATGCTTCTAAGGAAGATTTTTCAAGAAAATTTAACATAAAAGGAGTTTATCTTAATGGGCAGAAAAGTTGGGCTTGTCCCAATACAAGTAGTTGCTATACTTGGGGTTGCTATTAATTGGTATCCACTCAGTGGTGACAGAAGTAGCAGGATAAAAGGTATTATAATGAAAACTTTAAGGAGGTAGACAGGTATCCTACTTATGACACAGTTGTTGCAACAGAACCCTGCTCTATAGTTGTTGTTGTTGGATGTCATCAAGTCAGAACCGATTCATAGCTGACCGTCCCGCAAGGTGCTTTTTTTTAACAGTTTCTTTTCTTTTGTTTGGTTTGTTGTTGTTGTTGTTGTTGTTTTACATTTTATATTCGTTTGCATAGAAAATTCATATATACATGGGGGCTCTGGCGGCCCAGTGGCAAGAAGCTGTGCTGCAATTCTGAAGGTATGTGGTTCAAGGCCATCAATTGCTGTCGGGGAGAAGGATGGGCAATCTCCCCCATGCAATTAACTGTCTCTGAAAATCCACTGGAGGGTCCACTATGGGTTGGTTCCAACTCAGTGGTCCACCACCACTACATTCATGTACATTGTGTTTCACACATTGCTTCATTTACATTGTCTTTCAAATCATCTCTTATATAAATTGTGTTTTATAAAATTAATCACCAGTGACCTATGCCTACTATTACCCTATCTTTTCAGGTCTCTGTTGGATCTTTCCCAATTCCTTCACCTGCTCTCCCCTCTCCCTACCCTAAACTCTGTTATCCTACAGATTTTCCCTTCTCTCTGCCCTCTGTCTTCTTGCCTCCCTCTCCTTCCTCTTTTGGACTTCTATACACATCTTACTAGTTATCCTTCTATTTTTTACAGTAATGGACTTATGCAGTATTTGTCCTTTTGAGACTGAGTTAGTTCACTCAACATATGCTCTCCAGACTCCCCTCTATATTATATCATGTTTTATGAAATTACTGATTCTTAATACTGCATAGTATTACATTGTGTAAATGTACCATAATTTCTCAATCCATTTATTTGTTGACGAACCTTTGGGTTATTTCCATTTTCTTGCTCTTATAAATAATTCAACTAAGAACATAGGTGTGCACATCTAGCAAGTTTTTTGAGGCTGTAAATCACATGATAGGTGGAGATTGCCCATCTTTTTCCTGTGGAGTGGATTCTATCCTCTTACCTAGGGTTGCTAGCACAGCTCCTTATCTGCTAGGCCACCGAAGCCCTAAGTTGAGGACTGTTTAGAAGCGGTTTTACATGCACATGGTTAGGGTCTAGATTTAGATGGTCATTCATTAGTGACATAAAGAAGATAACATTTACATTTCACAAATGTTGATGATGGACATAGTGCCTTTTGTTCTGGTAACTAGCTTTGAATACTCATGAATGGAGGGAGTATTGTTTGAAAGTTTGTAAGAAAAGGAATTCTATCCAAACATTTCAGTTAATAAAGATCTTTTTTTTCTGGTGGTAGCTCCACCCACTCCTTTAACAAGAACAAAGAATTCACTGTGTCTGACCTGATGGAAAGAATAAAAGTGCTGGCCATTTGTGTTCATTCTTAGGGCTCAGGAATGGGCAGTGAGAAGGCGCAGGGTCCAGAGCAGCACCTGCCGGAGGAAGGGAAACTGGGTCAGCCCTGGAGCGTGGACGAATCAGAAGATGAGAAGGAGCAGGGCAACCTGTTGGAGCCGCCGCTAGGAACATATCCAAATAAGCCATGGCGGGGAGTCATTCCAGCTGGAGAGTCGGACGACATATTTGTACATCCAAGGCAGGAGGTGGATGAAATATCCTTTATATGTAGCCAGTGTGGCAAAACTTTCAATAATACCTCTAACCTGAGAACACACCAGCGGATCCACACGGGGGAGAAGCCTTACAAGTGTTCTGAATGTGGAAAGAGCTTCTCTAGAAGCTCCAACCGTATTCGCCACGAACGGATCCACCTGGAAGAGAAGCTCTACAAATGCCCCAGGTGTCAGGAGAGCTTCCGGCGGCGCTCGGATCTCACCACGCACCAGCAGGATCACTTGGGCAAGCGGCCGTTCCGCTGTGACATCTGTGGCAAGAGCTTCGGCCAGAGCGCCACGCTGGCCGTGCATCACCGTACCCACCTCGAGCCAGCACCCTACATCTGCTGTGAGTGCGGCAAGAGCTTCAGCAACAGTTCCAGCTTTGGCGTGCACCACCGCACCCACACGGGTGAGAGGCCTTATGAGTGCACAGAGTGTGGGCGGACCTTCAGCGATATCTCCAACTTTGGGGCACATCAGAGGACCCACAGAGGCGAGAAGCCCTACCGGTGCACTCTGTGTGGGAAACACTTCTCCCGGAGTTCAAATCTCATCCGACATCAGAAAACTCATATGGGTGAGCAGACTGGGAAAGATGCCAGCTGCGAGACCCGTGCAGAGAGTGAGTAGAAACCAGCCTCATGTAGGAAGATCATGAGGCTCTGTTGCTGCTCCCTTTGCCTCAAGCCCAACATCCCACTTTGGAGAGTAGTTTCTTCTTGCTTCTGAAGCCGAAATGTCCAGGAAGTCCTGCAAAAGGACTTTTAGCAAACATCATTGCCTTTTTCCCAGGCTAGTTTCTTCCGTTAGAATGTTAAGCCTTCTGGTGTTTGCCTGACCAATTAGGGGTGAAGAAGAAAAAGGACAGGCCCATAAAATACTCATATCATTAGGGCAACAGTCCCTTGGGCTTTGAGTCAGAACCTCTGAGATGGGTGTCACTTCTAAACTAACTCCTGTCAAGTCGGAACTGACTCATAGCTGACCTTTTAGCAGGTTTTCAGAGGTTGTAAATAGAATAGGAGAAATTGCCCGTTTTCTCCCATGGAGCTGCTGGTGGATTTGAACCAACAGAGAAGCACTTAGCCATGCAAATCCCTAAACATTATGCCACCAGAGCTACCTGTCTCTTCTATATGACTTGCTTAAGGCTATAGTGCTACTAGCTCCTGTTTGCTGTGTCTGCAATTTTGCTTCCAGATCTCTGGGCGGAGAAGAAGGCCTTCCCACTGTAAGGGGCCTCTTTGAGCAAGAGAAGAGATTTGAAGTCCTGCCTTACGGATTAAAAGGTAGACTTCAGGGAGCCAGGAACCAGGGACTTTCATGCTCCCCCATGTTTATCCTCCTTATCTCAACCTGAAACTATTCCCTCTGAGATTAGCAGTAAAACTCTTCAATGAAAAGGACTTGTGTATTATTTGGGGTGCATCAAAGAAGTTGGGAGCTGGGGAGATAGGCTTGGTGCAGATATTTTGTGAGGTAGTTGAACTTTAAATGAAAGACAGAATGGAGTGACTGCTCTGGAAAGGTAGCTGTGTCTTTGGGACCTTTGAGGAAGAAAGGGGGAGGGAACTAATTGAGTACTGTGTGACACAAATCTTACTGTTTTATTCATGATCTCAGATAATGCCCTCATCAACTCTCAGGGAATATGGTGTGGAAGTCAGGATGAGTAAAGTTGAAGCCATTTGCTGTGGGATCACACAGCAGGCTTTTGGTGGAGCCAGAATTCAAACTCTGATCTTCCTCACTCTGAGCTTGTGTTTTACTACATTCCCATTGCTGGCTTCTGGACAATAAGCCTCATGGAGGAGTGACCAGTGAGTCTCCAGAAACAGGAGGTGACCTCCTGATAGAATTCTGAACCATTGTGGAAGTCAGTACCACACATCAAAAGCATTTCAGTTTTTAATAATAGCACTTTTATTCTCTTCCTAGGAAAGATGATAGTTTCAAGAGGGTGAGGGGTGGGAGAGGAGAGATATCTTAAGACTCATAATGAAAGTCATTGCCCTCAGTGACAATAATTCAATTCCCAACACTGGAGCAGCTTGACAGGATCATGATGGCTTCCATGCTGCTGACTCTGTCTTGGCTTCAAATGGCAGATTTTAAAATGCTTTCCAAATGGAAACTTAGTGTTCCTCTAATAAGTACAAAAGACCCCACTCTACCTCCCTGCCAGTCTACAGCACTGCCCTTCCAGAGTCGAGAGCCCTTTAGTATCCAACTGGCAGAATGTTGTTCTGTCCCAGACGTGGAACTAACCTATTGAATAGACCCATGCCTGCCAGGAAGGTATGTGCCAGGAGCTTCATATTCCTCATAGGACTTACTGAACAACAGTGCTGTAAAGTAAGGATTATCTCCATCTAATTAAAATTATCTGGAAAGTAAATAATAGAGCCAGGAAAGAAATCTATTTCTGTTAAAAAAATATAATTTCTCTTTCAACAATAAAGGAAGACTGACCTTACATTTGTATGATACTTTTTAGCTTATGTTGTTGTTATGTACCATCGAGTCACTTGAGACTCGTAGTAGCCCTATGTGCAAGAGACCTAAACCCTGCTCTATCCTGTGCCAGTCGCACTGCCTCCGACACACCCAACCCAATTACCCCAGTTACTCAATCACTCCACCTCATAGAGGATCTTCCCCTCCTGCGCTGTCCTTCTACCCTCCCAAGCATGATGTCCCTCTCCAAGGACCAGTCCCTCCTTACAACATGACCATAGTATGTCAGATGAAGCCCCAGAATCCTTTCCTCCAAGGAGCAGCCTGGTTTAACCCTCTCCAGGATGAATCTGTTTGTTTTCCTAGTAGTCCAGAGTATGGTCAGTACTCTTCTCCAGCATCACAGCTCAAAGGCATCAATTCTCCTTCTATCCTCCCTAGTCATTGTCCAACTCTCTGATGCATAACAAGTGATTGCAAAGACCTGTATCACCTTAGTCTCCAGAGAGACACCATTGCTTTTCTGTACTTTGGAGAGGTCCCTAACAGCAGACTTTCCCATTGCAATACATCTTTTAATTTTCTGGCTGCTGATATACATTTGCCTACTTCTTGTAGCGAGATGAAATATTTTAAACATTTATTATTTTTATTATTAGGTACATTGAGTTGAGTACTACTTATAGCGACCCTATAAACAATAGAGATCTGAACTCTGCCCTATCCTGTGTCAATCTCACAATCTCTGACACAGTTAAGCCCATTGCTGCAGTCCCTGTGTCCATCCACCAGGTTGTGAGTCTTCGTCCCCTTCAACATCCCTCCACCTTTCCAAGCATGATGTCCTTCTCCAAGGAATACCTTCTTGCTTACCTTCCTTACTTTCAAGGAGCATTCTGGCTTCACTCTTTCCAAGACATACCTGTTTGTTCTCTTGGAAGTCTATGCAATATTGAGTATTCTCTTCTAACACTACAACTCAAAGGCATCAGTTTTTCTTCTGTCACTTACTCATTGTAAGGTTCTCAGATACATAACAGATGATTGAAAAAGAATGGTCTGAATCAGGTGTACCTTACTTCTCAAACTAACATCATTGCTCCTCAGTAATTTGGAGAAGTCCCTAACTGGAGACTTTCCCAGTGGAATACATCTCCTGATTTCCTGACTGCTGGTGCCAAGTGTATTTATTGTGGGTCCAACTAAGATGAAGTCATTGACAACTTGAATCTTTTCTCCATCTATCATGATGTCACCTATTGGTGTAATGGTGAGAAATTTTTTTCCTTGATGTTGAGATGCAATCCATATTAAAAGCTGCAGTGTGTGCTCTTCTACAGCAAGTATTTCAAGTCTTCTTCACTTTCAGCAAACAAGGTTGTCTTATCTGCATATGCAAGGTTATTTTACACACACACACATACACCCCTAAGGTTATTGATAAGTCTTCCTCCAATACTGACACCACGTTCATCTTCATAGAGTCCAGCTTCTTGAATAATTTGCTCAGCATACAGATTAAATAGGTATGGGGAAAGGATACAACCCTGACATACACCTTCCCCACTTTTAAACCATGTAGTGTTCGCTGCTCTGTTCACACAATAGCTTCTTGATTGAGGCATAGAGTTTGCATGAACATGATTAAGTGTTCTGGGATTCCCATTCTTCTCAATGTTAGCCAAAAGAAGATGGAGGAAAAAAAGATGGCGGAATACACTTAATCATTGTACCAAGAACTGGCTGATACTGAAAATTTTCCAGAAATACCATATTATCAAGAGCCAGTGGTAAGGAAGGAAGAAGTTCAAGCTACACTGAAGGCATGGGCAAAAAAAATAAGGCCCCAGAAATTGAAGGGATATCAATTGATGTTTCAAATTACAGATGCAGCCCTGGATGCACTCACTAGTCTATGCCAGGAAATTTGGAGAACAGCTACCTGACTGAAAGAGATTCATATTTGTTCGCCTTCCCAAGAAAGGTGACTCAACGGAATGTGGAAAGTATCAAACAATATTATTAATATAACATGTAAGTAAAATACTGCTGAAGATTTCATTCAAAGACATTTAGAACAGTCATAGTTAGGGAACTACCAAAAATTCAAGTTAGATTCAGAAGAGGTTGTGGCACCAGGAATATTATTGCTGATGTTAGCTAGATCCTGGCTGAGAGTAGAGAATACCAAAAGAATACCTATTTATGCTTTATTGACTATGGAAAGGCATTTGACTGTATTTTAAACATATAGTTATGCAAACTTGCAGTTATGAACTGACATCTGTTGACAGTAATAAAAATCAACACATTTATCTGTATAACCCCTCCCGGATGGTAGTTCTGTACATGTATTAACCCTGCTCTCCATAACTATCCCACAAGGTAAATTCTATCCCATTTTCAGATAAAATTTTGAGAAACTGGATGTCCAGATAGCAGGGATAAGTTTCAAATCAGGTGTGGTTGTTGGCACAGCTAGTTTCTTTTCATCATGCTCTCTGCCAAGTAGATCTACGAGTTCCTATTCAGGTTAGGGAACTTCGGAATACCATCCTTCTGGACCAGGAACCTGGAACTGCAGTGAATTCTGCTGCCAGCCAGACCCAGGACTGATGTGCCAGCCGCTTGCTTTACTTTAGGTCATGGTGGTAGCCAGTCATCTGCCCTTTTTCACCAAGTTCATAGATTAAGGTTTTTTGTTTGGTCCAGGTTTTTGAGCTCTTACTAGCCCATTTGTTCATTCACCTAATTTCTTTATTTTTATTTACTTCCCTTTTTCTCTTCCCTCGAATAACTGCTCAGTAGAGAGTTTGCTGTCATTTACCAGCTGCTCTGCAGGAGAAAGATGAACATTCTCTTCCTGTACATTTTGTTGTAAGGTATTGTGGAGTCAAGTACGACACTATGAACAACAGATCTGAACCCTGTCCTATTCTGTGCCATCCTCACACTTGTTGACACATTAGAACACATTGTGGCAGTCACTGTGTCAGTCCACCTGGTCAAGGATCTTCCTCTCCCTCACCCACCCTCCACCTTTCTGAGCATCATGTCCTCCAAGGAATAGTCCCTCCTAGCAACATGCCCGAAGTATGTGAGGCGAAGCCTCATCATCTTTGCCTTCAAAGAGCACTCAGGCTGCACCGTCTCCAAGACATATTTGTTTTTTCTTTTAGCAGTCAATGGGATATTCAGTTCTCTTCTACAACCCCACAGCTCAAAAGCATCAATTCTTCTGTCATCCTTATTCACTGGCCAACTCTCAGATGCATAGCAAGTGATCAGAAAGACCATGGACTGAATCAGAAGCACCTTAGTCCTCAACTGACATCATTACTCCTGAATAATTTGGAGAGATCCCTAACTGCAAACTGCAGACTTTCCCTGTGCAATATGTCTCTTGATTTTTTGGCTGCTGATACCAAGGGTATTGATTGTGGATCCAAGTAAAATGAAATTGTTGATAGTTTCAGTCTTTTCTCTATCTGTCATGATGTTGCCCATTGGTCCAGTGATAAGAATCTTTGTTTTCTTGATATTGAGATGCTAGCCATATTGAAGACTGTATTCTTCGATTCTCTTTTACAAGTGCTTCAAGTCCTGCTCACTTCCAACAAGCAAGATTGTGTCATCTGCATAATGCAGGTTATTGATGAGTCTCTCCCTCTGGTCCTGATGCCACATTCCTCTTTATAGAATTTGGTTTCTCAAATAATTTGTTGAACATACAGATTGAATAGGTATGGAGAGAGAATACAATCCTCATGCAGTCCCTTCTAATTTTAAACCATATAGTGTTTCCTTGCTCTGTTTTCACAACAGTCTCCTGGTCTAGGTATAGGTTTCACATGTGCACAATTTTGTGTTCTGGAATTCCCATTCTTCTCAATGTCAGCCACAACTTGTTATGATCCATGCACTCAAATGTCTTTTCATAGTCAATAAAGCATAGACATTCCTCTGATAGAGTTTACTTTCAGTCAGGATATATCTGACATCAGCAATGGTATCCCTGGTGTCATGGTCTTTTCTAAATCCTGATTGAACCTCTGGCAATTCCCTATCTATGTACTGTTCTAGCCATTTTTGAGTGATCTTCAGCAATATTTTGCTTGCATGTAATAGTAATTTTTTTATAGTTTCCGCATTCTGTTGGATCACCTTTTTTGGGAATGGGAACAAATATGGTTCTCTGTCCTTCAAATTTTCTGGCATAGACTGGTGAGTGTATTGAAGGCTGCATCTCTTAATTGAAATAAGTCAATTGGTATCACATCAATTCCTGGGGCCTTATTTTTTTTGCCAATGCCTTCAATGCAGCTTCCACTTCCTCTTTCATTACCATTGGCTCCTGTTCATATGGTACTTCCTGGTATAATGATTCTGTGTATTTCCTTCATCTTCTTTTGATGCTTTCTGGGTCATCCAATATATTTCCCATGCATCTTTCGATATTGCTACTCAAGGCTTAAATTTTTCTGTTGTCTCAGCTTGAGAAATGCAGAATTAGTTCTTTCCTTTTATTCTCCAATTCCAGCTCTCTGTATATTCCATTATAATATTTTGCTTTGTCCTTCCAAACTGCCCTGTGAAATCTTCTGCTCAGCTCTTTTACTTCAGCATGTTTTACCTTTGCAATTTACTCCTTCTGAAAACTTGTTGGAAGATCAGCTCTAAGTTGGGTACAGCTCAACAGCAATGAGTTGATTTGTTTTGTTTTTCCATAATGCTGACAATGAAGATAGAGTCCCTGTATTCACTGAGTACGGGAAATTGGCATGAAAACCGAGGTACAATATAGCTGTTACTACAGTTATACACAGGGTGCTTGTTATAGGAGGCCAAAAGAGGGCCCAAGATTGAATGTAGGTCCTTCCTACAGAAACTCATAGAAAAAGAGAAACATCTATGTACAAAGTACTGGAGAAGAAGCTCAAGTGTGATGGCTAACTCTTTGAAGGGAAGATAAAAATAGATGGTACTTGAATTTGGTTTTGAAGAATAAGTAACTGTTTACTAGGTAAGAGAACATGAAGTTATTCAGATGGAAGGCAAGGCTAAATGATTTAGGGAGAAATGAAACATTCAGATGTTTTATGTGAGGAGAAGATGAGGGCAGATTATGAAGGATATGATATTTCAGGCTAAGGGTTTGGAATAAACAATTGAGAATTTAAAGTGGAAGAGTGACACAATTACATTCACCTTTCAAAGAGAGAACTAGCTGGAATGGAAGAGGAAATAAAGGGGTTCAAATAAGTTCACAGATGTTGTAGATGTAAGCCAACCCTTGTACCAGTTAGGATCCACAGAGAAGTATATTTATATCAAGGAAATGATTCACTCAGTTATAGAGTCTAGCAAATCTCTAATCTGTGGGTCAGATGTCAACTTAAAGATTTCTGAGTCACATGATTACAGTTGCTGATCAATCCACAGTTGGTAGGCTCTTGGCTCACACAGTTGTTAGAGTTAATGAATCTTCACATCAGTTATCAAATGACATGTTGGTAGCTCAAGTCCCAAGAGTTGGAGGTCAGATGACGGTGAGTCACAAGCAGGAGTCCTAGCAAGGAAGCCTTCTCTGTCTGTCTGTCTGTCTCTCTCCGTGTATATGGTGTAAGTCATAGCCTCAAGGAAACTCCCTTTATATCAGAATAAAGGTGTGATTTGAATCACATCCTCTTGATATGCCCACTCTAAGCCTGTTTAAGCAACATGTGGCGGTTAGCATTTATAAAATACAAACTAGAGAATAATTACAGCAGAGCATAAAATGGAGGCCAACCACATAATATGGGAACCATGGCCTAGCAAAGTTGACACTTAACCTTAATCATTACACTTCTCAATTCCATAGAAGGAGAAAGTAAAAATCCTCCAACAATTCCTCCAGATTCCTGAGATTTATGCTTTCTCATGATCCACCAGCAGCTCTCCTGGAGAAAGATGGGCAGTCACCTTCTATGAGATTTACAACCTCCAAAAACCTACTGAAGGATCAGCTATAAGTTGGTTTTGATTTGATGGCATTGAGCCCAAGTCAGAGTATACAGGAGACAAGGGAGTATGTGCTTCCTGAAACTGTCTTTCCATTTTGAAGAGACTGTGGGGGCTTGTATAGAAAAGACACAGTGTAATGAAATTGTGAAAATTTCCTCAATGTCTTCTCATCCAAATATTGGGGTCTGATAATAGTTCTGGATGTATAGGTCTAGTCTTGTAAGATTCCAGAGATAATATAGCACCATCCTATGCTTTATGACAGAAAGAGAGTAATTATACAAATTGTAAGATTTAAAGGGCTTAAATCTCAGCTCTGGATTTCAGGACAGACAAGTATCAACAAAGGGTTCCAGTTAGGTAATAACTCTTAGTTATAGCTTGCAGGATAGATGGGTAAACAACAACAAAATTGCTTTAGTTCTGATAAAGAAACTTTTTAATTGCTTTTGCTAAGTTGAGAATGAGGCTGGAAACTTCTTTTAAAATGTTATGGAAAAGAGGATTATTTTTACTTCAACTTAACTTATTTTGAAAACTTGTTAGGTATCATTGAGTTGACGACAACTCATAGCAACCCTATGAACAACTGATCTGAACCTTGTCCTATTCTGAGCCAGCTTCACCATCTCTGCTATGCTCAAACTTGTTGGTTCAGTTATTGTGTCAGTCCATCTTGCTGAGGATTTTCCTCTTTCTCTCACCCTAAACCTTTCCCAGAATGATGTCATTTTTCCAGAACTGCCCCTCAAACACACCTAAAACAAAGTTTCAATCCATCTAATCCAGAGTCTTCCTCTCTTCTGCTGTCCCTCCACTCTTCCAAGCATGATGTCCTTCTCCAAGGACTAGTCCTACCTGGACACATACCCAAAGTATGTGAGTTGGAGCTTCAAAACCTTTGCCTCCAAGGAGAAACTTGCATTCAACCTCTCATTTGTTCTCTGGTGGTCCATGGTATGTTAGATACTATTCTCCAGTACCACAACTCAAAGACATCAATTCTTCTATCATCCTTTTTCAGCTCTCTGGTGCATAGAAGATTGAAACTGTCAATGACCTCATCTAACTTGGATCCACAGTCAATATACTTGGTACCAGAAGTCAGGAAACCAGGAGACGTATTGCACTGGGAAAGTATGAAGTCAGGGACCTCTTGAAATTGCTGAAGAGCAAGGATTGATGTTAGTTTGAGGACTCAGATTTGCCTGGTTTAGACCATGCTCTTTTTAATAATTTGCTGTGCTGCTGGAAGCTGGACAATGAATAAAGATGACCAAAGAATTGATGCCTTTGAGCTGTGTGTTTTAGAAGAGTACTGAATATCCCATGGACTATCAAAAGAACAAACAGATATATCTTGTAGAAGGTGCAGCCAGAGTGCTTCTTGGAGGCAAAGATGGTACAGCTTTGTCTTGCATACTTTGGACATGTTGCTAAGAAAGGCTGTTTCTTGGAGAAGGACATCATACTTGGAAAGGTTGGGGGAGGAAGAAGGGGAGGAAGACCCTCAACCAAGTGGATTGACACAGTGACTACAGCTATGGGCTTGAGTGTGTCAGAGATTGTGAGATTGGTATCGGATAGGACTGGGTTCAGGTCTGTTATTCACAGGGTTGCTATGACTTGTATTTGACTCTGACACCTAACAACAACAAAATCAACATATATTATTGACATTTATTTTGCCAATGGATTTGAGGCCCTGTTTCAAAGACTTCCTAATTATGTAACAACTAAATAATTCATCTAATAAGACTTTACTTTGCACTTACCTTTGTTAAGAGCATCACTGAAAACTGGATGCTATAGTAAGGCATGCTGTAATTGTGAACAACCTCAATCTCTTCTCCAACTATCATGGTGCTACAATTATCCCAGTGGTAAGAATCTTTGACTTGATGTTGAGTTTCAATCCATATTGAAGACTACAGTCCTTGACCTCCTGCAGGAAGTGTTAAATGTCCTCAGTTTCAGCAAGTTTCATTTGCTGATGAGTCTTTCTCCAATCTTGATGCCACATTCCTCTTCATAAAGTTCAGCCTTCGGAATGATCTGTTCTGCAAATAGATTGAAAAGTTATGGAGACAGGATGCATCCTTAACACACACCTTTCCTGCTTTTGAATCATGCAGTGTTTCCTTGCTTATTCTGGGGACTGTTTCCTGGTCTGAGTATAGGTTTCGCATGAGCACAATCAAATGTTTTGGGATTCCCATTCTCCTCAAAGTTAGCCACAATTTGTTGTGATTCACACAAATCAAGTCAAATGCCTTTGCATTGTCAATTAAACACAGATAGATATTCCTCTGGTACTCTTTGCTTTCTACCAAGATACATCTGATATTACCTGCCCAATTCCACAATCAACACTCTTTGAATTAGCAATCTGGAAATCTAAAGACAAATTGCACTGGGAAAACTGGCTATCAGGGACCTCTTCAGAATACTAAGATGCAACAGTGTCACTCTAGAGACTAAGGTGCGCTGGGTCTTTGTAATTACTTGCTATGCATCAGGGAGTTGGACTATGACTCAGGATGACAGAAGAAGAATTGATGCCTTTGAGTTGTGGTGGTAGAGAAGAGTCTTTAACATACAATGGACCACCAAGAAAACAAATAGGTTTGTCTTGGAGAGGGTTAAACCACATTTCTCCTGGGAGGCAAGAATTTTGAAGCTCTGTCTCACATGCTTTGGGAGTGTGGCCAGGAGGGACCAGTCCTTGGAGAAGGACATGCTTGGAAGGGTGGAGGGACAGTGTAGGAGAGGAAGACCCAAGATGAGATGAATTTATGCAGTAACTAGGACAATGGGGGTAGGTGTGTCAGAATTAGTGAGACTGGCTCACAACAGGGCAGGGTTCAGAGCTGTTTTACAGAGGGTCACTATGAGTTGCAGGTAACTTGACAGCACATAACAACAACAAAATAAGGCACAGTGAAGAAATAAGTACCAAATAATTAATCAGGGCAATATGTGGGATATTAAAACAAGACATCTAAAGGAACCACTGATCAGTCCAAGCAGAAGGCAATATGCTGACAATTTTAGAAATTAATATCTAAGATTGAGAGGAGGAAAATATATATAAACTATATCAAAATCTAAAATCAGAGACAGTGGAAATAAGGCAGCCACAGGTAGAGCCTTAACTCAATTTTAAAGTCTTGACATGAGTCTAGAATCCATGCTAGATTATTTCAAAGCTACTTTACCAATGGCAGTCCCTTTAAACTTGGTACTGACTTGGGACAAATAGCTCAAGGATAACATCCTTTTCTCTGACTGTGACCTATTCAGGATATTTAATATATATTCAAGGGGTCCTTGTCATTAAAGATGTGTAGATAAACTATGGGAAGGGAGAGTCTTGAGATACAGCATTCTTTAAACCTTTACACCAAAGTGCGCCTGAACGAGGCCATGGTCTTGCTATGCATCAGAGAGTTAGACAGTGATTAAGGATGATAGAAGAAGAATCAATGACTTTGAGTTGTGGTGCTAGAGAAGAGTATTGAATATACCATGGACTGGTAAGAGAACAAACAGATCCATCCTGGAGAGGGTGAAACCAGGCTGCTCCTTGTAAACAAGGATTCTGAAGCATTGTCTGATGAACTTTGAGCATGTTGCAAGGAGGCACCAGTCCTTGAAAAATTATATTATACTTGGAATGATGGAGGAACAGTGCAAGAGAGGAAGACCCTGGATGAGATGGACTAACTCAGTGACTGAAGGTATGTGAGAGATGATTAAATTGGCTCAAGACAGAGCAGGGTTCAGAGCTGTTTTACACAACAGAAAAGCTATAAGTCAGAGTAAACTCGATGGATTATAACAACAAACTTTTACAAAAAGTCATTGCAAAGACAGAGGAGAAAGAGAAGACCAAAATATGTCAGAAGAGACTCTGAAAATTGCACTAGAGCATCAAGAAGCTAGAACAAAAGGAAGAGATGCCAAAGTAAAAGAGATGAACAGAAGATTTCAAAGGGCAGTTTGAGAAGATAAAGTGAATTATTATAGAATGTGCAAAGAGCTGGAGATGGGGAATAAAAAAAGAAGAATTCTCCACAGTTCTCAAGTTAAAAGAACTAAAAAACAAATTCAAGCCTCAAGTTGCAAAACTGAGAGCTACTATGGAAAAAATGTTGAATGATTTAGAAAGCATCAAAAGAAGATTGAAGGCCCAGAGCCAGCACTTTAAGTGCAGGGGAGAGAAGGACCTGAAACTCCTCTGGAGAAAGGTTCCTCCATTTGGGGATCCCTATTGCTGTGGGGCCATCCCAGGAAGCTACAAGCATGGGAGAGACTCACTATCTCAATTGGCATGCTCTGTGGTGCTAGAGAAAGAGCTGCCTTCAAAGCTCCCTGGACAGAAACTTATTAAGTGGAGCATCTGGTCTTGCACTACTCTGCCACTCTGCAGACAAAGAAGGATGATAGAGTTTGGGAGAGGGGACTACAATAAGGCAAGATTCCTGCAGGGCTGCACTGCAGCCCAGAGAACTGGAAGGACTTTAGGAAAGGCAAACTTTCCCATTAAGGATTTCCAGTAGAGTGAGGGCCCACCCCTCAGTTGATTGAGCTTTTTAAGGTGACAACCAATCAATAACATCATAAAGATAAGAACTATCAACAACTTATGTAGACACAATAGAAATGACCTAACACTTCTCAAGAAACACTTCAAGAAAGCAGCAGAAAGCGTCAGACACTGTGAAAAAGCAAACTAAGCCTTCTCCAAAATAAGTAGAGCATATTGAAAACCCAATGGGATACCCCAGAGTCAGGAAGATATTTATTGAATTGAAGGCATTCAAACAGTTGCAGAAGAAGATACAAATGATGGAAGAAACAATGTAAGCCATTAAGAAAGCAAATGCTCCAGGGATCCAGAAGAAATATAACAGTGGGGAGGAACTTGAACAATTATAGAAGAAAATGCAAAAGATAGAAGAACTTTAAAAACCATCACAAGACACAGAGGATACAGCCAACACAGTACTGGAAAAAACAGAAATGTATGAAAATGCAATCTAGAATATTAAGACTGAAATGATAGACGTGTCCAACACACAGGAGAGACCAAAAAATAACACAAAAGAGATGAAAAAAAGAGTCAATAAGAACCCCAATGGAAACATAGTAGAAGAAAAATCAGAGGTGGGATGTAAAGAAAATGAAGAAAACATTAGAATCGTGAAATTACATCAAAAGGAACAAATAACATGATTGGAATTCCAGAACACAAGAGGGGCAGGGAAATCACTGAGAAAATTTTGGAAGAAGAACTAAAAGAAAATGTCCCAGAAATCCACATTAAAGAAGTTGAGCAAACACCAAATAGACTAGACAAAAGAAGAAAAACATCAATACATCAAATACAAAAAATATCGTAGTGAAATTCTCCAAAATAAAAGATAAGAATAGACTATTAACAGCAACATAAGAAAAACAGAGTCATTTACAAAGGAGAAACAATTAAGTTCTGATTTCTCAGCAGAAATCATGTGAGCAAGAAGACAATGGGATGGCACATACAGAAAGCTGAAAGAAAACAATTGCAAGCTGAGAATCCTATACTCAGAAGGGCTGCCCATCGAATATGGAGGAGAAATTAGATCATTTGCAGAAAAGAAGGAACGTAAGGAATTTGTGAAAACAAGACCAACTCTAAAGGAATTTTTTAAAAAATTATTATTAAATTTTATTAGTTTTAATGAACATTTACAGAGATTTTGGGTTTACATTCATTCATTGTTGCACTGTTTTCT
>NW_006399799.1:16213284-16215024 GCF_000299155.1 Elephantulus edwardii
CATGTTCCAATGCAGTACCTATTTTCCATAAATGATTTTGGTAAGAGGAATGTTATAAATGTGGATACATTTCCACTATTCCTCCTCCATGCCACGATATAGTGTTATTAGCTTGAGCAGTTATAAATTCATTGCCATCCTTACTCTAACTTAATTCTTTTCTAAAGGAAATTTTAAGAGAAGTCTTTCACACAGAGACACCAAAGGAAAGTGGATGGACCATAGTAACCAGAAACAGAAAAAGAAACACACAGAATGACAATGATAAAACCTGGCCTGTCAATAATCACCCTTAATGTGAATGGACTAAATGCACCAATTAAGAGAAGAAAAGTAGCAGATTAGATGAAAAACCAATAAACATCAATATGTTGTCTACAAGAGACACATCTACAAAATGAGGAGAAAGATAGATTCAAAATCAAAGGCTGGGAAAAAATATCAAGCAAATGGCATCCACAAAAAAAGCAAAAAAGGCAATACTAATCTCTGATAAAATAGACTTGAAGATGAAAACCACCATAAAAGAAAAGGAAGGACACTATATAATGATTAAAAGCACAATACATCAACAAGACATAATCTTGGTCAACACCTATGCATGAAATGATAAATGTGCAAGATAAATAAAACAAGGGTTAACAGAATTAAAGAAGGAAATAGACAGTACCACAATTTCTTCACTGTCTATCATGATACTGCCAATCAGTCCAGTGGTGAAATCTTCATTTTCTTGATGTTGAGCTTCAATCTATATTTAAGGCTACAGTCCTTGACCTTCTGTAGTAAATGCCTCAGGTCCTCAGTTTCAGAAAGCAAGGTTGTGTCATCAGCATAATGCAGATTGTTGATTAATTTTTCTCTAATCCTAATGCCACATTTCTCCTCATGGACTCTTGCCTCCCAGATGATCTGTTCTAGCAAAGTGTTACTTAGTTTTCACATGGTGGTTTTATAAGCTGTCTCCTCTTAAGGGAATAGGTGTGTCTTGGGTCAGGAAGTGGGCTAAAGAGACTTTGTTTTGTTGTTAATTTCTAAATCTGTGGCACTGTGGTCTGAGAAGATATTTTGTATTCTTTCAATGTTTTCTAATTTGTTGAGGCTTGCTTTGTGTCCTAATACATGAGTAGTTCTGGAGAATGTACCATGTGCACTTGAGAAGAAAGTAAATTGACTTTTACTTGGATGTAGTACCCTGAATACACCTGGTTGAGTTGGCTGATTGTATAGTTTAGATATTTTACATCTTTGTTAAGTATCTTTTGAGTTGACCTATTTGGTCAACCTTTGGTGAGAGTGATGTTTAAAGTATCTTACCACTATTGGGTTTTTGGATAATCTTCAGTAGAATCTTGCTTGCACATGTTATCAATGATATTTTCTGATAATTTCTGCACTCTGTTGGATCACCTTTCTTTAGAATGGGAACAAATAGATATCTCTTCCAGTCAGTTGGCCAGGTGATTTTCTTCCAGATTTCTTGGCACAACTTGGTGAGCACATCCAGGACAGCATCTGTTTGTTGAAATATGTCAGTTGGTATGGCATCAATTCCTGGGGCCTTGTTTTTTGCCAATTCTTTCAGAGCAGCTTGAACTTTTTCCTTCATCACCACAGACTCTTGCTCATATGTTGTTTCATTAAATTCTTCTGTGTCAGCCAATTCCTTTTGGTACAATGACTCTGTATACTCTCTCCATTTCTTTTAATCAACACATCAACAGAAAACTGCCTGAAGTG
>NW_006399799.1:16215635-16216738 GCF_000299155.1 Elephantulus edwardii
CTCCTTGCTATTGTAAACAAAGCCGCGATAATCATGGGTATACATATATCTACTTGGATGTCATTTATGGTCTCTTTAGGGTATATTCTCAATAGTGGAATTGCTGGGTCAAATGGTATCTTTATTTGCAACTTTTTGAGAAAGCGCCACATTGCTTTCCACAGTGGTTGCACCATTTTACACTCATACTAGGGATATTATAGCTAATGTCAGATGGATCTTAGCTGAAAGCAGAGAATACCAGAGGAATGTCTATCTGTGTTTCATTGGCTATACAAAGGCATTTTACTGTGTAGATCACAACAAATTGTGGCTGACTCTGAGAAAAATGGAATCTCAGAAGAATTAATTGTGCTTATGTGAAACCCATACTTGGACCAGGAGGCAGCCATCAGAACAGAGCAAGGAAACACTACATGGTTCAAAATTGGGAAGGGTATGCACCACAGATGTGTCCTATCTTCTTACCTTTTCAATCTATGTGGAGCAGATTATCTAGGAGGCTGGGCTCTTGGAGGAGTAATGTGGATTTGAGGTGAATTCATCAACAATCCATGTAAACATCATCTCTTTCTTCCAATTTTGGAAATCAGCTGAGTCCACAGTACTTGGGAAACTACTTTAGACAAGTCCATCTGACAGAGCGTTCTGTAGGTGTCATGATCCCTTATTATGATGTCATGGTTCTGAGGCCCCTGCTATAACCGGCTCCCCGCGGGCGGAGCCATCACCGGCAGCACGTCTAGGGTGTGCGCATTCCTGCTGCAGGCATGGCCCTCTCTGGCTCCCCTGCCCTTATTTTCTTAAAAATAAGAAACGAAAAGAACTTCATTAACAGAAAAAAGTACCTGTAGCAAGACTTCAATTAAAGTTCATACTTCTAAGCTTAAGGAACATTTCTTCTAAGGAACATTTCTTTAGGAACATTTTTCAGTAGCTAGCTACATGGGGTACCTCTGTAACCACTGAAGTTCCACATGCTGTTTGGGGTTTGATTGATAATAAGAGCAGAAAATGAGACCATTTAAGAATTAGAAAGGAGTGTGTGTGTGTGTATGAAAGACTTGTAAAGCACTATATAAAATATGTTTATATATTAAATA
>NW_006399799.1:16218354-16221441 GCF_000299155.1 Elephantulus edwardii
GATTGCGAAGACCATGGCCTGTATCAGATGCACCTTAGTCTCCAAAGAGAAATTATTATTCCATCTTGCAAACAGTTAGTGACAGAAACAGAAGTGGTAAGAAAGTCACCACGATCAAACCTAAGTAATCTGATTCTAAAGCCTTCACTTTTAACCAACACTCTGTATTGTAACTCTACTTTCAACAACAGTTTAAAAGTGGGTGAAGAAAATTATAAGAAATATTCAAGCTCTTATAGGATAAAATGAAACTATCTTCAAACCAGTGAGGAAAACATAATATTAGTTCTTCAAGAGAAAGGGCCTTACCACTGGGCCACTGGGCAACATCATCTTAAATGGAGAAAGGATTGAAAATATTATTTCACCTTGCTTGGATCCACAATCAACACCCTTAGTACCAACAGGAGATAAGGAGACATATTGCTTTGGGCAAGTCTGCTGTCAAAGACTCCTCCAAAATGTAGAAGAACAATGATGTCAGTTTTAAGACTAAGGTGTGCCTGATTCAGGTAATGGTATTTTCAATTGCTTGCTATGCATCTGAGAGAACTGGGCAATGAATAAGGATGACTGAAGAAGAATTTATGTATTTGAGCTGTGGTTTTGGAGAAGAGCACTGAATATCCCATGGAATGCCAAAAGAACAAACAGGTATGTTTTAGGAAAGATGCAGCTGAAATGTTCTTTGGAGATAAGGATGGCAAAGCTTTGTCTCTCATACTTGGGATATACTGTTGTTATTGTTAAATGCTGTCAAGTTGCTTGCAACACATAGCGACCAAATGCTGGTCTATCCTGAGCCAACCTCATTGTCTCTGACACACCCACCCCCATCAACCCAGTCACTAAATCAATCCATCTCATCCAGAGTCTTCCTCTTATGAGCTGTCACTCCTCCCTCCCCAAGCATGATGTCCCTCTCCAAGGACTGGTCCCTCCTTGCAACATGCCCAAAATATGTCAGGTGGAGTTTCAGAATCTATTACTTGGAAAAAGATATCATGCTTGGAAGGGTGGAGGGTCAGCAAAAGAGAGGAAGATCCCCATTGAGACTGATTGACATATGACTGCAGCAATGGGCTCAGGTGTATCAGAGATACTGAGCATGACACAGGATAGGCTAGGATACGATTCAGATTTGATAGGCTAGGATAGGATTCAGATTTGCTGTTCATAGGATCATTATGAGTCATTCTTGACTTGATTGCATCTAACAACAAGGCTGGCACTAGCTGCTCCAGCAGAGAAAGATGGACAGTCTCCTCCCGTGTGATTTACAGCCTCTGAAAACTCCCTGGAGAGTCATCTATGAGCACTGTTTAAGAGTTTACATTGTTTAAACAACAAATGCTGGCAAGGTTGTGGAGAAACTGTAACCTTTATTCACTGTTGGTGGGAATGTCAAATGAGCAACCACTATGGAAGGCAGTATGGCATTTTCTCAAAAAGTTGGAAAAAGAAATACCATTTGACCCAGCAATTCCATTGCTGGGAATATACCCTAAAGAAACCAGAACTACCACCCAAACAGATATATGCACACCCGTGTTTATTGCTACATTGTTCACAATAGCAAAGAGATGGAAGCAACCCAAGTGCCCATCAACAAATGAATGGATAGAGAAGCTGTCATATATTCACACAGTGGAATACTATGCAGCACTGTAAAAAACAAGGAACTCATAAAAATATTATACAAAATGGGTGACCCTGCAGAACATTATGCTTAATGAAATATCTCTGTCACAAAAGGACAAATACTGCATAATGCCACTGTTATAAAACAGGATTGACATGGGATTTGGGGGAAAACTAAGAAAAGAGGGGATAAATAATGAACACTGCATTGAAAGATATGAGGGAAAAAACTGTCTAGAAGAAATATATGATTAGGTATTATTTGCGTGACAACGGTCCAGAATAAGAGGTGCATAGCAAAGTGGACTGGGGGTAGGGGAGAGGGAAGAAATTTTGCAACAGTGAAAGAATCTTTTTAGAGATAACAGCAAACTGGGATGGCGGGATATAGGGAGGAAAATGTGCAACAATGAATGGAAATCCAAGTTTTCTGTAAACTTCCATTAAAATATCAATTAAAAAGAATTAAAATTAAAAAATAAAGAAAACAGTTTACATTGTTGTACCTTAGTTTTTAAATAATAATATAAAGTCCATAAATCTAGTAAATTAATAAATAGAACAGTGTACTTGTTTATAGAACTTTTAAGGCTTAAGTAAAGCTAGTTTTGAACTTGTAGATTTAAGAAATATAATGTTTATGTAAAATATGAAAAAGATCACATTGATAGTATTATTACTAGCATTTAACAGCTGAAGAAATGGGAGCTCAGAAGGGTTAAGACACTAGGTATCAAATCTATGCACTTTGGCTCTAATCCTGTGCTCTTAACTACGTACTTACTTTACTATGTGGCTTACGTAGCTGACCAATTCCCTGAAAAGTCAGGTAATTTATGAATTCTACTACCAAGCACACCCTCTGTGTTTCTACCACACTTGGTAATGAAAGAGAGCCTGGTGAGAACTCTTACTGATTTTCATTTTGCTAGTCTTGGCCTGTGTCTCAGCTGCAAATTTCAAGGAGGTGGTAGTGAAAATTTTCAATTTTACTTCTAACAGAGCAATGTCACATCTTAAATTATAAGTGACATACATTGTGGGTAAATTTGTGCATTTTATTTTCTTGACCATTTAGCCACACTTGCAACAATGAGAATTTTAATTAACCTTTGCTGTTATTATGAGCCATCGAGTTGCATAGCAACTCTTTGTACAAGAGCCCTAAACCCTGTTCTATCCTGTGCCAACCTCATTGTTTCCAACACACCTACTCCCACTACCCCAATCACTGAATCGATCCGTTTCATTGAGAGTCTTCCTCTCCTGCACTGTCCCTCCACCTTCCCCAAAAGGATATCCCTCTCCAAGGACTGGTTCCCTTCTTGCAGCATGGCCAAAGTATGTCAGATGGAGCTTCAGAATCCTTGCCTCCAAGGAGCAGCCCAGCTTCAGCCTCTCCAGGACAGACCTATTTGTTCTCCTAGCAGTCCATGGTATATTCAA
>NW_006399799.1:16225271-16285746 GCF_000299155.1 Elephantulus edwardii
AAGTGGCCCAGCTTTCCACAGTGGAAGCAATTCTGACCTCCTTTATTACCTTTGGGTGGCACTGTGTATGAGTAAGACTTCCTTGTCCTGACACAGGCCCTAAACTGGCAGCAATAGCTGCCCCAATAATTTTAGCCATTCTCGGTCTTTTAAAAGAATTATTTTAAAATGTCAGTTCTCTTTTTTTTGTAGCAGAGAAATACAATAGTGTGTTCAATAATTTATTTTCAGGCATAAAAATATCATACCATAGAGAAGTATTATAAAGCACAGGAAGTAAAATGAAAAATGAATTGAAGGGTGAAAAAAGAACAATGTAAAATTTCTGCTTGTTCAAAAAGCTTGTGGTTTCACCTTTACCCATCCTCACCCCACCGCTTGTCCCCCATCCTTGAGTTCCCATACATGTTTTACTAGTTCTCCTATTTTTACAATGATGGGCTTGTGTGGTATTTGTCCTTATGAGACTGAGTTAGTTCGCTCAGCATAATGCTCTCTAGCCTCTCCCAAGTTACACAGTATTGCACAGTTTGGTGGGCGGAGGAAGGCCAGGGAGGAAATGGGAAGGATCTGGGTGAAAAGACAGGGTTATGATGGGCAAGGTACAATGATGATTAATTGTATAAAACATAATGCATGAGAATGAGTGTATGAAACACAATGTGAATGGATAGCGTGAAGCATATTGTATAGAAACTTTGTAAGCAAACTAATAATTTTTTTTAAAAAGCTTATTCATATATTTTTTTAAATGGACCATGAAAAAACAAATCCGTGGCTGTTGATTATAATTCACAGTTACCCTGTAGGACAAAATAGACTGCTCCACAACATTATCAAAGGCTGTAAATCTTACATAAACAGGTTATTTCATCATTACCTCCAGGAGCAGGTTGATGAATTTGAACTTTTGACTTTTAGTTATTAGACAAGTGCAGCTGGAGTGTTCTTTGTAGGCAAAAATGTTGAGGCTTCACCTCACATACTTTGGACATGTTGCTAGTAGGGACTATTTCTTGGAGAAGGACATAATGCTGGGAGGGTGGAGGGTTGGCAAAGGAGAGGAAGACACAGGTGGATGGATTGACACAGTGACTGCCACAATTGGCTCTTGTGTGTCAGAAAGTGTGAGGATGGTGCAGAACAGAACACAGTTCAGATATTTTGTTCATAGGGTCCCTATGAGTCGTACTCAACAACACTTAACAAGTGCTTAATCAGAGCTCCTTAAATGTCCATACCACTATTGTAATGCTAGTTTATTTTAAAATAATACTTATCCCATGTCTTCTGCAAAGTTTTAGGATGAAACCGAATGAGGCGATGTTTGAGAGTATTGACTCGATGGTCACAGTTGTAGATTAGGGTGTTGAACAAGGATACTAAGAGTTGAGCTATGCAAGAGCTCAAATTATGAAAGATCTTTAGTGCTAGGTTAAGAAATTAGGATTTATCATGGGGAAGAGGAGTGTATTATCAAGAATAAGGTAGTGAGAACATTGTTTTAGGAAGGTTATTCTAGTAGTGGGGACAGAGTTACCAGGTGGATTTGCTGCAATAGTCCGACGAGTTCTCCCCAAAGGGAGCTTTTATTTCCTTCTGAACCTCTGCAATGTTCAGGGTTAAAACGTGCCCTGCTGTGCTTGGGATATTCACATAACTGTCACTAGTTGGCAGCAGTGATCCAAAGGACTAGCAGCTTTAGTTACAGAGTTGTGAGTGGGTATGATCATCTAATGGAAAATTAGGAGGGCATTCTGTGTGGAAGGAAGCTCAAAGGCCCAGAGAGTGAAAGGCATATGTAGAGGTTAGAGGACAAAGCAGATCAATGGCTGGAGGATATATTGTTTTGAATGGGATGGGAAACAGTGGTGAGAGATGAAGGTGCTTCTGAGAGTTTGATCCTGACAAAAAAAATGGTCTTCACCTTTTGTGCTAAGGAAGTTGGACAGTATCCTGAGGGGAAGGGGGAACCAGGCATAGTTTTTAAGTGATAGGCATGATCAAACTTACATTTTAGAAAGATCACCAAGACTGTAATGTAAATGGAGACCAGGAATAGAGAGAATAATTAGGAGGCCTGAAATGATCATGAGTGACCTACATTAAAGCAGGCAACTGAATGGATAAGAAGAGGTCAATTTTGTAGGAAATATAAGAAAGCAAGCCTCAGAATCCTTGCCTCTCCTGGAGAGGGTGAAACCAGGCTGCTCCTTGGAGGCAAGGATTCTGAGCCTTCGTCTGACATATTCTGGGCATTTTGCAAGGAAGTACCAGTCCTTGGAAAGAGACATCATGCTTGGAAGGGTGGATGCACAGAGCAAGAGAGAGAGACCCTCAATGAGATTTAATATCTGGGGTAAGGAGGGTAGGTGTGTCAGAGACAATAAGGTTGGCACAGGACAGGGCAGGTTTTGGGGCTATTGTACATAGAATCACCATGAGTTGCAAACGACTTGACGGCACATAACAAAAGAAGAAAGAAAGATCTCTAATCAAAAGCTTAGAAGTTGAAGTTCACCCAGAGATACCTCAGAAGAAAAAGTGATCTACTCAAACAAACAAATAAATCAACCATGCCTTATGAAAACATAATTTTACTCTCATTATGAGGATCTCCACAAGTCAGAACAGATTTGAGAGTAACTGGTAACTAATAGGATAAGAAATAAAACAAAACAAAAAAGCGCTTGTTCACCATTGCGCAGGTGGAGTCAATTCTGAACCATGACATCTTCAATATCTTCATGTGTGTAGAACGTGCCTTAACTTTCAATGGCTGATTTTTTTCAGAAGCAGATAGCCAGGTCTTTCATCGGAAACACCTCACCTCTTTGTAAACTCTCACATTGCTATCCTTTTGGGATTAGCAGCCAACTGTGTAACTGTTTGTACCAGGGATTCCAGGTACATGAGAAAAGAAATCACAGAAAAGTAGTTTTCTTTTTCCTTTAAATTCTTTATTGTGGTAAGCATATACAAGACAAAATGTTTTTCAGAGGTACAATCCTAAAAAAGTTCTAACAGAAGGAAATCAATACGGGCTGTCCCCAGGTTACTCACATCTGTCGTACTTCTGATTTATGGACAATTTGTACTTGCTCCTTAATGTTATGTACAATTGCCCTCACTTTGAAATGACTGAACCAACTCCTACAGGAAGTAAATTCTTCCTCAATCACCTTCACCTTCACGTACTGCACATGCTTTAACCACTGAAAAGGCTTGCCAATTCAATCTGAAGACATAGGTAGGAACGGATCTCCTTAGTAGCCCTGGAAACTGCCTGTATTCTTTCCCTATTATTAACACACATTCTGAATTCTTAATTCTAGCCCATGTACTTTCAGCAATTCTGACCAATCTGTGGTGAGAACTGGGGACAAAGGAAATGACCTAGCACCTATTCCAGCAGTTGCCTCCCCAAATCTGGTGGAAAAATGGTCAGTTCCTGTGCTGTGTGGAAAGCTGCTCGGATGGAGGAAATAAGCCGCGCTGTGGACTCCAGGAGCTCTGGTGGTTCAGTGTGCTGCCAAATGTAAGGCCAGAGGTTGGAACCCACCACAGCATCTCCTCTAAGATTTAACTGTCTCGGAAGACGATGGTGTGTGACTGGGTCCTAATGGTCTCTTCGGCAGTCGTTTTTTGGGCAAAGTCCAAAGGGAGTCCAGACTCTCTTTCCAAAGAAAGGAGCGTTTAGAGGCTAGGATTTCAGATGAAGAATCTCACAAAACAGCCAATTGTTCTTAACTACACCGATGGGGGAAAATGGGGTCCTAGGAAGCAGCCCTTTTACTATTTACCCTTAGTCAGAAACAGTAGACGTCACCGTAAACGCCACAGGTATCCAAGGTGAGCTACATTCCCCCAGGATGTCCGGCCCTAAAGAAGTGAGCTCCTCCCTCTGCTGGCAGTGTTTCTCGGAACCCCGAGATCGGGATCGCTGCGCCTCTAAGGTGAGCCCAGGGACCGCCACTGAGAGGCAGCCAGGCTGTGATTGGTGGAGGCTTCATCAGTCGCTGGACTTAGTGCACACTGATTGGTGTAGACGCCACACAGTCCCGCCTTTAGTACGGGCTGACAGTCTAGTCAAGCCTGGGCACCGCCGTCGGTCCCAGCCAGGACCTCCTCTCGTTGAGACTTGGAGACGCTGGACAGTCGCCTCCAGCAATTACAGCGTCAATCTTGTACATTCATGGTGAATTGAGGATCCCAAGGTGGGGAAAAAAGCACCTGAGGACCGGAAGCTGTATCCTAGAGCATTGTGGGGCACGGTTAGGGGCGGGCCCAGGATGAGCCCAGCGTTTAGTGCGAGGAGACAACAAAGTTAAAGGTTCACGGGCCATTTTTTTCACCCAGACTTAAAAAGCTAGACCAGGGCCCAAAGAGGCAGGGCTGCAAGTGCAGCCTGATGGTCTTTTTCCAGGCATGCCCTCTACTTTGCAAACATCCTTGTGCTGTGGCCCTAACATTAAATCTAGGGCCCTGGGGCCATTTATCTTTTGCCCTCAGGTGTCTCTCTCCCATTGTTGTCTTCCACACCTTAGCTATTATCTGACCCTGGTCCCTGACTCCATTCTCTTCATTGTCCTCAGAGATTGTTCCACAGGGTTGCTGCTCACTAGAAGCCTTTAGAGGGACACCAGATAAGCTTCCTGCATTCCACTCAGCCTCTCACCTGGCCATCACTGCTCCTAGGGTCATGAAACCCTGCTGACTATAGCTTGAGGTGGGAATGGGAAATTCAAATAAGTTCTTTGCATGCATTGATAATACATTTAAAACTCGCTGCCACTGAGTGGATTCTGACTCTTAAGTGACACTAGCACAGAAATGCCCAAAGCATTTCTGAGGTGGTAAAATCAGCAAGGAAACAGACTGCTCTTTCTCTAGAAGAGTGGCTGGTAGGTTTGAACCCGACATACAGGTGGCAGTTCACTGCTTAGTCCAGTGCACCACCTTCATGGCTTGAAATTCAGGGAGAGGAGGGGAATCTAAGTCATTAGAGAGGGTGCAAGCTGGAGATAGAGAAGCATTTCTAAAAAGCCAAATGGGAGAAGGCAGCTTGACAGCTCCCTGGGTCTAGATGAACAAGTTTCTTCTCTTTGGGGGTGGTGTAGGAACTGTGAGATAAAAATTGCTCAAAGCGTGGTTTTTATGATGCATTTGCTGCTCTTAAGACTTTAGGCACATGACCTCTGGGTCAGATATGGATATGCAAGCCCTGGAGAACATAGTCTAATTGTCCTATAGGGTTTCCAAGATGGATCGTTATCCTTAAGGAAGCAAGTCTGCCAACTATTGTCTAGAGGAGCAGTTGGCTGATGGGTTTAAACTGCTGGCATTATGGTAGCAGCCAAGCCCTTAAGCATGGGCTGTCAGAGCTCCCTAAATGTAGTACCTACTTTATTTACATTTGAAACAATACCTACCTACCTATCAAGACCTGAGCCATCAAGTTTTGCACATGGCCATCATTTAACACCAGCTAGCATGTTTATGTTTAGAAGGAAAATGGTAATGCCTTGAAGGCCTTGGTAATAGACTACAAGGATATTTGAATAACAGAAGGCACTGGCCAGAGAGTGGAAGGGACTATTTTGAGTTAATAAAGGCTACATAAAGCCACTGAAGTAGTTACAACACACTTACTGCTCCCACTCCCATCCAGATCCTTTTACCTTTAACCACATTTCAAAACCATATTTCTAAAAACCAGCCTTTATATTTGTTTAGGTAAGTTACAGAGGGAGTGAGGTGGAATATTTGTAAGTTGGTTTGTCCAGATATACTATAACTTAGTGTCTGTATTTAATATTGACAACAAAAAAATAATATATATATGTATATATAAATATCCTCCATCTATACATAGCAGGGCAGGAGTATCCATGTCTTCTTGAGTAGTGAGTTCTCAGCCTCCCACAGCACTCCTCTCATGCGATCATCTAGCCTCAGTGCAAAGGAGATTAGAACCTGGCAGCCCACTCTGGCCCTTCCCCTCTCCTCCCTGCACTCCAGTTCTTCCAACTGGTCTCAGGCAAGGAAAGATTAATTTGAGTGGTTGGGTAGGAAGAGATGGGAATGGATGAATCCTAGTGGAGCCTGATCCCTGGGGCAGAGGGATCCAGGCTAGCAGAGGGAGTAACCATTGCCACTTCCTGGGGTAGGAACCTCAGTAGTTCATATTTCTATTAGCATGTTCTTGGTCTTAGGTCCAGCCCTACAAATTAGCTTGGTGAAGAAGGCATGTGTCTGAGGAGGACCTGGTCTCCACCCTCAGTACAGAACCATTCAGAGTGGAGCCAGAGCTGTGGGTATAGGAGACTCTGGCTGATAAAAAAATAATAATAATAAAATCAGTAATAAAAAAACCTTATAAAACCTGTTGCTTAACTGAATAGATTGAGCAACAGTTTTGCTTTTGTTAAAATCCTGGAGCCATTAAAGTCTTGAGTAATATCCAGTGTATTCTTCTGGACATCATTGCTGGCTGAAGAAGGGAGCCCCAGGCCCGGCCAGCTCTGGTGACATCTGTCAGTGTGGAAGTTTCGTCCAGCTGCTCATGCTCTGAGGGATCCTTGAGGCGGCTGGAAGCAGGCCGGGCTGGTGGTGTTGGGGCCTCACACTTGGGAATCAGCTCCCAGGGGGTGGAACAGCTCCTCAGGTGTCTTGTCACTTTGACTGGCTCCCCCCTGACGGAATCCAGAAGCAATCTCATCAAAGGTCCGGCCTTTGGTTTCAGGAACTTTGAAGTAGGTGAAGATAAAGAACAGGACTAGAAGCACAGTGAAGATAATGAAGACGTAGGGGCCACAGAGTTGCTGAAAAATAGACGTATACTTGGTTAGATTTCTGGCTGTACATGCTGGCTGTAGCACCCTGGATAAGTCACTTCTGTACCTTTGACTGGAAAAAGGGAACCCCCTACTACAACCCAGGGGTGCTGTGATGGTTACACGAAACTCACTACACCTGGCATGCAATGGGCATCCTCACAATTTGAGAGCAGGTCCCCACTACAAAGCAGGAATAGGACACAATGCAAAACTGAGGGAAAGAATTCTGGAGTTGAGATTAGGGCCTTTAGCTATGTGACTCTGGGATTCTGAGACTTAATATCCTCCTTAGCATGAATCATAGCAAGAACAGCTAGGAGAGCACTTTGCACAGCACACATCAAAAGCACATTTCTGAAAACCAGCCATTCCTATCTGGTTAGGTAAGTTGCAGAGGCAGTAAAGTGATATGTTTACAAGCTGGTCTAAATATATTCTAACTTAGTGTCTGTATTTAATACCTACAAAGCTTATCTATATCTAACAGGGCATGAGTGAGGGAGAGACAATGGGGGTATACTTACCTCCACATACTGGAAGCACATGCCTACAATGAAATTTGAAGTCCAGTTGGAGAAGCCAGCAACAGCAAAAGCAGCTGGGCGAGGACCCTGGCTGAAGAGTTCGGCCACAATGAACCATGGTATGGGGCCAGGGCCCACTTCAAAGAAGGCCACAAAGCCAAAGATGGCCACAATGCTCAGATAGGACATCCAGGGCAGTTGCTCCTGTAGCAGATAAGGGAGAGAGGGAGAATTAGATTACACTAAGGGCTCTGGACGGGATGGCAGGAGGTTTGGGGCTGATTCTGGTTTTGCTGTGTGTCCCAGGTACCTTGTTTCTAATTCCTCACTTAGAATGATTTCAGAACTGCAGAGTGGTTGTGTCTCCCTTGGAATGGTAACATGCTGTGTGTTGGGGTGCGGGCAGGGGATGCAAAGAAGAGGCCTCTGGGGTTCTCTGTTAATGCAGTGCAGAATGAGACCCAGGCATGAGAGTGGATGTATGCTGGAAGGTCTGTAACATGGCCAGCTCAGGGCCTGCATGAGGTAGGCATCAGGCACTTGGTCCTGGGGAACGGGCTTTGATTCAAGTCCCAGAGGTGCCACTCATTTCGAGCAGAGCATCCTGGCCATCACTGGCCCATCAAGCCTTGGCTTAATTGTAATACTAGAATAACAGTGTTTTCTTCATCCCGAGTTTGGATGACTGGCGTTTGTATAAGAATGAAGTGTTTGGTACCGGCTACCAGTTGTTAGTCACGGGATTGTGGTCAGCAGAGCTAAAGTTTAATTTCTCGCTCCATCCTTTACTTAACACATTACTAAACTGTTTGTAGGATTCTCTGCATATGAAATAGGAATGATGGGAACTGCACACAGACTGTGAAAACTAGGTGGGACAGGGTGTGTTTCTATGCTTCAGTGATTTTTCTGAAGAATAACTGCTTCAAAAATTAGTTGAAGTTTCTCTTCCCTGGGAAGAAGGAAGACCATAGCTGACATCCAAGCAGATATATGCACACCCATGTTTATTGCAGCTTTGTTCACAATAGCAAGGAGTTGGAAACAACCTAAGTGCCCATCAACAAACGAATGGCTAGAGAAGCTGTGGTATATTCGCACAATGGAATACTATGCTGCATTAAAAAACAAGGAACTCATGCAATATTATTCAAAATGGTTGACTCTGGAGAACATTATGCTGAGTGAAATATCCCAGTCACAAAAGGACAAATATTACATGATGCCACTGTTGTAGAATGGGACTGTCCTTGGGGTTGGGGAGAGACTGAGTAAGATGGGTTCAATAATGTATACTGCACTGAAACAGAGGAGGGAGAGAACCGTTTAAAAGAGAGATATAACTGGGTATTTCTGTCATCACAGGAGACTAGAGCGAGGGCTACATGGTGGAGGGGACCTGGGGGAGGGTTTGTAAAACAATGAAAGAATCTTTTCTTTTACTTTTCCATAATTTTTGGACTCATGTACTTATAACTTGTTAGTCAAATTTGTGTCTTCTAGGTTGCAACACCCCCATGATACATCTTCAAGGATATGTACATGTACAGCCAAGCACAATCAATAAGAGTGCATCTAAATTCCAAAATCAATCTCCATAATATTCTATGTGTTTCCTACTGCCAAAGGGGCCCTTTAGAGTAGTGAGAGAAGATCTTCACCCTGAAACCCACAGCATCCCTTTTCAGCAGTAAGTAGCTAAGAGAATACGCCATCCCCTTTTCCTTATGACTCAGGGTGAAGTCTCTCTCAGGGAGGAGTGATAGGGAATGGCAAAGGACACACTGACAAAGAAGATTAATCAGAACTGGCTTTGACAAGCACTATGGCATTTGGACAAGAACAAACTGGGAGGAGGGTAGAGAGAATAGTGCAACAATGAATGAGTGGAAGCCCAAAATCTCTGTAAATGTTTATGAAAATTAATAAAATATAATTATAGAAAAAAAAAAGTTTCATGTAAGTCTGAGGAGGAGTAGAAGGTAAAGTCCAACCTTGAGGTAGGGAGGACCTAGAGAGACAGCAGTTTTATCTCGGCCTTTGGATGGTCAGGTTGGGCTGGGATCAAGGCAAGTGTAGGGATCTGAAGTCCCACATGAACTGTCTGTCACCCTGCTGCAGACTTCCCTTCCAGAGGCAACAACTCACCAGAAGTGCCAGCGCAATGGTCATGAGCACAGCACAGCTCGCCATGCCAGCCAGGCCAATGAGGTGCAGGGTCCGTCGGCCGGCTCGCTCCACCACAAAGAGCTGTGGGCAGACAGAGTGTCAGCACCAGGCCCTTGCCCAGCACCCTTCCAAATCCTCCACCCTCAAGCTGGCCTTTGGTGCTTGACTTAGGGGCCAGCCAGATCGAGGTGAGGGGATGAGAGCTGGCCCCAAAGGATTAGAGACCTGAGTGTCCTGGCTGTGACCTTAGGAAATCATTTCACCCCTGTGCGCACCAGTGACCTCAGCTGTGTGATATGAGCAATGAATTTCACATGGTGCTTTGAAGATGAAATGAGATGACATTTATAGAGCCAGGGACAATGAAGCTTGGCTCCTGGCAAGTGAAACCTTGAGGCCACAAGCCATACCCTGATGGCAAACAAAAGACTTACCGAGACAACGGTGAAGGCCGTGTTGACAATGCCGGAGCCTATGGTGGCGTACACAGGCTGCTGCACACCTGCCTTCTCAAAGATGCTTGTGGAGTAATAGAAGACCTACCAGACAGAAAAGTCATTACAGCTCGGCTGGCTACTGGGGCCTCCCCACTACCTCTGTACCAGTGGGACACAGAACACATAAAAAACAAAACTGAAATGCTGCTCAGGCAAGTGGATGCAGCACCAGTAACCCCACTGCCTTGTGGGTTGTGCTTTTAAAGGGCACTGCCTTCTTTGACAGAGGCTTTCTTGTTTTAAGTCTGGGGTTTGGTCATAGCATACACTTTGACCTATGGTTTGGCCCGGGGCCACAGGAAACGGTGGGTGGGGACACTCACAGCATTGATGCCTGACAGCTGCTGGGACAGCTGCAGCACCACGGCAATAAGGATGGGCTGGCGGTAGGCGGCTGAGCGAAACAGCTCCAGGATGGTGACCTTCTTCTCTCGCATCATCTGCCGGCTCTCTTCCTTCATCTCCTGCAGGTCCCGGGTCACGTCGGCTGTCCCTCGAAGCTTCTTCAGCACTGAGGGAGCCGGAGGGAAGGTGGGAGTGGCTCAGAGTGGGAAGAGTGGCCCAGAGTGGGCTCAGAAGCAGGGTAGGGCAGGACCCGGCCGTACCACTCTTGGCCCGGTTCTCCTCATTGCGGTTGATGAGCAGGAAGCGGGGGCTCTCGGGGCAGAAGGGCAGCAGGATGCACTGGAGCAGGGCTGGGATGAAGATGACACTCAGCAACAGGGGCCACAGGTCTTCATTGCCCATAATGGAGTCCAGGCCGAACACCTAAGGGGAAAAAAGCAAGGATGTTGGGAGTGACTTTGGGGTTCCAGCCCGAACCCCCACTTCCTTGTCCAACCACCCACAGTGGCCTCTGCTTTGGGTCAGGCTCTTTGCACAGTGCTACAGCTGCTGCTTTAGAGGAAAATCTCACATTCTGCAGGCAGGAGCTGCTGCTCTGCCACAGCAGGGTAAAGGGTTTGAGTCTGGGGAGGAGGGCACTGTGTACAGGGAGGGCTGGAGAGCTGATGGGCAGCCTGGTCACTATGGCCAGATCCACAAGTAAGGAAGGGAAAGGACACAAAGCTGAGTGGGCTGGAGTGAGATGGTTCAAGCCATCTGGACCTGCTCTTGAGCTAAGGAGGTTGGCAGATTTGTGAGTGAGCTGTCTGCTGGGGCCTGGGTGTGGGCCTGGGCCATGTCCTTCTTTGCAGGGTTGTAAGAGGCTGATCCTACCAGCAGCTCCAAGGAAGAAAGCAAGATGAAACATTTGCTTCTGTAAGGATTTACAGCCATGCAAACATTATCAGGCAGTTGTACTCTTGTCACAGGATTGCTGTGAATCGGGGTCAACTTGATAGAACTGGATTCAGTGGTTTAGGAGACTGCCTAGGAGGCCTACACTGGGGGAGCTCTGACGGTATTGAACACAGAACCGAGAGTCAATGAAGCTGTAAATGGAACAGTGGTGGTGAGCAGACCAGGGGCCACTTACCTGGGCAATGAGGATGCCGACGACGATTCCCAGCTGGTGCAGGGTGCCCAAGGCCCCTCGGAGGGCCGTGGGTGACACCTCCCCCACATACATGGGCACAAAACCCGTGGTCAGGCCACAGTACACCCCAATGATGAAGCGGCCCAGGATCAACATCTCAAAAGAGTTGCCCAGTTTCGAGAAGCCCATGAGCACCGCAGACAGGAAGGCCAACAGGTTTATCATCAGCATCGAATTCCGCCTGGGGAAGGGGACACAGGTCAGGTCGGGCAAACTCCCTGCCTCCCAACCCAACTGGGATTCCCTGGTCAGGACGGCACCTTCTCCCCACAGATGAGGGCTCCCAAGAGGGGGCAGAGCCAGGACCCCGTCTGCTCACCGGCCAAAGCGGTTAACAAAAAGGCCCACTGAAAAGGAGCCGATCATGCCTCCCACGGAGAAGATGGCTACAGAGAGGGACCAGAGCGTGGTGAGTGTAGCGGGCAAGATGGGTTCGCCATAGCGGTGCATCCATGTCCTGTTGTAGAACTCCTCGATCACCTGCAGGGGAGGAAACAGTCTGGGTGAGCAAGCCCGAGGCCAGGAGGATCCCTCCAAGGTCATTCCACCATGGGATGTAGGAGAGGCTCCAGGGCTAGCTTAGCCATCTCACGGCATAATCTTCGCCATGTTCCCTCCCTGTTATATGGGCTTAGGTCCCCCAGTGAGAAACTATGGGTTGGACTCCCCTCTGGGAGCTGTGTCAGTCCTCACACTTCCCCTGAAGCATGGATTCACATGCCTGATGGGATTTGCTGCAAAATGTGATGGCAAAGTCCAGGGAAAGAACAGAGACAAGTAGAGGGGGGAAAGTGCTTCTTCTCCATCTGCCCCTTTCCTAATTTCACCCCAGCTCCCGCCTGATCCCCACACCCTTGCTGGAAGAAGTACAGCTGGACAGGTGGAGCCAGGTTCTATCATTCTGAAGCCCTGATAAGGGGAAGGCAAGCTACCTGAGTCTGAGAGTTTCATCTTGAAGAGGGCACAGTCTCCTCCCCTCTTGAGGTGCCCCGCTGGGAGGTAAACGGGAAGGCAAAGGACAAGGAAGTAGTTCCAGGAACTAGACACCTGTCCTAGCACAGCCCTGCCTCCACCCAGGGGAGGGCCTGGCCGCATCCCAAGTATGTGGCAGGCAGGCAGCACCGGTTTTGCCTGGATACACTCACTATAGACTTTTGGGCAGTGCAGACACATTGCGCCAGGGGACTAGGCAGACCCATCTAGCCACACACATAGCTAGGCACAAGCTCAAAGTACATAGAAACAGAGGTTCTTGTGTGCACATAGCATCACACCACGCTTATATTCAAGGCCTTCAGCCAGACCTAAACCTATGTGCCCCTCCCTTCTCCCTCACTACTTGTAGTCCAACTACCCAGCCCCACATGTACGCTGCAAACATGCACACAGTGGTGTGCAGCCTCGCCAACCTCAGCAGCTATTGCTTGATTTTGCCCCTCACACTTCCCAGCCCTAGGTGGGCAGCAAAAGGAAGCTGTGGCTAGTCACATTTGCCAAGGGAGAAACTGAGACCCACAGTCCTCGGAATACTCATGGAATCTGCTGGACCTGGCCCCAAGGCACTTCCCTTCCTGTTGGAGTAGGCTATTGGCCTCTCCCCAGCCTGCCTTCCCTGGTGCCAGGATCTATGCCAAGTCCACAGACACCTGACAGAGGCCCAACTCCAGGGATGTAGGAAAGGATCTACTTGTTTGTCCTCATGGAAGTCAGGCAGTGCAGTGGGTCGGAACCTGTGCTCTGAATATGGACAGAACCAAATTCAGCTCCATCTGTGGGTTCAACAGCTCAAATCCAAGATGGTGGCATTTGCACATGGTAACTAGCAAGAACCTCTATTATTTTATGTATTTTCTATTAATTATCTATCTATCTATCTATCTATCTATCTATCTATCTATCTATCTATCTATTTATCTATCATCTATCCATACATAGTAACTAGCAATAGTGTTGCTGAGCTTTACCATGCCACATAGTGAGAATGCCTTAAGTTAATGAAAGAAAGTCAGGGGACCCCGAAAGTTAATCTGACCCAGATACTGCTTCAAACTCTGAGAAAATCTAATCAAGTCCCTACACTGTAATTTTTAAATCAAGGCTTCTACCCCAACACATCGGGGACTCTCATGGCCTAGTATATAAGGAGTTGGGCTGTCAACCCAAAGGCAGGTCATTCGAATCCACCATGGGAGAAAGACTGGCAATCTCCTCCCATGTAATTTACAACTTCTAAAAAGCTGCTAGAAAGTCAGCTATGAATCCATTGCCCCCACCATGTCAGCTTCAGCTGCACCTCCACTCAATGCCACTGTGGACATCGCTGGCCCTGCCTAGAAGGCACTATGACGCGCCCTGTTGAAAACTTTTGTGATCCAGCTCCAAGGTTCCCTCTTTGAGAAGCTTTTCTTGACTTCCAGGGCTCTGTCCTTCCTGAATGCAAGGAACCCAGGCAACATGAAACCAGGGCCTGTCTTAGAGCTGGGGCTAGGAGGTCCTGGTCAGGGAATGGAGGGGAATCTGTGAGTAAAGTGCATTGAGTTCTCTTCCTAGAAATTGCTTCTCTTGGAGGCAGAGTGAAGACAAACTTTAACAAAGCACAATGCTTGTGTTCTTTCTGAGATAAAACTGGCCTCAGAGGGGGATGGGGACAGTGACAGCCCATTTATCAGGCTATGCAGAGAACAAGCTGTCCAAGATAAGGGAATTGTCCAGATAAAGAAGGTTCACCCCTCAGAGGCCCAAACTTTTCTGACATCTGGGTGGGCACCTTCCTCCTTTCTGTCACTCTCATTTTGCTGGCCCAAGCAGCCAGTCCCTGGGGCTCACTGCGGGGCATGGAAAGGTATTTGTGCCTGTGCTGACTGGTCCCAGGCGGCTTTTGTATTTTGCATTCTTGTATTCCATAGTTCTCAGGGTGTATTCCATAGTTCTCAGGGTCTTCCCCTTTCCTCTGTAATACAGGTGCTTATGTCATACAGGCTCAGCACAGTTTTTAAAACGTGCCAAGAAACCAGCTGAGGGAACTTGTTAGAGTTTGAGGGATTGTTAGAGAAGAGTAAATAAAATAAGTGCTAAATGAAGTCTTGGAGATTTTCTACCTAAATGAGCTTAAGGGTGTAACACAGGGGCCAGTGTGCACACTTTCTTTTATGACATCGCAGGTTTAGCCTCTTTTCTCGGGACTTGGCTTGGGATACAGAGGCAGTTGATAAATGTCTTATCACAATTCCTTCCCAGTAAGTCAGTCCTATGTCTGTGGCAACACAATGCAGAGGGACTGAACCTTGTCCAAGACTAGGGCCTCATGGATTGATTCTGGTTGTAGGAAGGATGGGCAGCCAGGCCCCTTCACATGAACATTGGTCCCAGGCTCATCTCCTCCACCTCCAGCAGCAAAGACTGAGCAATGGGTTCCTGCCTTCCTATCTGGGGGGCTGAGATCTGTGGGAAGGAGCAGCTAAGCCTGGTGCTCTATTCCTACTGAGGAAGAAGGTTTTGAGATGTTCTTCCATTTAGTCTCTGCCCTCATGTGTCAACCCTAGAAGTAGCTGGAATGCCCATTGGAAAGAAGAGTTTACAACATGAGGATCTCACAGATCAAGTCTCCACCAGGTAAGGCAGCCTCCCCAGTCCTGGCTCAGGTTTATGAAGGCCAGCTATGAATTCTCCACAGCCTGGGAGTTAGCCTTAATTCTGCTAGCACCTCAATCACCAGGCTCTATCTATTCTGCCTCCCACTTCAATTCACTGCTCTACCTCGAAGCACCTGGCTCCTGCTCCTGACTCCTCCCACCCACCAAAGCCAGATTCCACTTCCCACCATGAATTCCTCCTCTGCACAAAATGCACCAGGCTCAGCCCATCTTCAGTTTCCTGCTTCCATGCTCCTCCCCCAATCTTCACAACCTCTTTGCCCCAGGGGTCTGTGCAAGTGCACGCATGATGGGGACAAACTCAACAGTCATGATGGCAATTGTTCTAGAGTTGAGAGGTATTTGGAGATCTCTTATCTAGTCCCCTCATTGAACCTGGGGGGCACGAGGCCCAGGGTGGTAAGGTGGGGGGGGGGTGTGGAGGACACTGAGCATCACCGCAGAGCTGAGAGCCTTTGGACCAGCTGGTTTCCAGTAAAAAGTAATTTCTCATCCCTCAGCCATTCTCTTGGAGTAGAGGAGGCTGCTCTCTCTGGCTCTTGGATCCTTGGGAAATCACCCCTCCCTCTGCCCATGCAGCTGTGGGTGAAGGACCACACGTCAGCCTGTCTGGGAGGAAGCACTTACTTCCTCTCTGTGCCCAGGCAGTGTCTGCAGCCAGGCCCTGTCTTGGGCCTGGGCGAGTGGCGGAGCGCATGCTCTAGCACATGGCGAGAGGTAATTAGCCATGACTCGTCACTGTGATTCTTGTGACCTTCAGGAGTGCATCAGGGACAGGGTTTTCCATTTTTAATTGCTAGAGGACAAAGCACTCCCCTAAGGAATTTACAGTGCAAGAAAGAATCTGAAGGTGACAGGGCCCTGCTGCAGGGAGTGTGGGGGTGAAGCTGTCTTCAGAGCCCTGCCTGGCTGTCCCCGCAGAAGGGCCAACAAGTCTGTGGAGTCCCAGTGTCTGGAGCTCCAGGGACAGATCTCAGCTCAGTGGAAAAGAGCTCCTCAGGCCCCAGAGAATAAGACTGCCTGCGTCCCTTCCCCCTTTGGGTAGTTCCCTCTCACTGAGGAGTGTGTAAGTCAAAGTGATCTAGAGTAAAGAGTGGCAAAAATTCTCTGTAAGAGGACAGATATAAAGTATTTTAAGGTCTGCAGGTCACTCGTGGACATTTTGGGATATTTACCTTGTTTTTATAAAAGCAATCCTTGAAAAATAGAAAAAAACGTTCTTAGCTCATGGGCTATTAAAAAAAAACCCACACACCAAAACAATAAATCCAGGCTGCAAGCCAGATTTAGCCTTCCTGCCAACCCTTGATCTAGAATTCTAGACCTATGTCAAGAGGCCCTTCTGGCAGAAACAGTTGTGTTTAGAGTCCCGGGCTGGTCTCATCCTTCCTGTGCCCCAAAAGGCCTACATCTCCTAGATCATTGCTGGCAGGGACCCCCTATTCAAGGCTCTCCTTTCTCTCTCGAGATGTTACTGTGGAAATGAAAGTGTTAAAACAACCAGCCAAAACGGTGAGCTCCAGGAAGGAGGAAAGAGTCCATTTGTCCAGTTTAGTCCCTCAGCTTGGCAGTGACCCCTGTTCTCTCCCTCCCCATCCCCCAACTCCCAGTCCAGAGCTGGATCTCCACAGCAACTCAGCCACACCCTGGGGCCAGCTGGGAGTTCAGAACCAGATGCTCCTGGTGGGGCCAGACTGACAGCCCTGGCTGCTGGGTCCCCTGGGCCTTCCCCTGGTGCCTGGCGGGAGAGTCCCAGGCAGCCAGATAAAGAGGAAAATTGGGCTCTAAGCCGGCAGCATCAGATCTGACCTCCCAGGCTGCTTCTCTGGACCAGCCCTGAACATGGCTTCTCTGCAAATCAAGGCCAGGCCTCTCTCTGCTCCTACCCTAACTAGCCTTCTCATTGGTCCCTGGTCTCCAGGGTCTCCCAGCAGCCAGAGAGCACTTTGTCTCACCATACCCACTCCTGCCTAAAGCCTTTCTTGGCTCCCACTGTCCTCACAGTAAAATGTCTCCTGCTTCCCACCCACACTATGACTCATACATCCTTCCTCTGCCAGACAAGATGACTCCTACTACCTGGACACGCCACCTCTGGGCTTCATGTGTGCCTTTCCTGTGGCCTTCTCCCTGGTGAGTTATTCATCAGTTTTCAAATTATGCACCATCTTCTAGAAATCTTCCTGATTGATAACTACCCCTTTCTCTACTGGAGTGGTTCTTGGCTCAGTGGGGGGAGTGGAGGAAGCTCACTTTCGGCACCATCTGAAAACATTTGGTTGTCATACTCAGAGTGCTTCTGGAAGCTAGATGTAAGTAGAGGCAGGGATACTGCTAAGCATCCTACAATGCACAGACCGTCTTTCACAACCAAAGAGTTACGCAGTACTTTCTCCTTCCCCTTCTCTGCTCTCACTGTGCCTGTCCACTTTCTGTCACAGGCCTCACATAGCTAACTACAGTATGTGGAGCTTCTCAGGTCTGATTTATCTGTGTCCCTGATGCCCAGCACAGGGCTGAGGGCAGAGATTTGCCACCAAATGCTAAACAAGCCATGAATGTAACTAAGGGGCTTAAGAGATGATTTGGGTATGATGGTGTAAGAGATTGTGCAACTGTGTGTGGGACTCTGTTGAGATACCTGTGCATGACCAAGCTTGACTCAGCATGGAAGTTGGAGTGAAGCGCAAGGGACCAGCAGTGTGGCGGCTCGAAGTGTGTGATAGGCTGACATGGTAGAACTGCCATTCCTTCCACGGTGGCCCAAACACAATCCCAGCTCTGCCACTTACTGGCTCTATGCTCTTGATTTAATTACTTAACGCCTCTGTACCCCAGGTTTTCTTATAAATGGAATTTTAGTGCTTGCCTAATGAGGTTATGATGAGAACCTGAATTACTATTTCTTTTGGTAGAAGACCATGCTCCTCCTTTGTCGAACAAGAAGAACTGAGCCAATTAGCCATCAGGCTCCTTCCAGTCCCGTCTATCTGGGTTCTGAGGATGTCTCATTCTCAGACACACAGGACATCGGCCCTTGGCCAGGAACTCAGTTTCTCAAAGGACATCAGTCATCCCTGTTGGTAACTCAGCCCATCTGGAGTTGGGGCTGGGCTTAAGGCAGTTCTGAGATCACCCTAGGATGGTGGTCAGGAGTCCATGTCTGTTCACCCCTTCTATGGCTGGGCTCGCTCACCCCCATTGCCTTATTTCCTCCAGAGAGACTCCTGGACAGGGTGTCGCCGTCACTCACATGCTGGGGTTGGGACCAGCACAGGGACAAGGAGCCCACCGCTTAGCCTCTCACTTTCTAGATGATCTCACCTGACCTCAGTTTCCTCACCTGAGGAGGCAGGTGGCCTAGACCTGCCTGCCTTGTAGGACTGCTTCAAGATAATTTGTGGGGAGGTATTTTGTAAACATTTAAGATAATGTTATGATTAATTAACCACTTCCAGGAGGAAGCCCTTTGGGGCCTGTTTTATTGGAGAGGCCAAGCTTCTATAATTAACAGCATTATTTGCATCCTAACCATTAGCTCTTTCCTACCCTAGAAGGAAGCCTGGTGGCAGAATGCATTAATTAAGTGTTGTCCTGCTAACTTGGCAGTTCTAATCCATCAGTTTCTGTGAAGGAGAAAGATGGGCAAGTGTCTTCCCATCAAGATTTATAGCCTCAGGGAGCTCTGATGGCCTAGTGGCAAAAAGCTGCGCTGTAATCCCGAAGGTGCACTGTTCGAATCCACCAGATGTTCTGCTGGAGGAGGAGGGGCAATCTCCTCCAGTGCCAGTCCAACCGACTTGACAGTACCCGAGAGAGAGAGAGAGAGAAAAAAAAGAATTATAGCCTCAAAAACACAATGAGGGGGTCACTGTGAGTTGGACTTGACCAGTGGGCATATGTTGGTTTTAACAATAAGTGGGGCAAAGTCTCTCCTCTAGACTAGGCAAACCACCATCAACAAGCAGTTTCTGTTCTAAGCACATTTCAGTGCAGGCAGTGAGCAATTGTACATCAGCAGAACGATTCATGCCACTATGTCTTTGCACAGACTAGTCCCATTGCCTGGGATACCTGGCCCTATTTCTCCATAGGGCAGACTCACCTTTCTAGGTCCACCAACTCCTCTAAAGCCTTTTCTATCTCCCATCATCCGACCTAAACAAATTAGTTCTTTCCTCTTTGCTCCATGTTATTGTTGTTAGGTGTCCCTGGGTTGAGTACGACTCATAGTGACTCTATGAACCCTATCCTGTGCCATCATTACCTTCTCTGCTACACCTGAGTCCATTGCTGCAGACAATGTCAATCATTTCATTGAGGGCCTTCTTCTCCGTCATTCTTACCCCTCTCCAAGCAGCATGGTCAAAGTATGTGAGATGAGGCTTTGCCATCCTTGCCTCCAGGGAGCACTCTGGCTATACCCTCTCTAAGACATATGTTTGTTCTTTTGACGGTCCATAGGACATTCACTACTCTTCTCCAACACCACAGCTCAAAGGCATAGTCTTCTGTCATCCTTATTCACTGTCCAGCTTTCAGACACATAGTGAGTTATTGAAATGACCATGGCCTGAATTAGGCACATCTTAGTCTTCAAGCTGACATCACTGATCACCCCTGAACTAGACACATCTTAGTCTTCAAGCTGACATCACTGATCACCCGACTGTTTGGACCAAGTGTGTTGACTGTGGATCCAAGTACGATGAAATAGTTGACGTTAATCTTTTCTCTTTCATTGGTCCAGTGGTGAGGATTTCTGTCTTCTTCAAGTTGAGATGTAAGCCATAGTCTTTGATCTTCTGTAACAAATGTTTCAAGTCCTCCCAACTTCAGCAAGCAAGATTGTGTCATTTGCATAAGGCAGGTTGTTGATGAATTGTCCTATGATCCTGATGCCAAATTCCTCTTCAGGGTCCAGCTTCTTGAATGATTTGCTCAGTGTACAGAATGAATAGGTATGGAGAAAGGATACAACCTGACATGCCCCTTGAAAACCTTCCATGAATAAACTCCAACTTTTTTACAGGCTGTACTTCTAGGCTCCTCTAGCTTTTGAGGACAAGGACAGGTCCAGCTCACCTTTGCTTCCTGAGGACAGCACCAACCCAGGCAAACCACATTTTGCACAAGCTCCATGAGGGTCAGGGTTTGCTTGTGTTGTTCACAGACTTATCATTACCAAGGAGCCCTGGTGGTGCAATGTTTAAGTGCTTGGCTGCTAACTAAAAGGTTGGTCAAAGTCACTAGCAGCTCCACAGGGGAAAAGACTAGTGATCCAAGAAAGATGACAACTGAGAAGACTCACTCTATGGGGCAGTTCTACTCAATCCTGTAGGGTCACCATGAGTTGGAATCAACTTTTCAGGGACAGACATCAAATCACTCCCCACTGTCTAGAACAATATGTAGCACGTTCACAATAGTGGTGCTCAGGAAGTCTGCTGCATGAAAGTGCTGGCAGCACTGAATCACTGTGTCATCCTCGGATGACGCCTTGAGTGCCTAGCCTACTAAGGCACGTTACCTTGCATGCCCTGCTACTAACATTGGCTCTGAACGGCATTTGGCTTTCTTACAACAGTGTCCACTTAGCCTCTCTTTCCATTTTTAATTTATAGCTTCTAATCTGCGTCTGGCTAGAAGAACTAAAGTCAGGCTTCTGAGAAGTGTCTGAAGTGCAAAAGTAAACAGACTGAAGGCCTGACTGCTCACCCCGGAAATGTCAGTAGATTCTAGTGTGTACACTTGGGTGCTATCAAGTCTGGTCAGTCTGTGGCTTCTCTATGCGAAGGCGGTGTCTAAAGGGACCTATGGATGGGGCCACAGTGTTCCTCAGCTGGACTCTCTGGTGCTGCCACACCCATAAGTCCTTTGAGAGTCTAGTCCTCCGCACCATCCGTTTTCACACCAATTCTAATAGATGAGAGGAGGCAGGAGTGGAGATCTTCATCCAATATTTAGCCATAGTACCTCCTGATCAAATCCAATCCCTTCTCCCCCTCTTTTTGTCTCCTTGAAAATCGTCTCCCATAATTTGCTTATCTCTCTCCTTCCTTAACTAACTTTAGTCTGTCTCTCTTCAACTCATTGCATTATATTTCTATCCATGTGGTTCCACATCCCACCTCTGCCAAGGTCCTACTATGTCCTCTGACTTTAGCAACATGGAGGAGACCTGTCTCATTCACTCTCTCAGGAATCTGACATTTCTTTACTTCATTCACCAACCCATGATTTACTGAGCGCCTATTACTATAAATAGGCACTGTTTTAAGGACTCCTGATGTGCCAACCTCTTTTGTGTATATGTTGGAGAAAGATGGGCAATCTCCTTCCATGCGATTTATGTTGTTGTTGTCGTGTGCCGTCGAATCACTCGCGACTCATAGTGACCCTATGCACAATAGCCCTACATCCTGCTCTGTCCTGTGCCTATCTTATTACCTCTGCTACACTACCCCATTACCCCAGTGATGGAATCAATCCATCTCATCGAGGGTCTTCCTCTCCTGTGTTGTCTCTCCAACCTCCCAAGCATGACATCTCTCTTCAAGGACTGGTCTTGCCTTGCAACATATAGCCTCTGAAAAGCTGATGGAGGGTCGACTATGAAGTTGGTTCCAACTCAACAGCAATAAGTTAAGTTGAAGAGTTTGGATTATGAAGCTTACTTTCTCCCTTTGCCTTGAAAAAATCTTTTCTCCTCATTCAGAGATCTAGCTAGTCTCCTACCTCAGACTTTCTTCTACCCAATAGAGAAGAAAGTTCTCTATAGAACATCTTCATCCACTCCTACCAAGCCTTTCCTCCAGGTGACCACTCACTCTAAGACCGTGGCACATGGCTCCTACACATCTCCAGCCTATCAGATGTCCTATCAGATGTCAATTCCTACACATCCCTCAGGTGACCTATTGGCTCTGAACAGCTGTTGCTCGTCGTAACTCACACCCCCTTCACTCTTGTCCTCACATGAAATGGATTACTAAATCCTGTCCATTCTTCCTTCTGTTGTTGGGTTTGCTTTGTTTTTAAATCTTGTATTGCAAGACCGCTTTCTCAGTAGTTTTCCTGTTTTGAGTCACACATTATCAGATCCATTTCCCCTCACCAAATGCCTAAATCATTTTCTCAAAATACAAATCTGATCATATCTGGCTACATCGATGGCTCCTTGTCATCTGCATGCTAAAGTCCACATTCGCTAGCTCAGGTTGGTCCTGATACACCCACTGTGACTGGGTCATGCTATTGATAGTGGCGTGTTTGGTAGATCAAACATATTCATACTCATCATATATGGGGCTGTGGCTTACTCACCTGTTGGCCTCCTCATCTTCTACGCCCACCACCCTAGTGACACACCAAGCTCTTCACCCTGTTCCAAAAGCCAGGCTCTTCTCTCCTGCGGGAATTCTGTTCTTGCCTTTGTGGCATCCCTTCCTTCTCTCCCTCGGGTTCTGTCTCTGGAAAACACCTTGATCCTGACCATGAATTCTGGCTTGGAGAGTCCTAGTGCTGTTCTTAACTCACCATTTAATCACTGTCAAAACCGACCCCATCCCATTGCTGTCAATTCCAACTCACATCAATGGGTTTCAGAGGTTGTAAATCTTTATGGGAAGAGACTACTCATCTTTCTCCTGTGAAGTTACTCACACTTCATCCTCTCCAGGAAGGTACCATTTTTACTAACAAGGCCCAGAGAAGTTAGTTACAAAGAGAGCCAGCCTGAGGTTGTAACACACGATGACACACGATATGTAACACACGATATGTAACACACGATGACACCAGTGCTCCCAGTCGCTGTAAAGATATCACTAATCCCAGGAGTTCTCTGCCTTGGATGCATAATAGAATCTCTTGGGGAGCTTTGAATAATTCAATATCCAAAGAGCATTTCAATGTGCAACCAAGGTGAAGGACACAAACTCCCTCAGAACCTAGCTCCTCCCCCTCTGTAAGCATCTTTACCTTTAAGAATTAATGAAGGAGCCAGCTCCAAGGGAGACTTATTGGCATGAGCTGTTCAGAGCACTTAGCAGAAGCAGGGCTTGGGATTGTTCCAGGCAAATGGCCCTCAGTCACCATTTCAGGCAAGTATGGAAAAGTCCCATCACCTCCGCTACAGCTTGAGTATGTATGACTCAGCAGGTCAGGCCTTCCTCCCCAATGCCAGGCGTGGCCCCCACAGCCACCCTCCGCCTATCTGGAGGAGGGCCAGCTCTGACTGTCATTGCCCAGCTCCCCTAAACAGGCCCTTGGTTCTTGGAAGCCAGGTATGCTCGCTCTCCGGCTGTGGACAGGGCTTTTACTCACACTTCATCCTCTCCAGGAAGGTACCATTTTTACTAACAAGGCCCAGAGAAGTTAGTTACCAAGAGAGCCAGCCTGAGGTTGTAGCAGCACCCAGGTTTGGCTTCTGGCTCCACCATTCACTAGCAGTGCAACTTTGGTCTGTCATCTACTGCATTTGCCTGAGTTCCGTTTCTGGGTCTATAAAATGGAAATCTCTGTCCAGCCTCATGAGCCTATGTAAAATGCCTGGCACAGAGGAGGGTGACCATTTCTCTGTGATCCCTTCTTTCTTTCCCTCTTCTCCGTAAAGCAAGTAGGCTCGGCTGGCGGGAATCACCAAGGTCCCTTCTCGTCCAGATGTTCAGGTGAACAAGTGAGGGCAGATCTAGGATGCGTTCTGCGGAGAAGGAAGTCAAGCATAGACCTCCACCCCTTTCAGTTCCCTGGGGCAAGGTGCCATCTTTGCTTTGATAGGCACAGGCTGCCAGAGAGGAGGTATTTTCACCCTAGAACGTGACGCCTCACAAGTGTGTTCCTGTCTAGATGGCTGTGAGCACAGGCTCCACGGCCACTAGACAGGCTCCATCCCTGCCCACTTGGAGGATCTGGGGAAGATTCTTCTCTCAGGACACTGTCTCTGCAAGATGGGAGTAGTGGTCATTACCTGGCTGCCTTACAGGGTGTCAGGGGGCACTGATTGATCAGCACCATGAAAATTCTTTGTAATGTCAATAAAGGATAGTGTGAAGGACAATGTATATGAATTTTGTAAGCAAACCAATATAAAATAAAAGTTAAGAAAAAATGAGAGAGTTCTTTGTAGGCCCCAGGACGCTTTGCAAGCACAACATCAATTTACCGAGCATTGCCTATTCAATGGGGTGGCTGTGTTGGGTAAGATCTATAAAGGTCGGACTGATCTATAAAGACTTGTGATTCTATGGGCCCTAATAATCTAGGATTCTTCAGTCCCAAGGCTCCGAGGCCAAAGGCCAAGTGACTCTGACTTGGTCAGAGCAAGAGAACTGGTTAGTGAGATAGACAGTGAGTTAATGTATGTGACAGGTGTCACCATTGGGGCTGTATGAGTCTGTGGTACGTGGCAGAGCACTCACCTTCTGGGGGGCATTGATGACTCCAGTATTGTAACCAAACTGTAGGGAGCCAAGCACTGCCCCTCCCACGGCCAGCATGAGACGACCCGTCAGCTTCTGCAGAGAAAAAACAAAACACAAGACTGTCAGAGGCATGTCTGGGCCCAGGTTACCACAGGGCAGAACCTGGACTGGCAGGTTCCCATGTGCAGATAGCTCGCCTGACTCTTGGCACCATGCCTGTACTTCTCCCAGGAAACCTGGCCACTCCTAAACTCAGGTGCCCGAACCAGCCCTGCTGACTGCTAGACACTGGACTTAATATATTCCTGGGGGAGAGGAAGTTTGTCTCCGTAGCCTGGTCTTGACGTGAAAGGGAAATGCTTAAGCGCTTTTGTGGTCTTACTCCTCTGGTGGGATCATGCTTGAGGTCCAGGTGGCTCAGCCCTTCGACTGTGAGGCCCCGGAGCCAAACCCTCCAAGTGATGAACTGCAGTCAGGCAAGTTATGTGTAGGAACATCACGGATGGGGAGAAGTGCCATGGACTTGTAACCAAGGGTGCTGGTCTCTAATTATAGCCACCAACCAACTTAGCGTGAATTTCAAAAGGCTAAGTCACTCCCCTTAAACACGAGACTAGTCATGTTGTCAGCACAGGTGACATGGCCACCTCTTCTCTCCTTCACAGACCAGAAAACTGAGCCCTGCAAGCAGATAGCAGCTCCCGATCATTCAGGGTGTGTGGTAGAGCCAGGGCTGGAGCCTCGAGCCCAGGTCGCCTCCTAGTGCCCCTCACAGCAACTGTCTCCATACTGCAATATCTAAATCTTCCCAGAGTTATGTGGTCGCAGATGACACACCATCGAGGAATGTGCTTTGGAATAGTATGTGACACAAGACAAGTAAGGGCATCTGGTCAAGGTGTTTCCAATCGACAAAAGGCTGGGGAGAAAAAGGACAGTGTGTTTCTGGGGCTGTAAATATTAATGGCAGCAAACCACCTTGTCTTCCTCCTATAGGGTGGCTGGTGAATTCGAACTGCTTGCTTTTGTTAGCAGCTGAACATGTAACCCATTACACCACCAGGGCTGAACATGTAACCCATTACACCACCAGGGCTCGTTGAAGGCATCGAGGAGGGCCATATTTACACAGAGATGAAAGAAAGGTTAGTAGTGTTCTGCCTTGCTAGAGTAAGGGAGAGGAATCTTTTTCTGGCTTTTAAAATGAGGAAGTTAAGAAATATGACATTAGGCAGGCCCTCAACTGGTCTGGCTGTGGGAGATCGGAGCCAAGGGAGGTACGCCAAAGAACCAACTGCCATATGCTACATGCACTGCCTGGTGCTGGGCTCTGAGGCTGGGCCAGGTGGAACACAAGATCCAGAGGAGAATCCCAGCTCTGAGGCCTTGGGATGGGCCTCAGTTTCTCCTCATAACCCAGAGGGATCCCTGGCTCCAACTTTCTCACAGACAGCACCTGGTCTTTTTATTTAATCAGATCTTTATTCTCCAGAAGCTGTCAGGAGGCAGTTTCAAAAGCCATGGTTTTCACATCAGAGACTGGGAAACGGGAGGAGGTTTCAGGCCTGCTGAGTGCATAAGCCCTGTGTCTTTCTTTCCACCAGTGCACCTGATCTTTCCTTAAATTATATTCTAGGTAACAAGAATGCTTTGGAGCAATGTGTATTATACGCTACTTTTTATGTACAACAAAAATTGGTCAGGGTGTCAAGGAGATATATATTTACACGTTTATTTAAAGAGAGCACTCTGGTGGCCTAGAGAACAGAGAGATGCACTATCAACCTAAAGGTGGGTAGTTCGAATGCACCAGTTGCTTCATGGGAGAAATATGGGCAATTTCCTCCAGTGTAATTTATAAACTCCAAAACCTGCTGGAGCTATAAGTGAGTTGAGACTCAACAGCAATGAGTTAATATTTTTTCAGAAGAATGTACATTGTGCTCTGAGGTCTGGGTAGAAGGGAGACTTCATTCTATACCCTTTTGCACTTCTTCCAGTTTTGAACCATGTAACTATTATCACCTATTCAAATGATTTTTATAAGCCCGTTGTATGAATGACGCCTGGACCTGGCAAAGCTGGTGGCTTATGAATGAAAGCCTTGCAGCAATGGCTCAGAGAGGTAAGTACTGTTACTTCAGGCCCTAATTTAATTCTTGCTATGATATTCTGGAGGTCTTTAGGCCTCTGAATTACTACGTTACTCTTGTGACCTTACTCAGTAGCTGCTTAACTGTACCTTTTGGCAGTGGGGTTGCCAAGGACAAACCTCTCTGCTAGACTTTGCCACTAGTATAGGTCAAGGTCAAATTCTGCTTTGAAAGAATGGCCTACTCACATCCTGGGTTAGACCACATCCACCCAGGCAAGTGGCTGCATTAGGATGCATTAAAACACTCAGTGACCCATGTGCAAGGCCCTGTGCTGAAGCTGGGGCCCCTGGTGAAACTAGACCCTGTCCTGACATCAAGGTCCAGTGAGGAGGCAGCGACAGAGAGAAACTGGCAGGGTCTGCCTTTCCACAGGCGGTACTGTAAGGCACCGGGGCAGCTCTGGAGAGAGAGCTCATTTTGACTGGGGCGAATCAAAGGTGGGTTTTCAAGAAGTGACATAGGAGGTGGGCCGTGAAGAACATGCAGGAAGCCTGCCAAGTGGGGAAGCAGTGTCAAGACCGCATTCCAGGTAAACAGGAACAGTATGTGCAGAGGAAAGAGGGGGTCAAAATAGTCAGATTAAGAAACAAAGTGTGTGTTGTGCCTTGATGCTGGATATTAGTGGGGTCCTTACGCCTCGCTAGGCATGTCACACATCCATGTTCCCTCCACCCCCTTCACTACACGTACCCACCAAACACAGCTTGATCGCTTCTAGCCTGGAATCAGGAGACGCTGGTCTAAATGCAGTGAGTGGCTTACTTTCTGCTTTGTTGTTGTTGTGTACTGTCGAGTCAACCAACCCATAGCTGTCCTTCCAACGGGTTTTCAGAGGCAGCTAATTACTCGGAAAGAGACTTTCCATCCTTCTTCCACAGAGCGGCTGGTGGCCTTGAATGCCTTCGGTATTACAGTGCAACTTCTTGGCCAGCAAAGCTCCCTACTTTCTGCTTTGGAGGTGGACTATATGGCATCCCTGTTGCAAGGCTCCCCTCACAGGAAATGGGGAGAAAAGTTCCTGTCCTAAAGGGCTGCTGTCAGGTTCTCTTGAGCGCTACCGTGGAGCCTGGCAGAATTTGCTCATCAAATATTTGTTGAGTCAAAGACTAATAAGCCATCCTTAATCAAGTCATTTTAGCATTGCCTGTAATTTGGTGATGAAGTCTATTCACCCAGCCTTCCATTATAGAGACTTTTTGGGAGTGTGGGAGCAATGTTGAGTCCAGAATTTAGAACCTCTAACAATTCATCAGGGAGCTCTGGTGGCCTGGTGGTAAGGAGCTGTGCTGCCAATTAGAAGACAGGTTCAAATCTACAAGTGAGAGAAGGATGGACAATCTCCTCCCATGCCGTTTACTGCCTCTGAAAAGCCGCTGAAGGGTTAGCAATGAGGTGACTCTGACTCAGCATCAGTGAGTTAGTGAGTGAGCTCTGGTGGTACAATCTGTAAGGAGTTTCACTGCTAATGCAAAAGTGGTAGCCTCTCTGCTGGTTCAAATCCACTTGTGGCTCTGAGGGAGAAAAATGTGCGATCTCCTTCTATGTGATTACTAGCCTTGGAAAACCTACTAGAGGGTAAGCTGTGAGTCAGTTCTGACTCTAAGGCAATGAGTTTTAACAACCTATCACATTGCCATCCCCTGGGAATGGGGTTTCCCTTCTAGAACATCCCATGACTTTGCTGCATCCTCTACAGTCTCCAGCTTCTGCTCAAAGTGGTTAAGATTATCTATCTTATCCTGTCACCCTACTTGGGTAACCTACTTGGTCCTCTCTGTGGCCAGAGTGTATAGCACAGAACAATCACAAGACAAAAAAAACTACCACTTCTCAATTTAGCTTTTGAGTAAAGCAGGATCTACGGGTATCTGTTTGCCAAAGCATTTTTCATTCACTCTAAGAGATTTTCAACTCAGCCATTTATCAAACCCTTGGCAAGTGCTGGAATGTCAGCTTAGAGGTAGAGCCAAGGTAACAGCACTCCCTTAACCTCAAGTCAGGCAGACCAGAGTTCAAATCCTGACTGAGTCATTTCAATTTGGCAAATTACCTGGGCTCAGCCTAGCACTAGCCTAGAAGAGGATTTGCCAGCTCCATTCCTCACCATCCCTATTCTGATTCGGGGAAAAGGGTGTATTTCAGAGGCCCACTGAGAGCTGTCCCTCTCCCTGAGAAAACCCTAGATAAAGTGTCAGATTTGGAGACTTTGCTTCTCACACAATGGGATCCAGAAAGGCCCAGTAGCCTTTTGACCTGCCTTGGTATGGCACCTGGGCCTGGGCTTGGTCTGCAGCAGGCCTTTGGTCAATATTGGCAGAAGGAAGGCATGCCATTCAGAGACGGCCTTTCTCTGTGGGAGGAAGGCCCAGGACTCAGCACAGTCCAGATGATCCTTCATTTCTTTCTTCTTCCAGTTTCCCACATGGCATGGGTTCCCACAGTGTCTAATGGGACATGGGCCTTTATAACTGCTTAGTCCATACTCTCAAGAGGCTAGGAGCAGGGAGTGAAATAGGGCTTTACTTGAACTAAGATTACTTTCTTTATTTAGGGTAAATTTCTTTTGTGTAAGAGTTCATTTGAACCAAGCTCTGGGAATTTTTAAAAAAAAAAAGCAAAAAGCTCAATAAATTTGCAATAGCTATAATGCCCTCATTTGATAGATGGGAGAGGCTAAGCTCAGAAAGCACAAGCCACAATACTTGGTAAACAAAAGCCAGGGGCTAGTTCTTTGGATTCCTAGCCTGGCTTTTTACCCCTGACCCCTCTTTCATCCCGTCAAGTCTTTTCAGAAAGAAGAGTGATGGGTTAAACATCTGAAGCCTGGCCTTTGGATGACCTCAGTGTTCCTCTCCTTGAGCACACGTCCTTCAGGACTTCTGTATGACTGGGGCTTCCCTATGGCCCTCAGCAGCCCAAAAGGCAAAAGGTACTATGAATCTTCAGATTGGATACAAGAAGAAGGCGCTGCCCTGTTTGACAGCATCAGTTAGGTTCTAGGCACCATGCCAAGGGCTGCTCACACAGCCTGGTTTAAGCCCCAGACACATCTTATGGAGCCTAGTAGTGTAAGGAATAAGAGCTTGGCTGTTACCTGAAAGGTTGATGGTTCGAACCTACCCAGGAGTACTGAGAAACAATGTGATCTGATGATCTGCTTTCATAAAGTTCACAGACAAGAAAACCCTTTGGGTTAGGTCTAATGTCACATGGGGTAACCACAAGTTAAAATCCACTCAACAGCACGCAACAGCAGGTCCGCTCTTGGGCAGAGATGGCGCCCACTTTACAGATGAGAAGATAGGAGGCTGAGGGAGGAAAAACCGGATCATCAGAGGACAGACACTAGGTTTCTGTGAAGCTTCAAGTTAGACAGGGGGGTATGACGCCAAGCTTCATGCCAGTCTGCTCATACCCTCCCCCTTGCTTCCGGGTAGTCATCTCCGAAGGAAACAAGGTTTCTACCTGGTGCTTCCTATACAGGGCAAATTGCGTTCCAGCAACTTTTGGTCTTGCCAAGTCTGAGCCGAGGCAGTCCAAGCTCAGGCACCTTTTGGCCACTTGTGTAGATTTTACTCTAAGCCAGAGGTTGGCAAACTGTTACCCTAGGGGCTAAATCCAGCTGTGACTTATGAATGAGTTTTACATTTTCAAGTAGTTAAAAAAATAAAAAGGCAGTCTTTTTTTTTTACTTGAAAATGAAATCAAATCCACATTCAATGACCATAAATAAAGGAGGGTTTTTTTGGGAACATGGACATAGTCATTCCTGTGTTTATATTTTGTTTATGGCTGCTTTTCTGCTACAAAGACAGAGCCAAATGTTAGTGGCAGAGAGGAACCATACAGGCCACAAAACAGACATTTACTATCTGGCGCTTTTACAGAAAAAGTTTGCCAACCAAGCTACCTGGGCTGCTGTGTGCAAAATAAACATATGAACTGCACAAATTTTCAAAGCCTTCCATGCAAAAACAAACCCATTTTCTTAAATACTGTAAAGGTGGGCAAATGTTAAGTGCAAGGTACTGGCTTCCTGGGCCAGAATCTGATTCCTGGCACCTCCAAGGAGGTGTGATGGGTGCCAATGGAAGGGCTTCAGGCCTTTTGTTCTTGGTTCGTACTCTACTCAAGAGCTATCAACAACAACAACAACAACATGGTGACAGGCATGGAGGGCTCCTGCATGGTGCAAATGTTGTGGTCTTGGCTAGTAATGGAAAGGGTGGTGGTTAAAATCTATCCAGCTGCACCAAAGAAAAATCCTGTCTACCTGCTTCAGTATGGATTACAGCCACAGAAATGTGATGAAGCAATTCTATTCTGTAACAAAAGGACTCACCATTAGACAGCACAAGATAACAACAACTATGACATACAAAAGTGTCTCCGGCACTCTCTGGAGACAAGTCTGCCCATCTTGCACTACTTGAAAAAGCCTCTTTTCCTTCAGCCTTAGTTCTTCATAAGAGACATTTTCTAAGAACAAGAAATTAAATTATTAAAGATAAGGGCCTTTGGTGGTACAAGGGCTACCATCTTGGCTGATAACCAGATTCTGTGGGAGAAAAGATGCTACAGTGGGCTCCTGGAAAGATTTAGCTTTGGAAGCTCTAGAGGGCAGTTCAGCTCTGTCCTATAGGGTAATTATAAGTTAGTATTTACTTAAACAGCCATGAGTTTGGGTTTTTTGGTTTGTTTTCTAGTTTAAATTAAGATAACACCTGAGTACACGTTCTTAATGCTGTTCTAATCATAGGGACTGTGCAGTGAACTAAACCAAACCCCTTCCTTCCTGAACTTGGTATTTTAGTTGGGCCCGGGGACAGGAAATAAATGCATATATGTGATATGAATAAAGTGATGGGATGGTGGTGTTATTTCATAATCATGAGGGACATGTCTGTTGGGAAGAATGCAACACATCTGCATGTATTTAATACAGAAAGAGCCCCAGGACAGATTGTTAAGGGGGAAAATAAAGCAAAGGGGGGAAAAAAAGAAATCAATAAATAGAATGTATGCTTTGTTAAAGGATGAGAAAGACAATAAACTTGGATGATGGCACTCGGCTTATGTTTGCAGAGAGGAACACTGGAAGAATTATCTTCGTGGGGTGGGGTGGGGGAACAGGCTAAGATAGGCCACACAGAACAATATAGAAAGTAAGATAAAATTACATATAAATTACGTCCTTAAATTCTCATGTACATGTGCACAGAAAGACCTGTAAGTGACACACACATAAAAGTCTTTTTACTTTTTTGTATGCTTCTCTATGGTTTTTTCTATTTATATACTTTTTAAAGAAATTAAAATTCTTTTTTAAAAAAAAACCACAACCTGTTCCAGAAAGGTAGGCATTATCCCCATTATAGCTAAGGAAACACATTCAATAGGAGGTAGTCAGGTCTTGAGTGGGCAAACACTGCCTTCATTCTGTCTAGGTTCAAGCCAGTTGAGTAACAGCACAATCCTAATGTTTATGCACCAACTCCCAGCCTCCTGCCTGCCCTGGCTGGATGGCAGGGCCTGGGGCTCCAGCTCCACCTCTCCTTAGGAGGGAGTTAACAATCGGAGGTTTGTTTTGGTGGCCAGGGCTGGGCCCCTCCGGGCCCTGGACACAACCTCTCAACCTCTCCCTCTTAACCTCTTGTAGCTAATGAGTCCACCCAGAAACCTTCCCAGCCTCTGCCATCCCAGGCCACCGGTGCGCAGGAAGGGGGAGCGAGATGGGGGAGGGGTGAGCCTGCGGGCCGCAGGCCAGTGCAGCACACTTTCCCCTTTGTTCCCAGCCTTCCCAGTGCTGCCAACCTGGGGTGAGGGGAGTGGTGGCAAATGGGGGTTGGATGCCTGTACCCTTGGTGCTGGAGAACTCTGGGGCCAGACACCCCGTGACCAGGAGGGACCAGGCAAAAGCTGAGCTCTCGGTAGTCACAAGCTGATTATGGGGGATTTGGGACAGACCCAGCTCTGGGGCAAGTCGGGTCTGTCCCAAGACGGCTCAGCACTGGACAAGGATCATCTGGGAGCCCTCTCCACTGGCTGCACATCCAAATGACCCATGCAAGGGTCTTTCCCCTTGAAATAGTCACCAGCCCGACTGAAGACAGCGGGCCTGCCTCATCTCATTTGATTAGCCAGTGGGTAGCAAACCCTCCATTTTACAGCAAAGGAACTAAGGTTCTGAGAGAAGACACTTCCCCAAGGTCAGTTTTGTGGAAACACCAGTGTATTATGTTTCCATTTACTGACGAGTTTTCAGTAGTCAGGCCACGTCTAATCCAACTCTCTTCATTCAATTGTACCCAGTAAATGCTGGGAAAATCCTAGGAACTCCTGCTTATTTGGATGGCTGGCGGATATTTCTGGAACAGGACATTGGTTTGCACGGATAAGAAAAATAGTTGTTTTGGATTTTTTTTTTATACGCTTGTTAGGTGCTACAAGATGGAACTGGCTCACTGCTGAGCCTTCAGTGGGTTTTCTAAATCACTCTAGATGGGAGAAGATTACCCATCTTTCTCTTGTAAAGCAGCTGGTAGATTTGATGAACGTGCCTTTGAGCTAGCAATGTAACTCTTTACCAGTAGGCCACCAGACTCTAGAAGACCTCAAATCTTTTCCAACAGGCTTATCTTGGTCAAGCTGCTTCTTTTCTCTGGAATCAGTTTCCCAATCTGACACAGAGAGGGCTAGGAGGAGGCTAAAAGGTTTCTTCCCTTAATCTCTGAAATGTGGGCCACATGTTTTGAGATGGGAGGCTCAGTGTGCAATGTGGGGAAAGCCACTTTTTATTGTGAGGATCCTGGAAGTGACCATGAAAGGTTACTCAAATTTCAGATCTGCTGTTTATTGGGTTACTATATGAGATGAAGTAAACTCAACACAGCACTTAACAACCACCCAAGTTTCAGGCAGGTGGGGGTGGGGGTGGGGCAGTGGGGGGAAGAGCAGAGCAAGGCAGGGCTGGACACTCTCTCGATGTGGATCTTCATGAACCACCTTTTTAACAAAAAGAAAAAGAGAAAAACTAGATCAGGAGCTTTCCTGGGCTTACCTGATTAAGTGAGGCTCAGACCCCAGGCCAAGGGAACTTGCTACCCAAACACACTGCTAGAAATGCCAGGCTTCCAGCTAGAGTTTGTAGCACAAAACATATAGATTACTTCAGGCCTGGGGAAGCACAGTGCATCACAGGAGTCCAAGCAAGGAGGGAGCCTCTACAGGGCTAGGCAAGAATTCCTGGATGGCACTACTGGTTAAGCACTTGGTTACCAAATGAAAGTCTGGCAGTTTGAATCTCCCCGGAGGTGCCTCAGAAAGAAAGGTCTGGTAAAAAATCAGAGATAGTGAAAAACACAGCTCTGCACTGACAAACTTGGAATCACTGAGTCAGATTCAATTTGAGGGCAATGGGTTTGTTTGCTATTGTTGTTTTATGGAGGTGTTGTTATGTGTTGAACCAACTCACAGCTGACCCTGCAGAAGGTTTCCACAAGCAGTATACGGCATGTGAAGAGACTGCCCATTTTTCTCTCACGGAGCAGTTGGGGGATCTGAACCTACTGCTTTTGGGTTGGCAGCACAACTCCTTAATCACTAGATGACCAGAACTCTATTTTGTGGATGGCATTAGGCATCTACCTTTTTTCCCCCTGCAGTTTTATAGCTACCCTAGTGGTGCTCTGGTAGCCTAGTGGTATAGAGGTGCACTGCCAATCCAAACACATAGGAGAAAGTGGGCAATCAATGCCCATGCGATTTACTGCCTCTGAAAACCCACTGGAGGGCTAGTCATGAGTCAGTTCCAACTCAAAGGCAAATAACAAAAACACCTTAATAATGAAAATGGTATTCTGCAGATGAGGCAACTGAAATATGCTGGGATTGAAAACCACTGCAACTGCACTTCAAATAACTGCGCTCTTTGGATTTCTCAGGTTCTCTCCTTTTTCTGGAAGCAGAAATATCACAGAGACCAGCGGTACAAGAGGTGAAGCAGCCACAGGTTTCTCACAAAAGGCACCCTGAGACTTTCGGAGCAAGGCCCTTGCCTGTTGCCCAGGAGGAAACTTGGCGGGGGGGGGAGGGGGGGGGGCCTTGGCTGAGAGAGGAAGACTGGACTTGCCTCCTTCCTACTTCCTACTAGTTAAGATCATTCCCCACAGTGGCCAGAGGCACATGGTGGAATACAGGGAAGTCAGCTGAGTGAATTCCCAGTTGGTAGGAGATGAAGAGAGAGAAGAAAGAATCGTTTCAGAGTTAGGTATACTTGTTTTTAAGATTTTGGACAAGTTATATACTTCTCCAGGGTTCAATTTAACACCCCTTCCCCATAAAATGACTGTGCTTGTTGATTAAATCAAATCTCCAAAACTAAACCAAAGAGGCTGTAAATATTTATAGAAGCAGCTTATCACATCTTTGTCCCAGAACTGCTGGTGGGCTCAAGCAGAGCTTTATCTCAGAATATAAACAAATCTACAGAGAATTTGGCAAAAAGTAAACTACCTTTTATCTGTATTTGTTTTTTTTAAAATTTCTGTTTTGTAAAGAAGGAATTCTGGTGATGCAGTGAGCCAGAAGGCTGGTGGTTTGAACTCACCAGCTATTTTGAGGGATGAAGATGAGGTAGCCTGCTTTCGTAATGATTTACAGCTCATAGAAAGCCCATGTGGCAGTTCTCCTCTGTCCTGCAGGGACATTCTTTAGTTGGAATCAACGATGACAGTGAGTTTGGTTTACTTTGTATTGACACAAATCTATTAATAGTATATTGTATAAATTTATAATTCATTCATAAATTTCTAAACACAACTCAACCGTGGGGGGAGAAAGATGCTCTAAACTCTCTCTATAGAGAAATAGGCACCCCTTTTCTATAGCACCTAGTACCAGTTGGTACAAAGTAGTGAGGCTAGGCAAGCTCTCCTCATTCAGCTTGAAACTCAAGAAAGGCTGGAGCGAAATGAAAAGGGACAATGAAAGGTCTTTTTTCCAGGGGTCTGAATTGAAGAACATTGACTTAAGCACTCAATAATAAACACTCAGGCCCTGCATCACAGGCTGAAGAGACCGACCTTATTTTTCCGTGGTGCAACTGGTTAATTTACCAGTTTGCAGGTTTGAGCCCACTCAGAGACAACTTTGTGAAGAACAAAAAGGTCACTGAAATTCCCATCAAACACAGTTCTACTCTAACACATGAGGTCGCCACAATCAATCCCTAAGGTAGGGGGAGATCCTGGAAGAATTTCGCTTTAAGGTGAAGATGTTATTCTCATTTTATGGGCAGAGAAACTGAGATCCAGTCAACATAAGTAGCCTAACATACCCAAGACGCAACAAGTGGTAGAGTTCAGGGTCACGAAGCCCTTGCCGCTAGCTAAAAATGACTCTCCCTTCTTAGTTTTGTTTAATCCAGAAGGAATAGCTCACTGAAACTTTCTTTAAGATTACCATAACTTCCTCAGGGTCTCACTCACCCAAGCCTGAGGTCAGATCTGAGTGTCTGAAGGAACACACATGAATGGCCCGAGGAAGAAAGCACGAAATTTCCGTGTGAGGTGGGAGGGGTTACAAGCCCGTTTCACCGATTTTAAAAAGAAATGCAGGCATCTAGTGAGCTCTGGTGACCTAATCCTCAGTGAGTGGCGCTGCTTAAGCAAGGGCTGTGCATCTCTGGGGGTTCGAATCCACCAACTGCTAGGCCGGAGAAAGATGGACAACAGCCTTGTAAATAGAATGCAATTGACAACCTCGGAAGCCCGCTGAAGGGTCACCTATGAATTAATCTGTTCTGAATCTACAGCAAGGTTTTTGAGTTTTGATCTATATCTGGGTAGTTTGTCTCCAGGAGTTCTCATCCTCCTTCCCCAGGCCCATGCCATAGGTTTCTCTCTGGGGTCCGCCAGCCTGGAGACTTCCCAGCTTCTGACATTCTGGCGCTCCCGGCGGTGGTCCCCTGGGGTATTCCACTGCTGGGCCCTCTCTGCTGCCGAAAAGGGAATGGGCCCTCTCGAACTAGATTTTCCCAGCATTTGGTAAAAGTTTTGAGCCTTCATAAGTTGGAAAAAGAGGTCTTAAAGGCCAGATTCTCGTCTCGACTCTGGACCTAGACATCTCTGAGTATGAGCCCTGCACTAACGAAGGCACCCTCTCGCTTCTGCGTCTCAGGTTGGAGACAGGGTAGTAAAATGCCGCGTAAAATGCCAAACACAAGGCCGCAAATATAGTGTGGCGCACGGGAAGGGTAAACAGAGGTTCCGGGCGGGTCGAGAGTGGATGCGGGTCGAGATGCGCTGGTCTGGGGAAAGGCCGGGGGCTCGGCCCGCTCGGCCAATGGGTGCTGTGTACGGGTCCCCTCCCCCGCACCGGGAGGAGCCGGCTCTGCCTCAGCCGGGAAGGCCGTGCGCGACGTGACGAGCTCTGGCCCTCGGTCCCCGGCCCCCATCCGACCGCGTGCATGGCGCGGCACCCCCGGAAGGAAGCCAGCACCCAGGTCGGGCGCCAATTTCACACGCGATACACTGCTGCCAATGGATGCCGAGACGATCGGACCCCCGACCCTCAGCCCCCGCCCACCCAACGCAGGAGCAGAGTTCTGGCGAGGCTCTAGGAGGCGCGCCGCCCGCCCTGGCGCACAACGCGGCCAGGCCCCGGGGAGGCCCGGCGGCCGAGGGGTCCGCGCCTTTGTTCTGGCCAGGGAGGACTCGCGGCCGCTCGGAGCCGCGCGATTCACTCACTTTGCTGCTGGGCTCCATGGCCGCTGTGCGCTCGTGGCTCTGGCTGGCTGAGTGCGCGGGCGGGCGGGAGGCGATCCGACTCGGGTGGCTGGCGGGAGAGCGGCGTGCGCAGGTCCCCGCCCTGGTTCCGAGACTCGACTTTTGTCGCCTGGTTTCTCCCTCCCTTCTACTCTAACCCTAGGGACCTGAGGCCCGATCTCTGCACACACTCCTGTTAGCACGCGGGTAGCATTTATAGGACCCTAGGAACCTGTGAGCGGCTATTGGCTGAAGCCTCCAGGGGGTGTGTCGGAGGTGTGTAGATAGGCCTTGGGGCGGGGTCTGGGCCGGGCACGTCCGGGGCGGGGTTCTGCGAGGAGGGGGCCAGAGTAGGGGCAGGGGGCGCTCGGGCTCAAAGAGACAGAGTTCCTGGCTACAGCCTCACTCTAACTGCCGGGCTCCTGCACGCTGAGTCGGGGGAGGGCGCTAGCTGTGTGACTTTGGAAAAATGTGCACACCTCTCTGAACCTCAGCGTCCTCTTCTAGCTAAATGATGGTGTTGATAGCCGGCTGTAAGACAAGCTTGGGACGAAATAGCGTAGCTTCTCAGAGCGAAGACTAGAGCGTTCTTACTTCACCACTGGATAATGTTCCTGGATAAAAGTAGTTGTTGGATGCGGCAGGGTATTTAGATTCATAGCTATTTTATGAGGCAGAATATAACTGCCCCATAGTTTTGTTTTTTTTTGTTTTTTTTTGGCTTTAATTTTTAAGTGAGCAAATTGCCAGGTCTTTCTCCTATGCATGGGTTAGGAATGGTTAGCAGTCAAGTGTTTAGTAGGTGTTTTGTGTTTGGTTTTTTCCCCCACCAGAGCTCCTTAAAAAAATAAAATGATTTAGTAAACATGTTGTGACGATTAAATGAATTTCATTTATGTTAGACGGTAAGAGGTATTTATCAAGAGTAAAGCACGTATTTATTAGAGACACAACAGAAGATCTCACTCCATAGTTAAGTTCTCCCTCTACGTCATCTCCAAAATCCTACTTGCAGCCTTAGGCCTGCTTTTCACGTGCTGGTCCGCATGTAATTCCTCATCTACCTTTTCCCTAGGCTTTAGTATCACTGCCTCTGTGAAGCCTTCCTTTACTGACATCACATGCAAGTCTATCATGACATGTAAGAGTGAAAGACAGGAAAAGCAGGCAAGTGGAATGGTTAAGTTAAATGAAGGCTGACCCAAGTGTGGTCCTGGGCAACTTGCTCAGCACTGAGCCTCGGTTTTTTCGGCCCCTATAGTTAAAATGGAGTTAATAACATAACCAAACTCACGTGCTATTTTAAATAAGTACATACCGTTCTTAGGTGCTGGGCCCTCTGTATGTCCTCTTAAGAGATAGTAAGAGTAGTAGTAGTTCCTGATTGCAAATCAGTTTGAAAAGAAATACAACCAGAAGTCACCTTCGAAACAAGGATGGTCACATCATCAGGAAAAATGACTAGAAAAGGACATCATCGCCTTTGGGAAAGTAGAAGTTTGGTGAAAACAAGGAAAATTCTGAATAATACAGATTGATACAACAGTGTCAACAATGGACTCAGTGGATCAAAGACCATGGGGGCTGCACAGGGCTGGACACCATTTTGTTCTGTTGTGTATAAGGTTATCATGAGCCTGAACCACAGTAACCAGCAATAACAAACAGCAGCCCTTTCTTCTGATTTCACTGCGTTACCTCTTCTAGAGCAGTATCTTATTTGAGCCCTTCTTATTTGAAAGACCCTCATTCCAAAAGTCTGGCTAACATCTTTAGCACGGGGGTACGGTGGCATTACTTTCTGGAGGAAATAGGTTGAGCTGATCAGTTAACTCCTTGATTTCTCTCTCTTTCTCTGTACTATTCACACAGTGCTGGCTGAGAGGGCATCTGGCTAGGCAAGCCTTCTTGGAAAGGAAGACAGGTCTGTTTTGGACACACCCATGGCCTTCTGCTGGCCATTGCTTCTATTTCTGTGGTCTCCCAGCTGCTAACGTGGAAAGCTCAGATTCACCTGCAGCTTTGCCCTCTCCCTTCAAGTATAAGAGGTTACTAGGACCTAATGATTCGACCTACTCTACCTTCTTCACTGCTCACCATGCAGCTTTTTTTGCTAGCTACTCTGGTTTTGCCTCTTCTAGTTCTGAACCTCGCTCATTGTCTTGCATAGGAGCCCAGCATTTCATGGAGGAAGCAAGACTTAAACCTGACCACCAACGCCCTTCTTCAGGACAACCTCAGCTCATACCAGACATTTTCTACAACCATGTCTTTGCTCAGGTATTTCCTCTGCCTGAGGTTCTCTTAGCATCTTATCATGCCAAGATGGGTCTTCGGATTATACAAAGCAGCACTGGAACGGGACCTCTTCTAGTGTCCCCAATTTTCCCAAGTGGGAATCTTTGTCTCTTTTATATTTTGGTATTTCTTAGTTTGCTGATTATCTTCTGTCTATCTTCTCTCAGATTCTGAGCTTCTTAAATACGGCTTCTAGAGCTGAACAGTTCACAGTTGAAGGAGTGAACAACTGACTGAATGAATGAACCTTAAGAGCAGCTAATCTGCTTGTCTGGTTTCCTCTCTACTCTAGGCCATCCTGCCAACACTTCCAGTTCTTTCTTAAGTACCTTTTGGGCTTTGCCAATTGCCTGCTTAAAATCTTTCCATAGATACCTATTTCCTAGCACATCCAGTCTATGGTGTACTCCCTTTCCAGCTGTTGAGCCCCACTCAGCTCAGGGCCACACAATACAGGTCAACCCTTGACTAGCCAATTCCATGGAAACAATGTGAGGCTCGCTGAATCCCCCAGACTGGAGGAGAAAGAAGAGGTGAGATAAGGAGCAATAACACCAAGTCATGTGTTCAAGGATAAGAAAGTGTACGAGGAGGGGGAGGAGCAGAGAGACCTTTAGGGAGGGGGAGGGTCATGAGAACAAGGCTTGGAAGTTTGACTGTGAGTTAAGCAGGTGAGTCTGGATCAAATGGAAGGCTCCTGGCAGAGGGAAGAGCATGCAGAAAGGCTCAAGACAAGAAGAGTGACTGCTGGAGGTGTCTGGGTCACCATTAAAGACCAATGTGGAAGGAGCCATGGTGTCATGATGCGCAGTGTATTGGGCTTCTAACCAAAAGTCAGCACTTCAAATTCATCAGCCACTCCTTAGGAGCAAGGTGAATGGACAAGTTGACAGCAAATCACAGCTACCTTGTGAACAACAGATCTGAGCCTTGTCCTATCCTGTGCCATCCTCACCATCTCTGACACCAGCAGGAAGTTCCTTGAGGTGGGTAGTGTGGTGGAGTCCCGCATCTCAGCTCTGCTTTCTACTGGCCAAACAGCCTTGAGCAAATCCCTTCTCTCTGAGCCTCAATATCAGCTTCAGTAAAAGGGTTTTAAGGATTCTTTCCTGAATCAGTCTGAGGAATAAGCATGTGTATGAAAGTTTATCCAAATAAACTGTAGTAAATCTTGATATCAGAAATTTAATCAAATTCCCATCCGGTGGTCAGGGTGGCGCCTGAGGACAAAGCAGAGAGAAAAACAACTTTATTCTGGCCCTACTATATCTTCCAAGCACAGGCCCCCCAATTTACCTGCTTGGAATTCCACTATCTGTAAATGTTTTATGACCCCTGAAGGCTACTGTTTGCAGGAAAATTAATCAAAAACTTTTGCTGTAGGGTCAGAGGTTAAATTCTCTGGTGGACTGGCTTATCCTTTGGGTGGCTGAGTTCTGGAAAACAGGATTTAACTCCAGAGAGGGAATGCCAGCAGAAGGCTTGCGGAAGTAGCATCTGAGCAGCGGAGATTTTTAGGTGGGGGTGGTGAGAAAGCTCCAGACATGCCTGGAGGGGAGGAATAAAGGTAGAGCTAAACCAGGGAAGGTATAGGGGGTTAGGAGAGAGTAGGTGAAGGTAGGGGAATTTGAGTAAGAAATTGAAGAGGTGGGGCAAAGGGCTCCAGATGTCAGATAAAGGAGTGAGGGCTTTACTCAGAGGGCAGTGCGGAACAAGGCTCCCCAAAACCTTTCAGCAGAGAAAGGACCTGAAATTATCTTCACTTCCCTCAAGCCTATTCTTGAAATGTAAGGTTCTAAAGGAAATGTGCAAGGACTATGGAGCCCCAGAGTCCGGTGTGGAGAGGCCAAGTGCCTCCCTCTCCAAGCTGTGCTTACACTGGCAGCTTTGTTCCCCAGAGGCTGCCTGTAGCCCTGGCGGGAACTTGGGCTTTTTTTGGGTTCAGTTCCAAGCCGTTCCAGCTCCAGGCAGTTGGAAAGGAAAGAACTCTATGGGGCTGGTCAGGAGGTGCCAGGTGGACAGGCAGATGCCGGTGCTTAGTGCGTGCACACAAGCACGTGTGAACCGGGGGGCAGGGGGTGGGGGCTGTGCAGGGCGGGTCTAACCAAGTCAGGAGTGAGTAAGCCTGGCCCGGGAAGGGCTTTTTACCTTTAAAGGCAAGCATACTAGGCAGCTAGAAGGAAACGCTTTGCTGAGTCTGCAGTAGATGAGGGAAGGGGGGCTGACAGGGGCCTGAATGGGAGAGCCCCTAATCCGCAACATGTTTTGCAATTCAAATCCTCCTGGCTCAGGTAAACACAGCCTTGGACTCATGGAAGACCTGATGGTCTTGGTCGGGCAGCTCTGTGTGTTTAAGCTTTCCATCTTTCCATTCTGATTTGTGCACCTGCTAGAAATTCCTTTTCCCAGAAGGTTCTTGGGTATCTCTTCTTTATCCATTTGAGTGCCCCTACCCAGCCCCTGCAAGCACATTTCCTTTTATTGATGTAGCTCACTGATGCTGGAGGATGTTGAAGAAACGGATCCTTCCTTGATTCTCTCTTGAGTGCCACGCTTGTCTGTCCCACAGCCTCTAAGACTGTCCTCTGGATGTCCCACAGGTATCTCACACTCACCTTGTTGAAATCTACACTTAGAATCTTCTTCAACCCTTTCTAGATCCTCACTCCAGAGATGCCCCCTCCACCCACCTATTTGCCCAAGCCAGTGATCAGGTAACTTCTTTGACTTTCTTTCTCCCCCATTCTCAATACCACTCAATTCTGTGGATTCTGCTCTTACAAAATAGCATTGGACTGCATCTTTTCCTGCCTATCGTCATTGCACCTACTCTCTTTATTCCACCACCCGCTACCCTTCTGGTCTGTTGAAATCCACAGAGCTGATGACATCACTCTCTTGTTGACACATCTTTTCATGGCAAGCAACAACACAGCTGAATCTCATAGACAAAAAAATGGACTTAAAGAAACCAAATGCAAAGAAGTGTAAGTTCCTAGACATAAAGTTCAAAAGCAGGCAAAAATTATCTATGGGGTTACATGTCTGGATAATGGTTACTCAGGGGTTTGGTAATTATGTAATGAAGTAATCATCTTCCATAGTTATTGATGATCTGTTGCGGTCACACAATCAGTTGTGAGGGAATTAGGATGGGATACAACATTCGTATGTAGGCCACACACAGCCCTGATCTAAGGTAAGAGGAGTTACCCTAAGCTGTGACCTGCATCATCTGTTACTTTACAGGAGAGAAATCATGTAGAGAAAACCCAAACTCCAAAACACCCATTACTATCAAGTCCGTTTTGAGGCATGACGACCCTGCAGCAGATTTCCAAGGCTGTAAGTCTTATGAGTACAGTGGGGCACAGTGGGGATTACGAGGATGATGCAGGATTGGTCAAAGTGTTGATTTGTACATGGATTGCTATGAGGCAGCTTTGTTTCAATAGCATCTAACAACAATGACAAGTCTTAGTGGGATAAAATGGCCTCAACTTTTTCCCTGGGAGTGGCTGGTGTGTTTAAACTGTCCACATTTCTGTTAGTCCAATACTTAACCTACTGTACTAGAAGGACTCCTAAGTGGAGGAAAAGAGCCTCAATACCACCAAGAAAAAAGAAAAAGCTAGAAACAGAATTTGTTTTTTAACTTGGGGTTCCTATGTTGAAAACCTCCTAGACAGGTGGGAAGATTGATGCCAAGATATGGAAATCTCAAAGGAATAGGGTTCACACGTATTAAAGAGAACCTATATTTATTTATAGCCTTCCTCTAGAACTGGTGCTCTGAATTAGAACTTCTAGCTTCCTAAACAGTGAAAGAATATGTTTCTGTTTGCTAACGCTGTCCACTTGTGACACTTCTTTGATATCAGCCCTAGGTAACTAGGACAGAATTTGGTACTTGGAGTTGGGTGCCATTTTAACGAATACCTAAACATGAAAGCTGCTTTGGAATAGGGTAATGGATAGAATCTGGAGATTTTTTTTTGCTTTCAAGCTATTTTACTGCACTTTCACACTCAGAGTACAATTCTGACTGTCTCTAAGGAAAGGATTTAGTCATTATTTGGATGAGGGTAGAGGAGCTGATTTGAAAACATTAGTACTTATAATACTTAAACCAAGAGTTATGCATGAAATTAGCTTTCAAAATTCTGTTGTGCATTTGTCTTTGTTTTTGAGATTGAATTTAGACACTTGATTCTACCTCCACTAGCCTACTCTGGATCTCTTTGGTTTTGAATGCCTTTAAAGACCTTTTTTTTTTTAAAAAAAAAAAACAAAAACAAAATACAAAACAAACAACAAAAAACTTAGTATTTCTGTACAGTGTTGCCTCTTTTTTTTCCTAGGTATTTTTAAAAAATTTATTCATTTTAATGAAAGTTTACAGAGACAGGATTTCCAGTTATTCATTGTTGCACTTTTCTCCCTGCTCACCCCCTTCCCCCCAATTCACTCTTCTCTTTGAAAAGAAAGAGAAAAGCTCTTTCCTTGTTATGCAATTCCTCCTCCCAAGTCCACTCCACTATGCAGCCTTCACTCTGGACTTCTGTAATGACAAGAATACCCATTCATATATCCCTTTTAAACAGTTCTCTCCCTCATCTGTTTCAATGCAGTATACATCATTCATCCCCTTCTTTTCTGTCTGCCCTCAACCATGATGTCAGTCCCATTTTATAATAGTGGTCCTACGCAATATTTGCCCTTTTGTGACTGGGATATTTCACTCAGTAAAATGTCCTCCAGGGTCAACCATTTTGTGTAATATTTCATGAGTTCCTTGTTTTTCAATGCAGCATAGTATTTCGTTGTGTGAATATACCACAGCTTTTCTATCCATTTGTTTGTTGATGTGCACTTGGGTTGTTTACAGCTCTTTGCTATTGTGAACAGAGCTGCAATAAACATGGGTGTGCATATATCTGCTTGGGTGGCAGTTATGGTTTCTTTAGGGTAAATTTCCAGTAGTGGAATTGCTGGGTCAAATGGTATTTCTATTTGCAACTTTTTGAGAAAGCGCCATACAGCCTTCAACAGTGGTTGCACTATTTTACACTCCCACTGACAGTGAATAAGTGTTCCAGTTTCTCCACAACCTCGCCAGCATTTGAAGTTTGCTGTTCTGTTAAATTTTGCTATTCTTACTGGGGTGAGATGATATCTCATAGTTGTTTTAGTAGCTGGAAAAATTTTAAGGTGCTTAAGAGTAAAAGTTTAGATGTTTTGAAGAAACTATTGGTGGAATTATGAACATCAAAAGCAATTCTAGTGAGGGTTCAGAAGGAAGTGAGGAGAGCTGTTATACTAGCAACAGAATAGGTGGCAAGAAGTATGTAGAAGGAGCAAAGGCATGGCAGACAACATGGGGAAGGTCAAATACAACCACAAGTACCATAAAAAGGGGAAATATCCTCTCAACAACATCAACAGTACCAAACAAATAACTACAAGGCCAGACATGCCTCCTCTCCTTGTTTCTGCACCTACTTTTACTAATCATTGGGTCCTATGTTCCTTGCAAGTTGACTCACAGATGTTACATTACTCACAATTTTTAAGGAAATAGGTTGGGAGATGGCAGAGGCAAAAGATTCCACATAGTGAAAATCCAGGTTTAGTCCAGCAGTCCCAAGCCAGATTGATAACAAGATGCAATTCCTCAATTAGTTCAGAGAGCTTCTCAGTTAACAAGTGAAAGTCCAGGTTCAGTCCAGCAGCGCAAATGCAAAAAGCCTCTGGTTTCCCAAATTATCCACAAAGCTTTGTCTCAATCACAAATCAGCTCTTCCTTCAATCATCTAGCAAGTTTAACCTTCAACTCTGTTTCTCTCTCTAGGACTCCATCAGGCCATGCCTCAGCATAGTCTCCCTATAGTTAGATTTGCTCTTTCTCTTATGTTGACCTTATTGATGATGTTGAAGACAGTGATCAACAGATGAACCACATATCTGCAGTTGAGGCAGCTGCAGACCATGCTCTCAGATGAGGATAAGGCAATGGAGAAGGGAGAATGTAATTTTCTAATTTTCAAAAGTGCGAGCAGCACAAAGCTACAGCCGAGAAATGATGGCAGTGTAACCATGAGGCTGGCATGAGGAGGTGTGACAGCTGATCCACAGAGAAAGAGAGCTGAGTGCCTTTGGGCAAGATACTTCCTGGCAGAGTGAGGTGCCTCTGGGCACTTTTCAGTAGAGCTAAAAAATTTTGTATAAGTTGCTTGAGCAGGGCAGAAGCCAGACTGACTCTAGAGGTTCAAGGAGCCAAGCAGCTAAATGACCTAGGAATCAGGAAGCAGAAGGTAGAAGAGAACATGAGAAGCAGACTTATCTTGGTCTGAGATGGTGGGGCCATGACCTTAAGGTTATCAAATGGTAGAACCTTGGTCTACTGGTTTTAAATGATGAGACCATGGCTTCCTAAGTTTCAAAGAAGTCAGATCTTCATTAACTTGGTTCTAAAGTATGAGACTGCCATTCACAAATGTTAGGGGGATGGAGTTAAAGTCAAAGCCTCTGTCAAAAGCTGAGGGGACAGGGCTTCCACTCCCAAAGGGAAGAAGAATAGAGTCTATTAAGAGACATGGGGTAGAATTGCAACTCAGCTGCACCAGGAGAATGGGACCATCTAAAGGTAAGGGAGTAGTGTTGCTATTCTGGTCAGTCTGGAAAGTGGAACTGAAGCTCAGGACTAAGGAGGCTCCCCTTAGAATCCAGAGATGAAGCCCAACATCCAGAGTCTGGAGTATAGTATCATTGCTTAGATGGTCTCAGAGAATAAAGGTTTATTACCAAGCTTTGATAGCGAATAAGAATTTTTCTGCTGGTGCTTGTTGCTCATTGTCCCTTCTTTCTCTCAGTTCTAGCATTTGAAAGGGAAATATGTACCTTATGCTACCACTATACTTTGAAAGCAGATAACTTGTAGTCTTTATTTACAAATGAAGAGAAATTTTGTCTCAGGATGTGTTTGAATTTGAAGTTGATTTAAGATTTGAGGGATGATATAAGGGAGTGAGACTATTTTGCCAGTAGCAAGAACATGACTTTGGGGTCCCAAATGGCAGAATGACATTGAATTATTTCCTCACTGAATGTGCACCAACTTGGCTGGGCCATGACTCTCAGTAGTTTAAGAGTTATATAATGATGTAATTTGGCTATTAGATAATGATATCATCATTACCCATGATGTGATCTAATGTGATCAGCCAATTTGTTGTAAGGGGATTAAGCAAAGAAATTTATAAGGGGATTAGCTTTACTAGCAGTGGGAGATGGACTTTAGTTCCACTAAGAAAAGTATCTCAGTGTCGGAGTCCCTGAGCTGAGAACTTCTTAGACCCAGGGGAAGAGTAAAGCCAAGACCTCCATCCTTAAACATCTTTAAGGAATGCTTGGCCCACAGATGTTCAAATGGGACAAAGCTTTCCCCCCCAAGGAGTGGAAAGAAAAAGTCTTTCCCTAAAGACTGAACTCTGAATTCAGACTTGTGGACTCAAAAATTTTGATAGGGAAAAGAAAATTTGTTTTTTAAAGCATTCTACTTGTGGTATTTGTGTTACAGCAGCGCTAGATAACAAAGAGCTCTGATAGCCTAGTGGCAAGAAGCTGCACTGCAATCCCAAAGGCATGTGGTTCAAGGCCATCAGCTGCTCCATGGGAGAAGGATGGGCAATCTCCTTGATTAACTGACTCTGAAAACCTGCTGGAGGATCAGCTATGGGTCAGTGTGACTCAGCGATACACAAGAACAACAGATAACAAAAAGAGTGAAGAGAATATTTACTAGGAGGGGGGAAGATGGTGTTCAGGCCCATAGCTAATGTGAGATAGATACAGCATTTCTGGTCTTTTCTTTTGCATGGAGCTTTAATATAGCTTAACACAGCAGAGTTACTTATGCTATCTTTATATAAAATTTTATCATCATGGATTTTTTGTTTTTAGTTGTTTTGTAAAGTAAAAATTTAAGACTTTAAAAAAATGGAATTTTTTTCTTTTAAATTGACTTTTTCCCCATTTCCAACTTGAGAGTTTAATTCTTTTTTCCTCAATTTTTTAATTATTAATTTTAATGAAAATTTATAGACTTTGTATTTTCATTTATTTATTGTTGCACTTTTTTCCCTGCCCCCACCCCCCATCCAATTCACTCTTCTCTTTGAAAAGTAAAAGAACAATTCTTCCATTGTTTTACAATCCCTCCCCGCAGGTCCACCTCACTATGCAGCATTCTTTCTGGACTCTTGTCATGACATAAATACCTAATCATATATCCCTTTTAAACAGTTTTCTCCTCCATCTGTTTTAATGCAGTATACATTATTTATCTCCTCTTTCTCAGTCTCCCCCAACCCCAAAATCAGTCCTGTTTTACAACAGGGGCACTATGCAGTATTTGTCATTTTGTGACTGAGATATTTTACTCAGCATAATGTCCTCCAGAGTCATCCATTTTGAATAACATTGCATGAGTTCCTTGTTTTTCCACGCAGCATAGTATTCCACTGTGTGAATATGCCATAGCTTCTATATCCATTTGTTTGTTGATGGGCACTTAAGTTGTTTCCAACTCCTTGCTATTGTGAACAAAACCACGATAAATATGGGTGTGCATTTTAAATTTATTTTAATGAAAGTTTACAGAGACTGGGTTTCCATTCATTCATTGTTGAACTTTTCTCCCTTCCCATCCCTCCCCCCAATTAACTTTTATTTTGTAAATTATTTTATTTTATTATTTTTTGTGCATGTACCATCAATTTGGATCTGACAGGTACAGAAAGAGATTGTCCCTCCTTCTCCAGCAGAGCATCTGGTGCATTAGAACCACACATCTCTGGGATTGCAGTTCAACTTCTTGCCACTAAGCCACCAGAGCTCCCTCGCTTTTCTTTTTGAAAAGTAAAAGAAAAATTATTTCATTGTTATTCAATCCCTCCCGCCAAGTCCACTCCACTATGCTACCTTCGTTCTGGACTTCTGTCATAACAATAATATCTAATCGTATATCCCTTTAAATAGTTCTCTCCCTCATCTGTTTCAGTGTAGTTAGTATACATTATGTATCCCCTCTTTCTTAGTCTCTCCCCAACCCCTATGTCAGTCCTCTTTTGTAACAGTGGTATTATGCAGTATTTGTCTTTTTGTAACTGAGATATTTCACTCAGCATAATGTCCTCCAGGGCCACCCATTTTGTGTAATATTTCATGAGTTCCTTGTTTTTCAATGCAGCATAGTATTCCATTGTGTGAATATACCAGAGTTTCTCTATCCATTCGTTTGTTGATGGGCACTTGGGTGTTTCCAACTCTTTGCTATTGTGAACAAAGACGAAATAAACATAGGTGTGCATGTATCTGTTTGGGTGGCAGTTATGGTTTCTTCAGGATATATTCCTAGTAGTGGAATTGCTGGGTCAAATAGAATTTCTATTTCTAAGTTTCTGAGAAAGCGCTATCCAGCCTTCCATAGTGGTTGCACCATTTTACACTCCCACCAGCAGTCAATAAGGGTTCTAGTTTTTCCACAACCTATTCAGCATTTGTTGTTTTCTGTTCTGTTAAGTTTTGCTATTCTTACTGGGATGAGAGGACATCTCATAGTTTTTTTTTAAAAAAAATTGACATTTTTAGCTAATAAAAAATGTATGAGGATCCAAGCGGGGGAGGGTGGAGTAGAGGGGTGAGGATGGGCAGAGGGAATATCATAAGGTTGCACAATTTGGTGGGGGTGGAGGGTAAAGGGAATGGGAAAGATCTGACAGGGATCTAGAAAGACAGGGTAATGGTGATTATTTACAAAGCATAATGAAGAGGAATGATTACATTAAATACAATGTGAATGAAGGATAGCATGAAACACAACAAATACAAACTTTGTAAGCAAATCAATATAAAGTAATATTTTTTTTAAAAGCTCTTTGTAGGTGAGTATACATGTGGGCCTTACTAATGTGCTACACAGGAATCAGATTGACTACATCTATCGAAAGAGTTAATGGAGTAGCTCAATCACCCCTAAAACAAGATGAGGGGCTAACTGTGGAACAGATCTTAAACCACTCATATTCAAGTTCAAATTGAAGGTGAAGAAAATGAAAACAAGAGAGGCAAAATAACTTCTTGAATCCCTCCAAACTGAATTTTTAAAATTCATCTCAAGAAAAGATTTGACACATTGAACATTAGTTGCTGTAGACCAGAGTTGTGGGAGGACATAATCAATAAAGTAAGTAAAAGGTCATTACAAAGACAGGGAAGAAAAGAAGAACAAAATAGGTGCCAGAATAGACTCTGAAATTTGCACTGCAGTAAAAAGAAGCCAAAATAACAGGAAGGCACACTAAAGTAAGAGAGCAAAACAGGAGATTTCAAAGAGCAGCTAGAGAAGACAAAGCCAAGTATTATAACAAAATGAGCAAAGAACTGAAGTTAGAAAACGAAAAGAGAATAACATGCTTAGTATTTCTCAAGCTGAAGGAACTGAAAAGCAAGTTCAAGCCTTAAGTTGCAATCCTGAAAGATTCAATGGACAAAATATTAAACAATGCAGGAAGCATCAAAAGAAGATAGAAGGAATGCACAGTCACTCTACCAGAAAGAATTGGTCAGCAGCAAACCATTTCAGGAAGTAACATATGATCAAGAAAAAATTATAATGAGGGACGAAGTCCATGCTTCACTGAAGACCTTCACAAAAAAAGGAGGCCCCAGGAATACCAATCGAGATGCTTCAATAAATAGCTGTAGCCCTGGACCTACTTACTAGGATGCCAAGAAATTTGGAGGACAGCTACTTTTTTTTTTTAGAGGTTCAACGATGTCATTTATTGTTTTAAGTCCTGGAGCAAATACCATCTACCACTGGGTTGTTTTACAACTTGGAAGTCCGCATGCAAGGCAGAGGTGAATAGGAACTGCTTATGAGGTTTTCCGTCAATTCCAACAACTAAGAAATAGTGAGAAGAGTTAGGACCTCAGAAGGCTTTTAGGACCAGATAGTAGGCTCTTGTGTCCAGGAGAAAACGAATATACTTACCAGTAATGTTAATGCTCACCCACAGCTCTTCTGGGAGGATCTAAATCTAAATCATTGAAGCGTCCTCCTTTGTTTCAGACAACTACTTTTTTAACTGACTAGAAGATATCCATACTTGTTCCCATTTTTTTAAAAAAAGGTGATCCAAGAGAGTGTGCAAATAATTGATCCCTCTCACTAATATCACATGCAAATAAAATCTTGTGGAAAGTTATGAAAAATCACGTGGAACTTCAACAGAGAACCACCAGATATTCAAACTAGATTTAAGGAGAATATGGCAAAGGAGGATATAATTACTGATGTCGGAGGGATCTTGGATGAAAGCAGAGAATACCACAAAAATATATATTTGTGTTTTATTGATTATGCAAAGGCATTTGCCTGTGTAGATCATAACACGTTATGGATGACATTGAGAAGAATGGGAATCCCAGAACACTTAATTGTGCTTATGCGAAACCCACACAAAGACTCAGTTGTCTGAACAAGACAAAGGAATGCCTGATGATTTAAAATCAGGGAAAGTGTGTTTCCAGGTTGTATTCTCCATAACTATTCAATCTATAAACTGAGCCATAATTCAAGCAGCTAGACTATTTGAAGGAAAAACATGGCGTGAGGATTGGAGGGAAACTCATCAACAATCTGAATTATGCAGATGACACAACTTCGCTTGAAGAAAGGGAAGACTTAAAGAACTCGCTGAAGAAAATCAAAACCTTTTGTATGAATTACATCTCAACATCAAGAAAAGAAAAATTACAGTTCAAATCCACCAGATATTTTTCTGGAGAAGGAGGGGCAATCTCCTCCTGTACCAGTCAGATCTAATTTGATGGTACACACACATACACACACACACACACACACACACACAAAATTAAAAAAGAAAACAAAAATGCTCACCACTAGATGAAGAGGAAAATCATGACTGATGAAGAAAAGATTGAAATTGTTAAGGATTTGATTTTACTTGGATCTGCAATCAAATTCATTGTGCCCACAGTCAGGAAATCAAAAGACTTGTTACATGGGGAAAATGATCTGTCAAGGATCACTTAAAGTGCCAAAGAACAAAAATGTCTGTCAATTTACAGATTAAAGTGTGCCTGATACAAGCCATGGTATTTTAAATTGCTTCATATGCATCTGAAAGTTGGACAAAGAGTAAGGAAGACCAAAAAAAGAATTTATGCCTCTGAATTGTGATGTTGGCCAGAAGAACTGAATATGCCATGAATTGCCAACAGAACAAATAGATCTGCTCTGGAGGGAGTGCAACTAGGGAAGCAAGCATGATGGAACTTTGCCTCACATGCTTTAAACAAGTTGCAAGCAGAGACTAGTTCCTGGAAAAGACTGTTTTTGAGGAAGTAGAGGGTCATCAAGAGAAGACCCTCGACAAGATGAATTGACACAATGATGACCACAATGGGCTTGAACAGGACAGAGGTCATGAGGATGGTATGGGATTGGGCAAGATTTTGATCTGTTGTTGCTAGGATTACGATGCAGTCGTAGTGACCTGGAGAGCACCTAACAAGAATATGGCCTTATTCTGTGTACTATGACAGGATTAGGCTGTATCTTGAGATCTATTCTCTTATGAGATATTAAGGGATTAAACAAGTGAGCTAAAATCAGGGTGAATTCCTACCACCAAGAAAGAAGATTCAGGAGTGGAGCATGTCTTTTGGATCTGAGACTGCTGTTCTGAAAAACTTCTAGATCTGAGGGAAAATTAATGACAAGAGTCTTTGTGTAGAACTGGCAGAAAAAGAGAAAGCCCTCCACTAGAGCTAGCACCCTTAATACAGACTTCTAGTCCCTTAAACTGTGAGAATAAATTTCTGTTTGTTAAAATCATCAACTTTTTTGTATTTCTATTATAGCAGCACTAAGACAAATAGGCTACAATTCCCTGTTTTCAGCCAAGATCCATCTAACATTAGCTACAATATCCCTAGTACCACGACCCCTTCTAAACCCAGCCTGGACTTCTGGCAGTTCTCTGCTGATGTGCTGTTTCAGTCATTTTTGGATAATCTTCAGTAGAATCTTGCTTGCATATGAAATCAATGATATTGTCCGTAGTTTCCACACTCTGTTGGGTCACCCTTCTTTGGGATGGAAACAAATATAGATCTCTTCCAGGCTGTTGGCCAAGTGGTTGTTCTCCAGATTTCTCGGCACAACTTGGTGAGCACGTCCAGGGCAACATCTGTTAGCTGAAATATGATGCCTATGAGCTGTGGTGCTGGAGGAGAGTATTGAGGGTACCATGGACTGCTAGGAAAACAGATTCATACTGGAAAGGGTTAAACTGGGTGGCTCTTTGGAGGCAAGGATTCTGAGGCTCCGTCTAACATACTTTGGACATGTTGTAAGGAGGGCCCGGTCCTTGGAAAGGGACATCATACTTGGGAGGATGGAAGGGATAGCACAGGAGGGGAAGGCCCTCCATGAGGTGGATTGATTCAGTGACTGGGGTAATCGGGATGGGTGTATCAGAGATAGTGCAATTGGCACAGGACAGAGCAGAGTTTAGGGCTGTTGTACATAGGGTTGCTATGAGTGGCAAGAGACTCAATGGCACATAACAACAACAACAACAACAAGACAAACAGGACCTCTGATGGTGTAGTGGTAAGAATCTGTACTGCAATCGCAAAGGCCCATGGGCTTTGCCAAATGCTCTGCAGGAGAAAGATGGTTAATCTACTCCTGTGAGATTTACTGCCTCTGAAAACCCACTGAAATATCAGCTATAAGTTGGTTCTGATTTGATGGTACACAAGAACAACATCACAAACAGGATATTGGTTACATGACACATTCAGTTGTGAATATTCATTTAACTTAAACACATGATTTTTATCATTTTTGTGTGAATATTATGTTTCAGTTAAAATTCTCTTAAATTCATTAAAAAAAAATGATTCCGTGGTCCCAAAGTAATGTCTCCTATCACCTTCCTCCAGAATCCCCATACCTTAAGAAAAAGTATGGCACATTCTGGTGCTATACATATTTGCTGAGTTAATGAACACAGCACTTAAATTAATTTAGTATCCACAGGACCACTATGAATATTTTTTTCTCTCCATTTTCTAAAGTAGAAATCTGTGGATCTCCTTTAGCTGGCATATATGATTTATAGCATCTTAATTAAAACTAAAATAAAAAAATTCTGACCAACAGCCTACTGTAGGTATCTGACTCAAATGCAAGCTCAAGAAATTAACCTTGCCCTGCTCATATCCCTTAGATTTTAATTATTTGAGTCTTATCTTCCTTCCTAGATAATGACCTATTCTAAGTCAGAGGCCCAGCATTTTCAGATGCAACATTTCTTCTTTATATGGTCCAACTTTTAAAATTATTTGTTCAGTTTACAGTAAATAGTTATGGAGATAGGATACAACAACACTGATGAATACTTTCCCTGATTTTAGATCACGTAGTCCCCCTTGCTCTGTTCGAACCACTACTTCTTGACCCAAATACAAGTTTTACAAGAACATAATTAAATGTTTTGAACTTTCCATTCTTTGCAATATTATCCATAATTGTGATTCACACAATTGAATGCCTTTGTATCATAAATAATGTACAAGTAATCATCTTTCTGGTATTTGCCCATGGAAGCACAACTCAAGAAATCAAATGATATATTATGTTGAGCAAATCTACTGCAAATGACCTCCTTAAATCATTAAAAAGTAAAGACATCAACTTGATCCAAGCCACGATGTTTTCATCTCATAATGCATGCAAAAACTGGACAATGAATGAGAAAGATCAGAGAATTGATGCCTTTGAATGTTGCAAAAGATTTTTTTTAATGGACTGCCAGATGAACAAACAAATATGTCTTAGAAGAAATACAATCAGAATGCTCCTTGGAAGTGAGGATGGTGAAACGTTTTCTTATGCAGTTTGGAAATGTTTTCAGGAGGGACTAGTCTCTGGAGAAGGATATCATGCTTAGTGTAGCAGAAGGTCAGTGAAAAAGAGGAAGTCCCTCAAAGAGATGGATGGACAAAGTGTCTGCAACAATGGGTTCAAACATGCATAGACTGTGAGGATGGCTAAGAACTTCTGTTGTGTACTCAGTTGCTTTTGGCTTAGTGGATTGGGCTTTGCACAGCCAGCTTTAAGGCAGGCAGTTCCTATCCACCAGCATCTCTGCAGGAGAAAATTGGTCAATCATCTCCTAAAAAATTTACAGCCTCTGAAAACTTGCTGGGGGGCAGCTGTGTATAGGTTCCACCTCAACAACAATGAGTTGTTTCTGGTGATGGGTCAGAACTGACTCAATAACACTTAACAGTAGCAATATGAGCATAGTATCAGTCAGAACCAACTCAGCTGACTTTTCAGCAGGTTTCCAGAGGCTGTAAATTGCGTGGGAGGAAATGGCCTATCTTTCTCCCTCAGAGTAGCTTGGGCATGTGTCTTTGAGTAGACAGTGCAACTCCTTACCACTAAGGCATCAGAATGCTCTATAGTATCAACATTTACCTCAAAGTTTTATTGTGTATATTAAGAAAGAGACTGTCAGACATCAGATGGCCCTTGAAAGAGGTTAACTTTTCTCAAAATCCGAGAAACCTTCAGGGTTGCAGTGTTTTGCCCTTCTCAATTTCCATGCTGGGTTTTTTTAAATTTGTTTGCTTTTTTTGCAGGGATCTCTAGGGGCTTTAAGAAGGTAATGATCATTCCTCCCCACCCAAGGAGAGACCTGGGTTTGATTCCTGATGAATGCACCTCAAGTGCAGTCACTATCCATCTCTCACTGAAGGTTTGCCTGTTGCAGTGATGTGGAATGGTTTTCACTGGCGCTTCTAGACTAAGACAGATTACCAGAAAGAGCCTGATGACATCCTTCCAAAAGTCAATTAATGAAAACCCTCTACATTATAAGAGTCTAATCCCATTATGCTTGGGATCACCATGACTTGGAGTTAATTTGGCACTGGTTAACAAGGAGTGACTATGATAGCTACAAGTGTTTGAAGTTGAAGTCCTAACCTAGTCTGTCCCTGAAGTTCTTTCCTTAAGCCCACAGAGTGAATGGACTGCCAGGGTTGCTGAGAATCTGACTTTAACTTCTAGTTCTGTTCATGCCTGTGGAGAGTTACAGTCCCCTAATTAGTGTCTATTTTATGTTCATAGAATGGAACTCAGGATTATCTCAATCTTGTGGGATTCTGGTAGAGGATTCAATGGGCTACTAAACATGGTAGACCTACCTTCAAGGTGAGATTTGAGGAACTAACCTGATGTCTTGAGGAGGTGGAGAGGGCAAGGAGATTGGAAGGGCTCAGAACCACAAGTATCTGGGAGTAATGGAAAAATAAATTGACTTAGTTATGTTTTTGTTCTCCTGAGAAGCAAAACGACAGCGCCCTTTGGGCCAATGTAACCTTTTTAACTGTGCATCACACCTACTTCTATGCTATTTCTTGAGCCCTCCCCATACTGAGTCCTAAAGGCAAGACCTGAGTTATTTCTATCCACTGAGTAGTTAACAAAATTTAGTGCCAGAGAGGTGAAGTCACTTACTGAAGTCATATAAAAGGAGGAATTTGAGAGCAAACTGATGGTATTCCTAAATTCTAGATACCACCATGCAGCAACTTGGATCCAAAAGAAAGCACATAGCTCACACCCTGACAGCCTGACCCTCACAACCACTACCCAGGTTCACCTTCCTTCCTCTTCCAGTCCTCACCTGGGGCTCACCTGGCAGTCACGTGCTCTTTGGTCATAGAGGAAGTGGGTGACTCATCTCACTCTTAGGAAAGGAGGAGTGAGAATAAGTTGAGAGCTCAGAGAATCTCTCCTTGCCTCACAGGGGTTTAAAATTAATGCCTCAATCAAATAAAAAGCACTTTGTGAAGAAAGAGAAAGCTGGCTGGAGTTGAGAACTTCTGAACTCAGTGGTGGCAGGTTTAGTTCAATACTGAGCTGTTACTGGTTCACTGGAAAAAATGTAGGCAAGTCTGTCCTTTTCTGAGCTTCAATTTCTTCATCTCTGTAATGGAAAGTTGGCAACAGGTGACCTCCAAGACTCTTTCAGCTTCTCCAAGGCCCTCTTAGCATTGAGGTGAAAAACTGCATTGTAAGAACTGTATTGTAGCCCTGCCGCTGCTGGTCTTAGTTAGTGATTATTATGGAATTGTCCCATTCAATTCTCAAAACAAATCCTAGATATATTACTATTCCCTCCTTCTCACAAAGATGGAAACTGAGACCCAGGTTCAATTATTTGCCAAAGGTCAAATGGATGAGCAAAATGGCAAAACCAATCTTCCATCCAAATACCTCACAATGTTAAACAACTCTGGGCAACACTGGCTCCTTTATTCTGCTAGACCTCTGTTCTCTAACTTTAAAAATGGAGAGACTAAAAGTTAAGGGTTAGTTGATCCTTCTCCGACTAGGACAGTTGGCTCAGACTTGGATTTAAATTCCAGTTCTTCTATTTTTTTTCTTTTTCTTTTAAGTTCCAGTTCTTCCATTCACCTATGTGTGCCCTCAGGCATATTGCTTAACTTTTCTGCCTCTCTCATTTCCACACCCCTAAAACTGACATGATGAGCCTAGCCTTGGGTAATTACAGAAGACAATGGATATGAAGGTGTATGGAAAATCTAAATGCTACTTTTTTTTTAAAATCTAAGACTATGTCTTCTTTTTAAATGCTACTTTTAAAACTTATGATCCTTTCTTCCTTTCTTCAGGACTTATATAAGATGTGAGACTTGGCAAGGCTTTGTTGTTGTGTTGTTGTTGTATGCTGTTTAGTTGGGGCCAACTCACAGCTGATCCTCCAGGGGTTTTTAGAGGCTGTAGCTGAACGGGAGGATATTGCCAATCTTTCTCTTGCAGAGCAGCTTATGGATTTGTAATGCCTGCCTTTGAGTTGGCAGCACAACTCCTTACCCACCAGGCAACCAATTTACAGAGAAAAAGATTGAGACCTAGAGAGGTGGAAGTGGCTTGCTCATACTTGCACAGCCAACTCTAAACACCCTTGCATAACTGTGTCCCAAACATGGTGCTCTGTAGATGGTTGATGCTGAAAAGATGCTTACTGCTGTGTCTGGAAAATGGAGGCCCTGTTGTAGTGTCATGGGGTGAAACCCTTCACCTCTGGGCAAAAACCTGCCCTTAAGCTGCATACGTTCCAGGCTTCGTGTATAGTATAATAAAGCAGCTGGACAGACTGCTGACAGAAAATACTTGAGCAATATCCTCTGTTTTACTTATCTAGTATGGCTGGGACAGAAATATCAAAAGTGGATGGTTTAAGGAACAGAAATGTCTTTTCTTACACTTTGGGAGGCTGGAAGTTTGAATTCAGGGCACTGGCTCTAGAAGTAGATGCCTCTATCATCTCTGGGGAAAGATCTGTTTCAACATCTGTAGATTTAGCTTTCCTTGCCAATCTCCACATAATGTTTGTCTTTCCCTCTGTGTTAAATTTTCTCCGTGTTACCTAATCTATTTCTCTCATATCTCAAATGTGAGCAAGTTTAAGATAAAACCGTACTGATATGTCTTCATTAGCATAGCAAAGAAAATCCTATTCACAAATGAGATTGCAGCCATAGGGATAAGAATAAGGATTCCTACATGGTAGCCTAATGGTAAGAAGCTGTGTTGCCATCCCAAAGGCATACAGTTCAACTCCACCAGCTGCTCCACTGGCGAGGTATAGGCAGTCAGCTCTGGTAGGATGTATTGTTGCTGAAAACCCGCTGGAGGGTCAGCTATGATAAATTAATTCTAACTTGATAGCACCCACCACCAACAAAGTGTATTTGGGGTGAGGTGAAGGGGCAATTCAATTTGGAGACCTGATCTTGGGCCTAACCTATGGCTGGAAGTTTCATCCTTCCTATTTTCTTACTAACAATGATTAGGAGCACTAGTGGTATGGTGCATGGCTTGCTGTGCTGCAAACCACAAGATCTGGGATTAAAATCCTCAAGAAAGATGAGCAGTCTCTTTTAAGGTTTATGGCCTTTGAAATCCAATGAAGGATCACTGTGTTGGACTCAACTAGATGACAGTGTGTGTTTGGTTCAATGATTATCATTGTTGTTATGTGCCATCAAGTCGCCTGAGACCCATAGTGACCCCATGTACAGCAGTTGTGAAGCCTGCCCTGTCCTCAGCCAGTCTCACTAATTCTGACACACCAACCCCCATCTCTATTATTCTTGAGATTTCCACCCTCCCCCTTTTTGTGCCCCCTTCTCCCTCCCTACTTCCTCTTTTAGACTTTTAGAGCTAGGGATTTTGAACATTTCTTCATGTGCTTGTTAGCTATCTGAATGTCGTCTTTGGTGAAGTTCCTGTTCATATCCTGTGTCCACTTTTCCATTTACCTTTATCTTGTTGTGGTGCTCAAGTATTTTATAAATTCTGGATATAAGTCCCTTATCTGATATGTTATTACCAAATACTTTTTCCCAGTCAGTGGCTTCTCTTTTAGACTTTTATACACACCTTACTAGTTATCTACTTTTACAATAATGGTCTTATGCAGTATTTGTCTTTAAGAGACTGAGTTAGTTCACTCAGCATAATGTATTCTAGACTTTCCTGTGTTATATAGTATTTTACAAAATCGTTTTTCCTTAGTGCTGCATAGCATTCCATGTGTGAATGTACCACAATTTCTCAATCATTTGTTGATGGACATTTGAACTGTTTCCATGTTCTTGCTATTGTGAATAACGCTGCTGTGAACATAGGTATACATATCTCTGTTTGTGTCTTAGTTCTAATTTCCTTGGGGTGTATTCCTAGCAGTGCAAGAGCTGGGTCATGTGTGATTTCTATGATCACCTTTTTGAAGAAATGCCAGACTGTCTTCCTGAATGGTTGTGTCATTCTGCAATCCCACCAGCAGGGCATGAGCGATCCAATTTCTCTGTATCTCCAACATTTATTACTGCTGTCCTATTAAACTGGGCTACCTCTACTGGGATGAGGTGGTGTTTTGTTTTTGTTTTGATTTGTATCTCTCTCATTGTCAGTGATTTTGAACATTTCTTCATATGTTTTTTAATCATCTGAATGTCTTCCTTTGTGAAAAGTCTTTTTATGTCATTTGCCTATTTTGTAATTGGGTTATCTTTTTCTTATGTAGGCTCTATAGGATTCTGTTAACTCTTATTACGAGATCCTAGTCTAAAATGTCATTGCCAAGTGTTTTTTACCAGTCTGTAGGTTTTCTTTTCATGCTATTGAAAAAAGTTTTTGAAGCATCCAAGGACTTAAATTTTAGAAGGTCCTGTTCATCAGTTTTGTCCTTCTTTGGTGTATAGAAAATTAAGATAATTTTTAAAATATTTTTTTTTATTGGGAAAAACATATTGGGGGTACAAGGAGGTGAGGGTTGGGGGCAGAAGGGTGAGGATGGGCCAAGATGCAGTTGCAGAGCTGCACAGTTTGGTCGGTGGGGGGAGCAGGTGAAGGAAATTATGAGGGTCCAGTGGGGACCAGATGCTACAGAGGAATGACAAGCATTTT
>NW_006399799.1:16286220-16309265 GCF_000299155.1 Elephantulus edwardii
CCCAGGTGCCTGTCGGGGCCTGGGTTTCAGCTGTCCACACCACAGCAGTGGGCAACGAGCTTAAAGCCCCTGATGGCTCTGGGCGCTGACTCTCACCAGTGGCTATGGATGAAGTCACAGGCGATTTTCAGCCAGCGCTGGAGAAAATTAAGATAATTTTAAATGATGACGAAAAAAAGGTACCAAACATTTTGCTTATCGTGCTTTAAAAAGTAAATATGTTATTGTTGTTATGTGCCGTCGAGTCGCTTGTGACTTATAGCGACCCTATGTACAACAGCCCTAAACTCTGCTCTGCCAATCATACATATGAAATTTATTTGAATTTCTGTCCATAGTTAAAGGTTCAACTACTAAATAAGAGTTGGCTGTTCAAACTGTGGTGTTATGTTTCCAGAAAGATGGTGACCAAAAAAGTCCTATAGGGCACTTCTACTTTGTTGTGTGAAGTCACCATGAGTAAGAATCACAACCAGTCTGTCAGTGTGTCATATGGTGGTGGCTATGTCTTGCTTTGATGCTGGAAGCTATGCTATTGGTGTTTCAAATGTCACAAGGTTGTCCATTGTAGAATGGTTTCAGCAGAACTTCCACACAGACAAAGACTAGTAACAAGGATTTAGTGAGCTTGAAGGAACTATTAATGTTCATTTTGAATTGGATAATAATTTGGTTTACTATGCCAGCAATGGCAAATTGGAAAGCAATGGCATTATGTTCACTGCCAAAAAGAACATTTAAAAATCTATCCTGACATGCAATGCTGTCAATTATAGAATAATAACCATATACTTATAAAGAAGACATGCTAATATGACTATTGTGTACCATTGAGTTGGAAGCAATCCATAGCTGATGCTTGGGCAGGTTTTTAGAGTGAGTTACTTGCACAGAAGGAGATTGCCCATCCTTCTCCGTGGATCAGCTGGTGGCATGGCCTGGAACCACATGTCTTTGGGATTGCAGTGCAGCTTCTTTCCACTAGGACACCAGAGTGCCCAAATATGACTTTTATTCAAAATAGCTACTGAAGCCAAAGATGAAGAAATTGAAAATTTCTACCAACTTTTCAAGTCTGAAATGGACCAGCTATGCTACCAAGATGCCCTGATAATTACTGGTGATTAAAATGCAAAAGTTGAAAAAGGAAGAAGGAAAATATGACTTTGGTGATAGAAATTAGCCCAGAGATCACATGACAGGATTTTGTATGAACAAGAACTTATGCATTGGAAAGACTTTATTAGATGGAATATATAGGAACCAAATTCACCACATCTATGAAAAGTGATGATGGAGAAGCTCAAGATCATCAGTCAGAAAAATTCCAGCATTTGACTGTAGGCCAAACCATCAATTGCTGATATACAAGCTCAAGTTGAAGCTGAAGAAAATGGAAACAAGCATATAAGAGTCGAAATATGACCTTGAGTATACCCCACATGCATCTAAAGACTATCTCATGAGCAAATTTTATGCATTAAACACTAATTATTGAGGGCCAGTCAAGTTGTAGATGACCTGAAAGATTTCATACATGAAGTAAAGACAAGATCATTCAGGGAGGAAAAAGAAAAGATCAAAGGGTATGTAAGAAGAAACTGTGAAACTTTCTCTTGAACATAGAATAGTAAAAGCAAACAGGAGACATGATAAGGTGAAAGAATCAAAGAAAAGATTTAAAAAGAGGTGTTTTTGTTGTTAAGTGCTACCAAATTAAGTCTGACTCATTGCAATCCTATGAGCAACAGATCTGAACCTCATCCTATCCTGTACTATCCTCATCAGCTCTTACAGTCCACAAAAGGAATTGACTGACACTGAAATATTTCAGGAAGTACCATATGATCAAGAGTCAATGGTCATGAGGGAAGAAGTTCAAGCTACACTGAAAAAGGCATTGGGAAAAAAAGCCTCAGGAACTGACAGGATTCAATTGCAAGAAAAGGTAACTCAACAGAAATTATTGAACTGTAGCATTAAAGAATACGCAAACAAAATATTGTTGAAGATAATAAAAAAAAATTGGCTAGAACAGTACCCTCCCAAAAAAAAGAGTGGCTAGGGAATCCCACCTGACGTTAAAAATAATCTCCAGAATAGGTTTGTGGCATTGAACACTCATGATCAAAGACTAGATGAATTATGAAATGGCATCAAGGGTATAATCCATGAAGAAAACAAAAGGTTGTTATAAGGACAGAGGAGGAAAGAAAGACCAAAAATGGATGACAGAAAAGACTGAAAATTGCATGAGAGCATTGAGAAGCCAAAACAAAGGGGAGAAACACAGAAGTAAAAGAGGTGAGCAGAAGAATTGGAAGGCGGCTTGAGAAGACACAGAAATGTATTATAGTGGAATATGCAAAGAACTAGAACTAGAGAATAAAAAGAGAAGAACTCACTCAGCATTTCTCAAGTTGAAAGCAATGAAAAACAGTAAAGTCTCAAGTTGCAATGCCGAGAGAACCATGTGCAAAATCTTGAAAGATTCAAGAAGTATCAAAAGAAGATGGAGTGTGGATGAATAGGGAAGGGATGTTGGCTTGAGGAGCAGGATGTCATGGCTTGTTGACCCTGGCTTGTTGACTTGGCCTCATGTGGGAGCAAGGGTTGAGTGAAGAAACCAACAGGTCTGGAATGCAAGGAGAAGTGTCAACTCCTGAGCTTGCAGCTGATGTCAATTTGAACCCAATCATGGATGGTTGGGGATGAATTGACCAGAACTCAATCAGATGAAGAGATGAACCATGCTGTGAGCTAGGGCAATTTGCTGTAACCTCATGGCTTGCTCTGGGCTGGACTTTGCTTGTGGATGCAGAAACTCAAACTTTCCAAGTTGAACAGAGGATTCTTCAGCAAAAGGGACATACTTTTGCCCTCAGAATACTGGTTTGTTAGGGATGGGCAAATCAGAAATTTGCTCCCTAAAAGGAGGATATTAGGATATGAGACATGAATATAAGTGGAATTTAGTTATTACTAAGATAATTGTAAGAGAAACCCCCCACAATATGCAAGAATGAAATATACTGAAATATTGTATAAAACACAATATACAAGTATGATACACAATGAGTATGAATGACAAAAAAATTAATTTGAAAACCCCAAAACAGTGGGCATATTCACATACTACAAAAAAGAGGAAGTTGGAAATAATACAGAGTCACTGTATTAAAAGGAATTGGTTGACACTAAAAAATTTCATGAAGTACCAAATGACAAGAGCCAATGATAATGAAGGAAGAAGTTGAAGCTGCAGTGAAGTCATTAACAAAAAATAAGGCCTCAGGAGTTGATGAAATACCAGTTGACATATTTCAACCAAAAGATGCAGTCCTGGATATGATAGGAAATTTGGAAGACAGGTGTGTGGCCAACAGAAAGGAAGAGATCCATATTTGTTCCCATTCCCAAGAAAGGTGACCCAACAGAATATGGAAATTATTGAGCAATATCATTAATACACATGGAATAAAAATACTGTTGAAGATCATCCAAAAATAGCTAGAACAGAACATTGAAAGAGAACTGCTAGAAGTTCAAGCAAGGTTTAGAGGATACCATGGCACCAGGGACATCATTACTGATATCAGATTGGCTGAAAGCAGAGAATCCCAGAAGAATAACTATTTGTGTTTTATCTACTACACAAAGGCATTTGACTGTGTGGATTATAACAAATTATGGCTAACATTGAGACCAATGGGAATCCCAAAACACTTAATTATGCTCTTATGAAACCTAGACCTAGATCAAGAAGCAGTTGTCTGAAGAAAGCAAGGGAACACTGCGTGGTTTGAAACCAGGGAAGGTATGTGCAAGAGTTGTATCCTATGTCCATTCTTGGTCATCTATACACTAAGTAAATAATTTGAGAAGCCTCACCAACAACCTGAATTATGCAACCTTGCTTGCTGAAAATGAGAAAGACTTGAAACTTTTACTGCAGAAGATAAAAAAATAACAGCTTTCAATATGGATTGCATCTCAACATCAAGAAGGAAAAAATCCTCAGCATTGGGCCAATAGGCAACATTATAATAGAGAAAATATTGTAATAGTCAGCAATGTTATCTTACATGGATCCACAAGAAATATACTTGGTACCAGAAGTCAGGAGATTAGGAGACGAATTGCACTGGGAAAGTTTACTGTCAGGGAACTCTATAAATGTGTGATTAACTGCCTCTGAAAACCCACTGGAGGGTCAGCGATTGGTCAGTTTTAACTCGATGGTACACAGCAACAATGTCAGTTTGAAGACTAAAATACCCTTGTTCAGGCCATGGTCTTTTCGATAATTCGCTATGTATCTAAAAGCTGTACAAAGAATAAGGATGACAGAAGAAGAATTTATACTTTAAAACTATGGTGTTGGAGAAGAATACTGAATATCCCATAGACTGTCAAAATAACAAATACATTTTGGAGAAAGAGCAGCTAGAATGTTCCTTGGAGGTATGGTTGATAAAAGCTTTGTTTCACATACTTTGGGTATGTTGCTAGAGGAAGTTATTCCTTAGAGAAGTGCATCATGCTTGGAAAGGTGAAGGGTCAGAGAAAGAAAAGACCCTCAAAGAGATGGATTGACACAGTGACTGCAACAATGAACTCACATGTGTCAGAGATGATAATGTCACAAGATAGGGCAAGGTTCCGATCTGCTGTTCAAAGGGTCACTGTGAGTCATACTTGACTCTAAGACCCCTAACAACAACAAGAAAGACAAAATATTATAAGGAAATGTGCAAAAACCTAGAGTTAGACAACCAAAAGGTTAAAAACATGCTTAGCATTTCTCAAATTAGTGAACTGGAGGGGAAAAAAAATTCAAGCCTCTGAGTAGCAAATATTGAAAGAGGCTACTAAAAACAACGAACAAAATGTAAAAATTATTGACTGACAGATCAAAAGATGGGGGAAGACATGGAGTCACTTTACCAAAAAGAATTCTGTATTCAGCAGTTTTAGGAATTGGCATTTTATCAAGAACCAATAGTATTGAAGGAAGAAGTCCTAGCTGGAATTGATGGAATACCAATTGAGACGTTACATCTAACAGAGGCTGCAATGTAAAAAAAAAAAAAAAGAAATTTGGAAGACAGCTTCCTGGTCAAGTAACAACACCAATTAATAACACACACAAGGAAATATTGCTGAAGATAATTAACATCTCTACAGGAGTATAATGACAGTGAACTGTCAGAAATTCAAGTTGGATTCAGATGAGGATGTGGAACCAAGCATATCTTTACTGATTTCAGATGGATCTTGACTGTTTTATTAACTACAAAGACATTTACTTGTGTTTTATCAACAATGTAGTGCATTTGACTGTGTGGTCATAACAAATTATATATAACATTGAGAAAGATAGGAATTACAGAACTTAATTGTGCTTATGTAGAATCCATCAAAAAGCAGTTGCTTGAACTGAACAAAGGGATACTGAATTTTTTAATATATTATTAAAGAGGTGTGTCAAAGTTGTATCCTTTTACCATATATATTCAAGGTTAAACAAATAATCTGAGGAGCTGGAATTTATGATGCAAAATGTGGCATCTGGTTTAAAGGAAGAATCATTAAAAACCTGTGATATGCGGATGACTCAACTTTGCTTGCTGAAAGTGAGGAAGACCTGGAACATTTCCTGATGATCAAAGATTACAGTTCTCAATAAGGAAGAAGACAGAAAGAAAAGAAAAAATATCACAACTGGACCAAGAAAGGCAGCAGTGTGATTCTACCTGCTGCTCTGCAAGAAAAAGACAGTCTCATTTTAGTTGATTCAGGAGATTTAAAATTTTTCTTACTTCTAGTATCAGCAGTTTTAAAGAATGGTATTACTTAGTTTGTATTTATTTGTTTTTCATTCCTGGATCTTGTTATTGATTTCTAATTTAATAGTACTGTGATTTGATAAGATGCTTTGTAGTAGTTTGATGTTTAAAAAAATATTTTTTACTATAATTCTGATAAAAAATACCAAGAATGTGTGACAAAACATTAACACTTTTTACTTCTATATGTTAAGGCATATCTATCTATCTACCTATAGAGATATATACTCTTCTGTATTTTTTTAAAGATTTCAAAATTTTAAAAATAAAATATTGGAAAAATATTGATCCAATCCATTTTTAAACCATAACCACACAAGTTGAGTTGTTTTTGTATGCTATTGAGTTGACTATGACTCATAGCGACCCTGTGAACAATGGCTCTGAACCTTGCCCTATCCTGAGCCAGTGTCACCATCTCTGACTCACCTGACCAAACACGAGCTGAGGAACTGGGCCTAGAGGTCTAAGGAGCACCCAGGTGATGGCAAGGAGTGACTGGATTTATCGGAGCTCACCTCAAGATCCCTGGGAGGGCAAAGACCCATGCAGGATTTATCGGTCAGTTCTTTGTTTTGGGGAAGTATCTTTGCATGTTGCTCCTCATGGTGACTGGAGAATATATTAAAACTTTCAACAACTTCATCTTACTTGGCTCCACAATTAACACCCTTGATACTAGCAGTCAGGAAATCAGGAGAGGTATTGTATTGGGGAAGTCCGTCGTTAGGGGTCTCCTCTCCAAATTGTTGAAGAATAGTGATGTCAGTTTGAGGGCTAGGGTGTGTCTGATGTCTGATTCAGGGCAAGGTCTTTCATTTTTTTAAACTTTTTTTTTAAATAATTTTAAGGCAAGGTCTTTCTGATCACTTGCTATGCATCTGAGAGCTGGACAATGAATAGGGATGACAGAAAAAGAATTGATGCCTTTCAGGTTTGGAGAAGAGCACTAAACATGCACGGACAGCTGAGAGAATGAAGAAATATGTCTTGAAGAGAGTGCAGCTGAGTGTTCTTTGGAGGCAAGCATGATGAGGCTTCGCCTCACACACGGCATGTTGCTAGGAAATGCTATTCCTTGGAGAGGGACATGATGCTGGGAAGGGTGGAGGATTGGCAAAGGAGAGGAAGGCCACTGACTAGGTGGATTGACACGGTGACTGCTGCAATGAGCTCTAGTGTGTCAGGAAGTGTGAGGATGGCACAGGATAGAATGAGATTCATAAAGTGGCTGTTCATATGCTTGACTTGATGGCACCTAACAACATCACGTATGTGTTTGCTTGTCTGTCATTTGCTGTTTTGGGTATGGCACTTGTTTGCCAGATGCTGTACTAAAGTGGAGCTCTTGAATACAGATAGACTAGGAAGAAGGATTGGCCGTCCACTTCCAAAATAAAAGGTCTTTGAAAAACCCATGAATCCCTATGATGACACTAGTAGAGTAGAACGAATTTTATTAGGTAGATCAATACTATCAAAACAAACTCCTTAGAACAATACTTTACAGTAGAAAGCACAAGACAAAAAACAAAAGAAGAAATCTCTGAAATCTAAGCTCTTTAGTATGCAGAGTAAGAAACCACTTGAGTAACTTCAAAATTACATACATCTTTTATTTTGAAAAATAATCTCTATTATCTTGCTTGTTGATCAGAGGAGTGAGGCCAGTGTTCCCTCAGTCCTATGTTTCCCAAATCCCTCTTACCTCTTAAGCATCTCCATACCTAAGACAGATTTGGGTATTTTTATATTAACTTTTTTTTTATTTTGAGAAACCTCTGTTTTTTTAATACATTTTATGTTAAGATTGACATCGTGACTACCACAATGGGCTTGAACATGGTGGAGATGGTGAGGGTGGCAAAGAATAGGGCAATACTTTGCTGTTTATAAGATCACTATGAATCATAGTTGACTCAGTGGCATCTAGCAACAACAGCAATAATGGGTAATTAATCCTAAGATTCTATTGCTAAACTAAGGGAGCTCTGGTGGCGTAGATGTAAGAAGCTGCCTTGCAATCCTGAAGGCATGGTTCGAATCCACCAGCTGCTCTATGGAAGGATGAGCAATCTTCACCCATGAGATTTACTGTCTCTGAAAAGTTGCCTTCTTATAGGAACCAGCACAGCACCCAAAATAGCTTAACACAATGAATACAAATCCTGAGTATAGTTTTCCATAGCTCAAAATTAGCAACACTAATTGCACTGGGAAAAAATCTGTAGTTAAGGACCTCTCTAAATTATTGAGGAATAATGATGTCTGTTTGAGGACTAAGATGCATCTCATTCAAGCCATAGTCTTTCTAATCATTTGCTATGCATCTGAGAGCTGGACAATAAATAGGGATGATAGAAGAAGAATTGATACCTTTGAGAGGTGGTATTGGAGAAGAGCACTGAACATCCCATAGACAGCCAAGAGGATGAATAGATATGTCTCAGAGAAGGTGCAGCCAGAGTGCTCTTTGGAGGCAAGAATGATGAGGCTTCACCTCACATACTTTGGGCCTATTACTAGGAGGGGCTATTCTTTGGAGAAGGACATGGATACTTGGAAAGGTGGAGGGTCGGCAAAAGAGAGGAACACCCTTGACTAGGTGGATTGATAACATTGACTGCTGCAATGGGCTCTTGTGTATCAGGAAATATGAACACGGCACAGGATAGAGCAGCGTTCAGATCTTTGGTTCATAGGGTCACTATGAGTATTACTTGACAGCACCTAACAACAACAACAACAATGATATCAAAAGGGAGCTCTGGTGGCCTAGTAGCAAGAAGCGGAGCTGCAATCCTGAAGGTACATGGTTCAAATCTACCCGCTGCTCCCTAGGAGAATGATGGGCAATCAACTCACAAGTGATTGACTGCTTCTGAAAACCTGTTGGAGGGTCAACTATGGGTTGGTTCCAACTTGGGAGTACACAACAACAACGATATCAAACAGGTTTGTTTTGTTTGTTGTTATGTGCCATCGAGTTGCTTGTGACTCATAGCGACCCTATGCACAACAGCCCTAAACTCTGTTCTGTCCTGTGCCAATCGCACTGTCTCTGACACTCCCATCCCGATTATCCCAGTCACTGAATCAATCCACCTCATAGAGGGCCTTCCCCTCCTGTGCCATCCCTCCACCCTACCAAGCATGATGTCCCTCTCCAAGGACCGGTCCCTCCTTACAACATGTTCAAAGTATGTTAGACGGAGCCTCAGAATCCTTGCCTCCAAGAAGCCTCCCAGTTTGACCCTTTCTAGGATGAATCTGTTTGTTTTCCTGGCAGTCCATGGTACCCTCAACACTCTTCTCCAGCACCACAGCTCAAAGGCATCAATTCTCCTTCTATCCTCCTTGGTCATTGTCCAACTCTCTGATGCATAACAAGTGTTTGTGCAAAGACCATGACCTGTATCAGACACACCTTAGTCTCCAGAGAGACACCATTGCTCTTCAATACTTTGGAGAGATCCCTAACAGCAGACTTTCCCATTGCAACATGTCTTTTAATTTCCTGGCTACTGGTGCCAAGAGTGTTGACTGTGGAGCCAAGCAGACTAAAGCTGTGAACAATCTCAATCTCTTAACCATCCATCCTGATGCTGCCAATTGGCCCAGTGGTGAGAATCTTTGTCTTCTTGACATTGAGCCTCAAACCATATGGGAGGTTGCAGTCCTTGACCCTCTGCAGCAAGCGCTTCAGGTCCTCCTCACTTCGGTAGACTATGGAAATAAAGCATCAGGTTTATAATGTCTTATAAAATCTGTACAGAACTTGAAAATTTCTGTAAGATACAGGTCAAGTCTCAGTTGAGTTGTAAATGCAATTGGGTATTCAATTATAATTAAAAAGTCTAATGGACTAAAAATATGTAAACCACAGAAGATAAATTTTTTTTAGAAGATAAAATTTTTTTTTAAATACACAACAAAATTCTAACTACTGTTTGATTTTAAAAAGGTAAATAATTAATGCTATAAAAAAGAAAGTATATTAATGATTACAAAAAATCATATGATTTGCAAGTCTACATTCAAATGAAAAATAAAGATCAGAAGATTATTTTAAAAGGTAAATATATTATTTATAATCCTTAAATTTTATATTTGTTAATTTTATATGATCTTCATTGCTGACTACATAAAACAAGAAAAAACACTTCTTAACCACTTTCAGTCAGTTGGAGAGACTAGTATAATGCAATATAGAGCATGAAAGGAGACGGCCTTATTAGTGGAGTCATAAAACAGAGTTCACCCAAACTGCACACTAGCAAGCCAGCAGTTTCACTTTAGAGACTTCGGTGCAGGGAGCCAGCTTCCTTATCTTTCCCTCTGAAAGGGAAATTATAAATAGAAGTTATCTGAAGAGTGAAATGAGATCACATATATCAATGCACTTAACATATTACTTTTATTAAGACATGCCCAGAGTGTGAGAGTTCACAGTACAGTTCACACCAGAACCTTCCTTTCAGATTTAAGCCCTCAAATAGCATTTAGTTCTTAATCCAAGGAATTGTGCTGCTGACCCAAAGGCACATGGTTTGAATTCACCAGCTGCTCTGCAGAAGAAAGATGGATAAAATTTCCTCCTGTGTAATTTACAGCCTCTGAATTTAAATTCTGGTGGGTCAGCCATGAGTGATGGTCTATAACAACAATAACAATCCAAGGGCCAGTGTTTACGTCATAAAGGCCTCAACTGGAGTTCAATTCAGCTGATTTTTTCTGAAAGCTGCTTATGCAACAGTGATGATACCAGAGCTTTGTCATGATCACAGGCATTTGGCCTCCCTGGTTTAGAGTCCAATCATTTACTCTCTGAGAACATTGCAGAGTAATCTGACAGATATTTCCTGATCTCTCAAATAAGGTGACATCTTTAGTCTATGCTTTCTTTTTATCTTAATCTCTAATCATCTTCTCGTTCTCTTCAACTGGGTTTTGATGGTTCCTTAGTTTTGTTATCTGCAGATCCCTTCACTTGCTTCCATCTACTGTGTTCATCAATGTCAGCCATATAGTCTTCAAGTTATTCTCTCTACTCATTCCAATTCTTTATCTAGATAACAGTTCTTCAATGACCTCATCAGGATCTACTTAGAAGCTCTTGTATTCCTGCAGGCTGCTGTCAAAACTCCTCTAAAGATGTCTTTGTTGACCTGAAGGGATAGACGTATACCCTCTGATCCAATCCTACTCTAGCTCATCGCTGGACGTGTGGCTGGTCATGTAGTCTTGTTTCACGGGGGTCTTGTTCTGATTTCCTTGACAGCCCTGCTCTTCCCTTTGTGAGAGACCATTTTGAAAGTGTCGCTAGGTTACCACTACTGTAGTGAGGCTGTCTGAGATCATGCACAGGTGAAGTCAGGGGAAACTCTCTAGCCACCTCAGGCACCTTTATAGATTTGTAGGAAGAATCTGTGTAGGATAGCTTGTCATTCAAAAAACATGTCATTGAATTGACAGCTCTGTCCACATACACAAATGGTGTTGAGGGCATGCCTTCTGTGCCTGCAGAAATAGTCCTAACCTGGCTTAAAATATTTGTCTTGCTATTTATCATGTCTGAGTAAAACTACTAAAGCTCTTTGATGTTGTAGTATTTTTTATTTTTGTTTTTGTTTTTTTATAATGTTCATTAAGACTTGCTTTGTGGCCTAACACATGATCTGCTCTGGAGAATGTTTTGAGTGTGTTGGTAAAGAATAGACATTTTGCTGTTATTAGGTGGGGTGATCCTTACACATCTATGAGATCAAGTTTAGGTATATTGTTTAGATTTTCTGTGTCTTTGTTGAGTTCCTTTCTAACTGATCTTTCCTTCATTGAAGTGATGTACTATCAAGGTTTTGGCAGTGGTAGAGGCCATGGTGTTGGATAAGTGTTCCTCTGGCCTTTGAATGGGTCCTGCTCTTTCAGGGCGGGAAGAAGATCACCATTAATAAGGACATTAAGGTACCCATTGTCTGTTTGTTCATCATCAACAAAGAAGACCACACACTGGGAAATATTATTAAATCACAGCTGTTGAAGGACCCACAGGTGCTGTTGTCTGGCTACAGGGTGCCCCACCCCGTGGAGCACAAGATCATCATCCGAGTGCAGACCACCCGTGACTACAGCCTCCAGGAGGCCTTCACCAGTGCCATTGCAGACCTCATCAGTGAGATGTCCCTGCTGTAGGAGTGCTTCCAGGTGGCCATCAAAGACAAACAAGAAGGAATGGAGTAGAGGACTGGAAGGAACCCAGCTCCTCCCTTTTGCTGGACACCTCTCTGTGGGAACCAAGCAGAAACCTCTACTGGCTGTGGCCCTCCTTGTAAGATATTCCACGAGTCCCTCACCTGATACTTCTACCTCCCATACATATATATTCTTACCTTCCTAGTGAAGTATGACAGGAAAAAAAGAGAAAGTGATGTATTAAATTAAACCCTACTTTTTCCTTTCAGAGTCTTGTGATAATTTTATTAATACATTTTGAGTCTCTTCTGTTGAATGTATACTCAGTAATTGTTAGGTTTTCTAGTTTGTTTGGTCTTTTAATCATTATATAATATCCTGCCTTGTCTCTTAGCTTTTGCCTTAAAGTCTATTTTATTAGAAAAAAATATTATCACTCCTGCTCTTTTTTGATATATTTCCCCTCATCCTTTGACTGTGATTCTATTTTTGTCTTTATGTCTAAGGTGTGTCTCCTGTAGACAACATACCAATGGGTCATGTTTTCTTATCCTTCTATCCATTCTGCTACTCTTTGTCTCTTGACTGGTGCATTTTCCTCCATTTACATTCAGTGTTTTTACTGACAGCTAGAGGCAGTCATCAGAACAGAGCAAGGAAACACTGCATGGTTCAAAATTGGGAAGGGTGTACCCCCCGGGATGTGTCCTGTCTCCCTACCTTTTCAATCTATATGTGGATCAGATCATCCGGGAGGCTGGGCTCTATGAGGAGAAAAGCAGCATCAGGATTGGTGGAAGATCTATCAACAATCTATGTTATACAGATGACACAAGCCTGCTTGCTGAAACTGAGGAGGACCTGAAGCACTTGCTGCTGAGGGTCAGGGACTGCAACCTTCAATATAGACTGAGGCTCAATGTCAAGAAGACAAAAATTCTCACCACTGGACCAATTGGCAGCATCAGGATGGATGGTAAAGAGATTGAGATTGTTCACAGCTTTAGTCTGCTTGGCTCCACAATCAACACTCTTGGCACCAGTAGCCAGGAAATTAAAAGATGTATTGCGATGGTAAAGTCTGCTGTTAGGGACCTCTCTAAAGTACTGAAGAACAATGGTGTCTCTCTGGAGACTAAGTTGAGTCTGGTACAGGCCATGGTCTTTGCAATCACTTGTTATGCATCAGAGAGCTGGACAATGATCAGGGAGGATAGAAGGAGAATTGATGCTTTTGAGCTTTGGTGCTGGAGAAGAGCGTTGAGGGTACCATGGACTGCTAAGAAAACAAACAGATTCATCCTGGAGAGGGTTAAACCAGGCTGATCCTTGGAGGCAAGGATTCTGAAACTTCGTCTGACATACTTTGGTCATATTGTAAGGAGGGACTGGTCCTTGGAGAAGGACATCATGCTTGGGAAGGTGGAGGGCAGGCGCAGGAGGGGAAGGCTCTCTGGGAAGTGGATTGATTCGGTGACTGGGGCAACCAGGATGAGTGTGTCAGAGACAATGAGATTGGCACAGGACAGAGCAGAGTTTAGAGCTGTTGTACATAGGGTCGCTATGAGTCACAAGCGACTTGACGGCACATAACAACAACATGACATTGTAGTTATTTTGCTCTGTGTGTGTGTTGCTTCTAATGTCTTTTCCCTCTATTTCTGTGTTAAAGTTATTTCATTTATGGATTTTCTTATCATTTTATTCATTGATGTTTTAATGTTTACTAAATTTTTATGATGTCCTTATAATGATTTTTTTGGGTGGAGTTCATTATTTTCTTTGAGGTTACACTTTAATTTACTATTCTTGAGTTCATTGCATCTTGAAATTATCACTTTCTTCTCCTTTTAAATTCTCTAACTCCATTATTAATTTCCCTTTTTTGGCTTCATAGTTGTCCTGATTTGCTTCATTGGTATCCTATGTTTTAACTTTGTAATTTTATTTTACTTTGTGTACTTTTTTTCATATTTGTTTCCATTCCCAAGAAAGGTGAGCCAACAGGACATGGAAACTATCAAACAGTCCCATTAATATTACATGCAAGCAAAATACTGTTGAAGATCATACAAGGATGGCTAGAACAGAACATAGATAGGGAACTGCTAGAAGTTCAAGCAGGATTTAGAAGAGGCTGTGGCACCAGGGATATCATTGCTGATATCAGATGGATTCTGGCTGAAAGTAAGGAATACCAGAAGAATGGCTATTTCTGCATTATTGACTCTGCAAAGGCACTTGACTGTGTGGGTCAGAACAAGTTGTGGCTGATATTGAGAATAATGGGAATCCCAGAGCACTTGATTGTGCTTATGCAGAACCTATACCTGAACTAGAAAGCTGTTGAGTGAACAAAGCAGAGAAACACTACATATTTTAAAATTAAGAAAGAAGTGAGTCAGGGTTGTATTCTCTCTCTATACCTATTTAATCTGTATGCTGAGCAAATTATCTGAGAAACTGGATTCTATGAAGAGTAGTGGGGCATCAGAATTGGAGGGAGACTCATCAATAACCTGCGTTATGCGGATGTCACAACCTTGCTTGCTGAAAGTGAGGAGGGCTTGAAGAACTTATTGCAGAAGATCAAGGAATGCAACATTCAGTATGGATTGCATTTCAATGTCTGGGAAACAAAGAGTCTTACCACTGGACTGATAGGCAGCACCGTGATGGATGGAGAGGAGATTAAAACTGTCCACAGCTTCATTTTACTTGGATCCACAATTAACACCCTTGGTATTAGCAGTCAGAAAATAAGGAGACACATAGCACTGGGAAAGCCTGCAGTTAGGGACCTCTACAGATTATTGAGGAGTAATTATGTCAGTTTGAGGACGAAGATGCATCTGATTCAGGCTATGTATGATCTCTCTGATCACTTGCTGTGCATCCGAGAGCTGGACAATGAATCTGGATGACAGAAGAAGAATTGATGTCTTTGAGTTGTGGTTATTGGAGAAGAACACTGAACATTCCATGGATGACCAAAAGAACAAGCAAATATGTCTTAGTGAAATTGCAGCCAGAGTGCTCTTGGGAGGCATTGATGATGAGGCTTCACTTCACACAATTTGGGCATGTTGCTAGAAGGGGATATTTCTTCGAGAAATAGCATGATGCTTGGAAGGGTGGAGGGTCAGCGAAGGAGAGAAAACCCTTCATCAGGTGGATTGACACATTGACTGCTGCAATGGACTCTTGTGTGTCAGGAACTGTGAAGATGATGCCGGATAGGACAGGATTCAGATCTGCTCTTCACAGGGTCTCTGTGTCGTACTCGACTTGAGGACACTTAACAAAAACAACTTCTAAGTCTGGGTTGGAGAAAGTGCAACCAGAATGTGTCTTTGAAGGGAGGATGATGAAACGTCATCTCACAGGCTTTCAGCATGTTTTCAGGAAGGACCAAAAGCTGGGGAAAGTGATAATGCTGAAAAGGTGAAGAATCAGAGAAGGAGAAGGTATCAATCCATCCTCAGCAAGATGGATTGACAAAGTGTCTGAAACAATGTGTCCGAGCATATCAGAGATGGTGAAGATGGTTCAGATAGGACAAGGTTCAGATCTGTTGATCATAGTGTCACTCTGAGTTCTAGTTGATTTGATGGTACATAACAACAACATATTTGGGTTGTTTTCTGAATACCGTTGTTGTGTATGTTAATCTCAGGTTACTGTCTTCCATTGTTGGTAAGGCTGGTCTGGTTTTCACTATTTCCCCTTAATCTCTCTTGATCTTGCAATGTTTTAATTCTACCACTTTGTTAGAAGGATACTTTTACTGTTGGTGGGCAATAATTTCCCTTTCAGAGTTTTTATATAAATGATTCCAATGTCTTCTTGCCTATGTAGTTTCTGATGAGAAATTGGAGTTTAGTCTTAATTGATCCTCGATTGCTAATAATTTTTCATTTCCCCAAGATGCTTTTCAGATTCTTTTTTTTTTCTTTGGTTTTAGAATGTTTTATTATGCTATATCTTCATGATATTCTTTTGGGTTCTATCCAGTTTGGGATTCGTTAACCATTTTTAGTGCATATATTATCATTTTCATGTTGTTAAGGAACTTCTCCTTCAACAAATCTTTGACAATTTTCTCTGTGAATAATACATAAATTATTCCTTCTACTGGTATCTTATCATAATGACTTTCTTAAGTTTTCTTTGTTCTTTTTTCTCACTCTTCCTTAAACATATTAGATTGAGATATTTGTTTCAGTCCATTGGTTTACATGTACTCTTTTCCCCAATGCATTAGCTATCTATCTATCAAGTTTTTGGAGTGCACATACCTCCAAACATGGGGATAGAGTGCATATGCACCTGGCATTAGTTGCACCAGGATGCAAGTTTGACATTAGGCAGAGTGGGAGTGAGATTGAGGGATGGCCACTTTTTTGTTAACTGGGAGAGTTAAGGAATAAGGGAAAGAATGCTACTTCCTAGTTCCTAACCATTAATGTGGGCACTGATGCAGTCCAGAGTTCCCTGCTCTCATGAGAAAGGTGCTTGCAAAAGTTCAAAATAGTTCTGCTTTGTCCATTCACAATTCACATCTTCATCTGTCTTTTTGTTCAGTGTTTTAATTTTGCTTCTTCTTCCAGTTGGCATTTGAACCATTTCTTTATATTTGTCTTTGAACCTCAAGATTCTAAGATTATCATCTGGATCTATTTGTTTTCTCCTGTCTTTGTTGTAAAGGGTCTGGGTAGTCTGTCTATTTAGTCTGTTATCTTATTGAAAGTCCATTACTGAACAAGAATCTATGTATAAAGTTATCTTGATCAAAAGGAAAGAACACAGAACAGTATTTAAAATTCTTCTGGAGTGCAAACTCTACTGGAGCCATGGAAGTTGGGTGAATCCTTGATGTTTATTCCCCTGACTTAATCTTTAAGCCTAAACTTTAAGCCAAGAATATCTTTTGAAGTCTTCTAAAATCAAACAATAGGTTATCTTAACTATTTAACTAATAACGGATGTCAGCCTTGAGCATTGTGCTCTTTAAAGTTGCATCTATGTGGAACCACAGAGCTTTGATGCTGCAGTGGCTTAGAGAACAGCTAACTGAAAGGCAGGAGATATGCTCTTGCCAGCAGTTGCATGGGAGAAAGAGGTGGCAGTCTGTGCCTTTAAAAATTCCAGTCCTCTGTGTTTTTATATGGGAAGTCTGGTGGCCTAGTGGCAAGAAGCTGCACTGCAATTTCAAAGGGCACACAGTTCAAGACCACTATCTGCTCCATCGGGAAGAAAGTACAATCTCTTTCTGTGTGATTAAATGCCTCTTTCCATGCTATTAACCACTGGAGGTCAGCTATGGGTTGGTTCTAACTTGATGGTACACAACAACAACATTTTAACAACAACAACAACATTAAGTGCCTTCAACTGACCACAACTCAGTGGTTCTGTGAAGGATAATCTGAACCCTGCCTTATCTGTGCCATCCTCATCATCTCTGCCACACTTGAGTCCATGTTAGAGTCACTGTGTCAGTCCATCTCATTGAATGTTGTCTCTTCCTTTGCTGGTTCTTTACTTTTCTGAGCATGATGTCCTTTTCAAGGACTGGCCCCTCCTAATAATAATATGCTCAAACTATAGACAATGTTTCACCACCTTTCCTTCCAAGAAGCATCCTAGCTGCACCTTCTCTAATACATTTTTTTTTTCATTTTCTTGGCAGTCGATAGGATATTCAGTACTCTGCTCCAACACCATAACTTAAGGCATCAATTCTTCTTCTGTCATCTTTATTTACTGTCCAACTCTAGATGCATAGCAAATAACTGGGGGGGAAAACTAAACCAAACAAAAACAACCCCACAACAAGACAACAAACAGAATCCCATGGCTTGGGTCAGGTATGTCTTAGTCTTCAAACTGACAATTGTTTCTAAACACTTTGGAGAGGTCCCTGCCTACAAACTTTCCCAATGCAGTTTGTCTTTTGAATTCCTGACTGCCAGTACCGAGGTGTTGATTGTGGATCCAACTAAGATGAAATCATCAACAATTTCAATCTTTTCTCCATTTCCCATGATGTTGCCTATTAGCCGAGTGATGAGGATCTTTGTCTTCTTGATGTTAAGATGTAACCCATTTTGAAGACTATGGTTTTTTATTTTCTGCAGCAAGTGTTTCAAATCCTCCTTTACTTTCAGCAAGCGAAGTTGTGCCATCTGCCTAGTGTGAGTTGTTCATGAGTCTTCTGATCCTGATACTGCATCTTTGTTCATAAAGTACAGCTTCTCCAATGATTTGCGCAGCATAGTAATTGAACTCCTATTGTTATTACATGCCATCGAGTTCAGTATGATTCATAGCAACCCTATAAACAACACATCTGAACCCCTTCTTATCCTGTACCATCCTCATCATCTCGGATACACTTGAGCCCGTTGTTGCAAAAACTGTGTCAATCCATCTCAGTGAAGATATTCCTCTCTTTCTTTGATCCTCTGCTTTTCCAAGCAAGATGTCCCGTTCCAAGGAATAGCTTTTCCTAGCAACATGCTCAAAGTGTGCGAGATGAAGCTTCACCATCCTTGCCTCTAAGGAACACTCTGGCTGCATGTTTTTCAAGACATATCTGTTTGCCATTTTGGCAGTCCATGGTATATTCATCAGTCTTCTCCAATACCACATTTCAAAGGCATTAATTCTTTTTCTGTCATCCTTATTCATTGTTCAGCTCTCAGATGCATAGTAGGTGATTGAAAAGACTGTGGCCTGAATCAGGTGCACTTTAGTCTTTAAACTGACATCATTGCTTCTCAGTAATTTGTCGAGGTCCCCTCCAGTGGACTTTCTCAATGCAATATATTGCCTGATCTCCTGACTGCTGGTAAACAAGGATGTTGATTATGTATTCAAGCAAGATTAAATCTTTGACAATGTCCACTTTTCTCCATTATTGAACAATATCATTGATATCACATGCAAGCAAAATACTGCAAAGATCATTCAAAAACAGCTGAAACAGTACATAGATAAGGAACTGCCAGAAGTTCAAGCAGGATTTAGAAGAGGCCATGGCAACAGGGACATCATTGCTGATGTCAGATGGATTCTGGATTAAAGTAAGGAATACCAGAAGAATGTCTATTTGTGCTTTATAGATGTTGCTTATTGGTCTAGTGATAAGGATGTTTGCTTTCTTGATATTGAGATCCAATCCATATTGAAGGCAGCAGTCTTTGATCTTCTGCAGCAAGCTCTTCAAGTCCCCCTTAATTTCAGCAAGCAAGGTTGTAGCATCTATATAATGCACATTATTGTTGGGTCTTCTGCTGATCTTGATGCCACATTCCTCTTCATAGAGTCCAGGTTCTCAATTGATTTGCTCAGCATACACATTGAATAGTTATGGAGAAAGGATATAACCCTGATACACACTTTTCCTGATATTAAACCAAGCAGTGTTCCCTTGCTCCATTGGGAAAACAGCTTCTTGGTCTAGGTATAGGTTATGTATGAGCATAATTAAATATTCTGGAATTCCATTCTTTTCAATGTTAGCCATAGTTTGTTATGATCCACACAGTCAAATGCTTTTATGTAGTAGGTAAAATACAAGTAGACATTCTTCTGGTATTTTCTGCTTTCAACCAGGATCCATCTGACAACAGCAATGATGTTCTTGGTGCCACGGCCTCTTCTAAATCCAACTTGAACTTCTGACAGTTCTCTATGTTCTGTTCTAGCTATATTTGGATGATCTTCAGCAATTTTTGCTTGCATATGATATTAATGATATTGTTAAATAACTTTCATGTTCTCTTGGATCACTTTTCTTGGGAATGGGAATCAATATGGATCTCTTTCATTCAGTTGGTCAGGTAGCTTTCTTCCAAATATCTTGGCAAACACTGGTGAGCACTTCCAGGGCTGTGTCTGTTAGTTGAAACATTTTAACTGGTATCTCCTAGATTCCTGGGGCCTTATTTTGGACAGTGCCTTCACTGTAGTTTGCACTTCTTCTTTCATTACCTTTGGTTCTTGTACATATGGTTGTTGTTGTTGTTGTTATGTGCCTTCGAGTCACCTGCGACTCATAGCAACCCTATGTACAACAGCCCTAAACTCTGCTCTGTCCTGTGCCAGTCTCACTCTCTCTGACACTCCCATCCCAATTAACCCAGTCACTGAATCAATCCACCTTAGAGAGGGCCTTCCCCTCCTGTGCTGTCCCTCCACCCTCCCAAGCATGATGTCCTTCTCCAAGGACCAGTCTCTCCTTACAACATGTCCAAAGTATGTTAGACGGAGTCTCAGATTCTTGCCTCCAAGGAACCACCCAGTTTAACCCTTTCCAGGTTAAATCTGTTTGTTTTCTTAGCAGTCCATGGTATTCTCAATACTCTTCTCCAGCACCACAGCTCAAAGGCATCAATTCTCCTTCTATCCTCCTTGGTCATTGTCCAACTCTCTGATGCATAACAAGTGATTGCAAAGACCATGGCCTGTACCAGACGCACCTTAGTCTCCAGAGAGACACCATTGCTCTTCAGTACTTTGGAGAGGTCCCTAACATCAGACTTTCCCATGGCAATGCACCTTTTAATATCCTGGCTGCTGGTGCCAAGAGTGTTGATTGTGGAGCCAAGCAAACTAAAGCTGTGAATAATCTCAATCTCTTCACCATCCATCCTGATGCTGCCAATTGGTCCAGTGATGAGAATCTTTGTCTTCTTGACATTGAGCCTCAATCCATATTGGGGGCTGCAGTCCTTGACCCTCTGCAGCAAGCGCTTCAGGTCCTCCTCAGTTTCAGCAAGTAGGGTTGTGTCATCTGCATAACGCAGATTGTTGATAGATTGTCCACCAATCTTGACCCCACATTTCTCCTCATAGAGCCCAGCCTCCTGGATGATCTGATCCACATATAGATTGAAAAGGTATGGAGACAGGACACATCCCGGGGGTACACCCTTCCCAATTTTGAACCATGCAGTGTTTTCTTGCTCTGTTCTGACGACTGCCTCTTGGTCCAAGTATAGATTTTGCATTAGAATGATCAAGTGTTCTGGAATTCCCATTCTTCTCAGAGTCAGCCACAGTTTGTTATGATCTACATAGTCAAATGCCTTTGCATAGTCGATGAAACACAGATAGACATTCTTCTGGTATTCCCTGCTTCCAGCTAAGATCCATCTAACATTAGCTACAATATTCCTAGTACCACGACCCCTTCTAAACCCAGCCTGGACTTCTGGCAGTTCTCTGCTGATGTGCTCTTCCAGTCGTTTTTGGATAATCTTCAGTAGAATCTTGCTTGCATGTGAAATCAGTGGTATTGTTCTATATTTTCCACACTCTGTTGGGTCACCTTTCTTTGGGATAGGAAGTAATATTGAAGGCGCCAATACCACACGGAATTCGTTCAGGCCCTCGGGCCAAGAAAAGCCTATCTACACACCAGTTCTACAGGACACATCACCTTCGCTTGGAAAACATTACCACTAAACTTCAGAGACACTGATCCCAACATAAGAAACTACCAGCAGCTGACATGTTTGGAATCACAGAAGCCAAGGAAGCTTCATATGTAAGCTATTAGATCAAGGGCTGGTCAATGGCAGATAGATGTGAAAGGAGTGGGTAGAAGTGGATGGGTATCCTCGTGGGTGGTGGAGCAGGGAAATAAGTGGGTAAAGACACATGTGCCAAAGGCAGGGACAACATTGATATTAATGGTTAACTCCACAATAAGGGATATACCTTTCACTTTTTCTATAAAATGCTGGTCTGTCTGATACCTCTCTAAATCTGAACATTGAGATTAAAACAGATTAGGATGAGGGATTGACCATCCACTTCTGAAATAGCAGACCTCTGAAAACCCTGTGTACAACATGTACATATGGTACTTCCTGAAATTTTTCAGTGCCAACCAATTCTTTTTGGTACAGTGACTCTGTTTCTTCCTTCCATCTTCTTTTGATGCTTCTTAAATCATTCTAGATTTTACCCATAGTATCTCTCAGTATTGTATCTTGAGGCTTGAATTCGTTTTCCAGTTCTTTCAAAAGAAATGGCAGGCAAGTTCTTTTCTCTTTATTCTCCAACTATAGCTCTTTGCACATTCAGTTATAACATGTTGTTTTGTCTTCTTGAGCTGCCCTTTGAAATAGAAATCTTCTGTCCAGTTCATTTCCCTTTGGCTCTCTTCCTTTTCTTTTGGCTTCTCAATTTTAGTTATCTCTTCTGACATACATTCTGGTTTTTCACTCATCTCCAATGTTGTGGGCGATAAGATACTATCCACATGCGTACAATGAAGACTTGTTAACACAGCTATGGTTCAAATGTATGCGCCAATAACTAAAGCCAAAGAGAAAGAAATTGAGGGTTTCTACCAACTTTTGCAGTTGGAAATTGATCAAACACACAATCAAGATGCATTAATAATTATTAGTGACTAGAATGTAAAAGTTGTAAACAATGAGGAAAGAGTGGTAATTAGAAAGTAAGTTGTTAGTGACAGAAATGAAGCTGGAAAAGGAATGACTGAATTTTGTACTTTCAGTTATTTATTCATTGCAAATACCTTTTATAAAAAAACACAAAACACCACTTTACACATAGACCTCACCTGATGGAGTGCACAGGAATCAAATTGATTACATCTGTCGAAAGAATTGTTGGGGAAGTTCAATATTAGCAGTCAAAACCAGGCCAGGTGCTGACTGTGGAACAGACCCTCAATTACTCATTCAAGGGAAAGTTCAAATTGAAGTTGAAGAAATTTAAAACAAGTGCACAAGAACCAAAATACAATCTAGTATCTCTCCCACTTGAATTTAAAAATCATCTTAAGAACAGATTTGAGGCATTGAACACTGATGATTGAAGGCCATAGGAGTTGTGGGATGACACCCATGAAGAGAGCAACAGATCATGACAAAGACAGAGGAAAATGAACTCCTGTAGAGTGTTGGAATGGACAGGACAGAAATATTTTTTTTCTATAATTATATTTTATTAATTTTCATA
>NW_006399799.1:16310643-16320073 GCF_000299155.1 Elephantulus edwardii
CCTTTTTACCCTACTGGAGAAGTTTTTGGATGTGCATAGGGATTTGAGTCTTAGAAGATCCCATTCATCTATGTTATCTTCTCCTGGTTGTAGGAGGACAGAAATATTTTTTAAAAACTTACAAGTTCTAAGGGATAACAGTTTGAATGATTAGATGAGAGAACCTCAGGGGATGAGAAGGAACAACTTAGAAAAGGAGGGTGAGAGTAATTGACAATTCAAAGAAGAAGATCAGTATCACTGAATTGTGTAGGCAGAAAGTGCTGGATTGATTGTGTTCTCACAAAAAGAAAAGGAAAGCAAAAGAAAAGAAAAGAATCTTTTAGAAGTAAGTTGCATAGAATCAGACAGTTAAGGATAATTTTTTGTTTTTACTTGGAGGTGGCATAATAAATCAATAAGAGGGAGGCACAATGTCTCTCTGCCCCACTGACTCAGGCTATAAAAGCAGAAATGGCTGCTGACTGCTTAGCCTGGGAATGAGGTCACAGTGCCCTCACTATAGCTATATGGTCCATCAAAACAATCTGCTGCTTTCCTGTTCTATGTCTGCTGGCCTTCTGGGGGGCAGGGAGGACAGGGAACTTGGTCATATCCACTACGCCCTCCACACCCATCTCTGCTTGAGCCTGGTGCTGAGTTGGGGCCTGGTTGGATTATGACTAACAAGAGTTTTAAGGAGAACCTTATAAAGCAGAAATCTGAGTTTGACTCTTGGCCTTGAACAACTCTAGCCATTCCTCATGACCTCAAGAAATCATGAACTCGGGAATGTGTTTCAGGGTGGAAACAGGAATCTTGGGCACAGGGCCAATTGTGCTTCTTACTAGCTGTGGGCCTGAAACAAGTGGTATAGCTTTTCTGAGCATCTCAGAGGAGGCTAGAAATTTAAGCATTATACCTTGAGGTGCCTCAAATCACACAGCAAAATTTTGTGCCCCAAATCACATAACTAGTAAGTGGCAGAACTGGAAAAGATTGACTTCATTCAGCATGAATTTAAGGTCCTTGCAAAGTTCTGCTACAGATTTTGTAAATGATTGGCTATACCAAACCACCAACCCAAAGGTATCCAGTTAGCTCCTGCACCAAAGATATATGGGCAATCTCCTTTTATGTGATTCACTACCTCTGAAAACCTCCTGGAGGGTCGGCTATGAGTCAGTTCTGACTCAACAGCACACGATAATGACATTATAAGCTTTGCAATTTCTGTGAGTTAATATCTCATCTTACAGTACAGTTTTGAAAACCATTATCACCTGCCCGGATGGTTGAGTAGAGGTCTTGGTGGGTAGGACAGCAGAATAAGAGAACCTTCCTGCACAGTGGGGTTTCCTGTGGGGTTTTCCAAAATGGTCCCTAATTTCACAACTAACATTTGTTCAAATGAAAGTGGTCCCTCAGCCTTGCCAAGGAATTTGCAAAACTGGCCAACTGGCGAGAAGAGATCCAGATTTGTACCCATTGTGATGAGCTCTGGTGGCCTAGTGGCAAGAAGCTGCACTGCAGCTTGAGGTGCGCGGTTCAAATCCATCAGATGCTCTGTTGAAGAAGGAGGGACAATCTCCTCCTGTACCAGTCAGATCCGATTTGATGGTACACACATGAAAAATAATAGAAATCTTTAAAAATTAAAAAAAACCCCATAGATTTGTACCCATCTCAAAGTAGATGGAAATCATCACTAAACATATCATTAATATCACACCCAAGAACACAGCATCAGGATTGGAGCAAGAATCATTAACAACCTGCAATGTGTAGATGACATAGCCTTGCTTACTGAAAGTGAAGAGGACTCGAAGCACTTACTCATGAAGAACCAAGACAACAGCCTTCAGTTTGGATTAAACCTCTAAGAACACAGACATCTTCACCACTGATCCAATAAGTAACATCATGATCAATGGAGAAAAGACTGACCTTGTCAAACATTTAATTTTACAATTGATACCCATGGAGGAACAAGCCTCTGGAGAAGATCATCATGTTGGATAAAACTAAAGAAGGTCAGTGAAAACGAGGAAGATCCTCAATAAGGTGCATTCAGTGGCTACAGCAATGAGCTCAAACGTAGCAATGTCTGTGCGGCTGGAACAGGACCAGACACTGTTTTACTCTGTTGCCCAGACAGGACAGCAACCACAGGGCTGTTGTCAGTCAGAACCTGCTCAATAACACCTAACAAAACGTTCTGCTTCACCCTGCTCTCTGCACAGAGCGAGGCAGGGCTTTCACTTTTTTAAATTTTTTAAAAAAATTTTATTATTTTTTTGTTGTTGTTGTTAAAGCAAATTTACTGCGTTATTGCTAGCTGTGTAAGGAAGGGGGGGCTGGGAGGAGAGGAGAGTTGAGACTGGGCTTTCACTTTTTAATCACAAGTGTTTACTTCTGTCTGGAGTTATTACTCTATGCTAGAAATTCTTTATATACATATAGTTCCTTTCTCCTTATTGTTGTTGGATTGGAACTGACTTTTATAGCTGACATTTCAGAGACTGTAATTCACATGAGAGGAGATTGCCTATCTTTTTCCCATAGAGCAGCTGGTCGATTGAACTGCCCAGCTTTGGGATGGCAGCACAATTCCCTATCCACAAGGCCACCTTGTTGCACTTGATTCTCACAATGATTTGACATAAGCAGTGCACTTGTGATATTCCCATTCTTCGGAAGAAATCACTGGGGCACCGAAAGATCTAGATGGTCTTCCAGAGCGGCAGAGCTGGGTTCTTTGCTGACTTAGAATTGCCTTTGCCCTCTTAATCACTCCATGGAAATAAGGTGCTCACTCTGTCCCAGCGGCTGCCACCATTTACAAAGTCTTTTACCCAATTATCTCATCAGAGTCTCCTGGAAGGCAGCCAGGACAGGAACATTTCTCAGATGTAGAAGCAGAGGGCCAGGAAAGCTGGAGGTTTATTGAGACTGCAACAGCGAGTCAGTGCTCCTTTCCCTGCTTTAACCTGCTCCCAGGACTACAAGGGGGAAGTGACCCCGGAAAACCTTAGCCATGCTACTGGCTCCATGCCAGCCAGGCATAGTTGTGAGCTCAGCAAAGGACAGGCGTTTCTTCCAGGGAACTCAAGGTGGGGCAGGATGGGCAGGGAGTGAGATCACAGGAGCTTGGCTGGAAGGAGCAGTCAGCTCCCTGGAGGGTTGTGGGGAAGAGAAAAAGGGGGTCTGGAACAGATCAGGAATGGGGTGTGGCCCTAGGGTTATTTAGCAGGAGGTTTAAACAGGAGCTGCTTTGGAGAGTACAGTCGTGGGATCAGAGGTTCGTGAATGCAAATTATGACTGCTATTATGAATGGACATAGAATGTTTCACCAAAAACACTAAATTGTTTTTGGTGAAACATTCTTCTAGGTCGTGTAACCCTGGTGTGTCCGCTTGCTGTACAGAGGTAACTCGTGGTTGCTGTGAAGCCAAACACTGATAAGTCAAATGCGAGAATGGTTACCCATGGTGGAGAGTGTTTGGTGCAGCTCCCCGATTAAAACAAGCTTGGACAAGGAGTGGTATCCACTTCCATAATAGCTTGCCTCTGGAAACCCTATGAACCTGGAGAGAGGACGCAAGTTATACAGGTGTCCAGGACTTTTGTTCATAGGGTCGCTATGAGTCGCCTATGACTCGATGGCACTTAACAACATTATGAATGGCTTGGTGGTAAGGACTTGTGCTGCCAACCCAAAAGTTTGCATCCACCAGATAGAGGCTCTGCAGGAGAAAAATGAGCAGTCTCCTCACATGTGATTTATTGCCTCTCAAAACTCACTGAAGGGTCCGTTATGGGTTGGTTCAGATTCAGCTGTACACAAGAACATTTATGAGGATAGTGAGTCTGGGAAAATTATTCAGTTTCTTCATCTGTAGAGGATAGGAGCATGGTGTCTGGGGTGTCTTGGTGCCTGTTTACCAACCCCAGCTCACTCAGCATGATCTTAGACATCCTCTCCGAGCCTCGGTTTTCTCATCTGTAAGATGGATCTGATTATTATGGTATCTACCTCATAGAACTGTTGTGATGATGAAGGAGGCTAGCCTATGCAAAGGACCTAGAGCCGTCGTCGTTTCACCTAATAAGTCTTTGCTGTCATCATCGACTCAAAGGCTTAAACATTCTTGGGAGACTTAAGGAAGGCCACTTCTGTGAAGTGGTGTGAAGTGCTATGAGACTCACAGCAAAGAGAAAAGAGTTTTGTGTGGCTGGATGGAAGAAGGCTGCATAAGACTTCTGAGGAGGAAGGACCTTTCATTTGACCTTGAAGGACTTCAGAAGTTCCTGGGTAGATTGAGACTCAGACTGAGAGCCTGAGAGTGTCCAGTGAACTTGCAGTAGCCTCAGGAACCTGGGTGCCTAGGCATGAGTGAGGTGCAAAGCCTGAGGTGGTTTAGGGAACTTGGTCTGTGAGTTTGAATTTGTTTCAGAGGTAGGGAGTTTCCATACCTGTTAAGGTGGCAGAATCACTTGAGACGTTTTTAAAAAATAGAGATTCTGTGGATCTACCTAGCTATTTGGAGTCAATGGGTCTGAGATGGTATCTGGGAATTGACAACATTTTAAATTTTCTAGGAAATTCAGAGTGTACACTCAAGTAAGGGGCCCTTGGACATTGGCATGGGGAGGGGATTTCTAAGCAGGCATGTTGTTGTGTGCTATCAAGTTGGAACCAATCCATAGCTGACCCTCCAGCAGGTTTTCTGAGGCAATTGTACAGGAGGAGAGTACCCACCAGTGGCATATTAACTGCAGACTTTAAAGATTTGAGCTGAGAGCTTGTGAAAGTCAGTCCCCTAGTTAGAGGGTGTGGAGGTATAGAGGAACTCTGACTCCCTGCTTCCCTTGCTGTCTCCCGGCAGTCTCACACTATTATTGCCATGTTGACTAGTAGAGTTGGCTCCTGGAGATACTGCAACCTCTTGGCTCTCTGACCCCAGAAAGGACAGCTTTTCATCTGTTCAGCCATCCATCTCACGAACATGTCTTAAGCAACTCCCTCAACCCTATGCCAAGTCCTGGAAAGAGTTACTGCCGTGAGCAAAGCAGACACCGTGCCCCTCTCAGAAAGCTTTGGAGCAATCCTGGCCCTTTCAGCTCAGTTGAGCATAAAGGGCTTTGTCATCTGGAATGTGGGTAAGTACAATGTATTGTACAGGAAATCCCCTCTGAGGGCTCTAACGGCAGCAGCAGAAGGGCCCAGTGTTCCAGGCTCCAGGCTTCCCATTTCTTCTACAGGACCAATATCCTCCCCTTTCCTGCCCCAGGCTCAGTGTGGGGTGGCCCTGCTAGGAGGGATCTCGTGCTCAGGGTGGAGGGTGAGCTGCACAGACCCCTTCTTCCTGGCCTCCTGACATGCCAAGAAGACAGTAGTCTTAGATAAGGCCCACATAGCTAAGGGCCAGGTCAGAGATCATTTCCTCACCAGGGAAACAAATAACAAACACGAGGAAATGACAAGGATTCCAGGGATTTCAGAACACAGCTCAGGTACAGAGCTGGATGGACTTATGTGCAGAGATGGCATGAGAACCCTTTGGGGCAGCTTCCTTGTGGCCTTGTGTTTTAATGATTTCTCTCCCCCCTCACTTTTTGTTCTTTTTCTCACTAGGATTTCACTCTTAATCTTATATCCATTGTGTGCTGTGGGTGCCCTGTCCCTCACTGACTCATTGCTATTCATTAATTTCTTCCTTTTTTCATTTAACATATAGGTGCTATTTTAGTTAGCTAGTGCTGCTGTGATATGAATATCACAAGGTTCAAAGAACCCACTTTTATTTTCTCATATTTCTAGAGACTAAAAGTCTAAACCAAGTTCTTGGCTGTGGCGATTCTGTCTTTCCTGGTAACCCCTGGCTGTTCTGGGTTCTCAGTGAGTTTCAGGGGGTTCCTGTCTTCCTCAATATATGCTCATGTCTGTGTCTAATCTGCTCTTTTTTATAACTCAAAGTAATTAGGCTTAGTCTACACCCTAAAGTGGCATGGCTTCATTAACATAACAAAGAAAACCCCATTTCCAGACAGGATTACGTCTTTTGGAATAGGGATTAGACTTCAATCTGTAACAGAGCTATATGTTAGACACTGAGGATAAATGTCTAAGCAGAATACAATGTCATATGGAATTCCTTGTTGGGTAAGCAGACAATCAGATAACTGACACAGTGTGGTCATGGCCCCTGTGGTGACATCTGTAGGGTACCATAAAACAAGGGAGTTACCAAGAGAGGGCTGATTCTTGAAGAATGACAAGGAATATAAAGAGAGTGTACCAAGTAGTGAGATTGGCGAGTGCAAAGGCACTGAAAGTGTAAGAACATAGTTTGTGTAAATTAGAGCACAGGTAAGGTTCAAAGGACAGATGGAGAGGAGGCTGGGCGGGTCAGCAACGACAATCCATGAAGGAATGAATGCTGGGCTAAAAAGATAGAACTTTCTACAATAAGCAAAGGAGAATCATTGGAAGATTGTACATAAAGAAAATCCTTGTTTTACCACCACTGGATGGGAATAACGTTGTAAGAAATTACAGAAGAAGAGAGTAGTGAATTTGAAGGGATAGCTATAGGGACTATGCAAAATGAGATAGGTAAAAAAAAAAATAAGATAGGTAAAGGGAAAAGTTCTTAAAAACCCCAGTGGTTAGCAGTTGTGTTAGTAAACTGGGGGCCTACTCCAGTGAAGTAATTAGTCCAATACAAGAAAAAGTAATAAATGACAACTAAGATTGCAAAGGAAGAAGTGCAACCATGTTTACTCACAAATAATATGATTACCTAGGTAGAGGATCTTATGGAATCTAAAAACCAGCTATTAGAACTAGTAAATAAATTTAGAGGGAGCTCTGGTGGCCTAGTGGTAAGAAACTGCACTGCAATCCTGAGGGCTTGTAGTTCAAATCCACAAGCTGCTCTGGAGGGACAATCTTTCCCCTTGCCATTAACTGCCTCTGAACACCTGCTAGAGAGTCTGCTATAGGTCTCCTCTGACTCAATGGTATTCAACAAAAACGAATTAATTTAGCAAGTTGCAGCTTGCTTGTCGCCACAATCAACACTCTAGGTACCAGCAGCCAGTAAATCCAAAGACGAATTGTAATGGGAAAATCTGCTGTCAGAGACCTCTCCAGAGTACTGAAGAGCAATGATGTTAGTTTAGAGACTAAGATGCGCTTCATCCAGGCCATAATATTTACAATTACTTGCTATGCATCAGAAAGCTGGACAAAGACTAGGGATGATAGAAGAATTGATGCCTTATAGTTATGGTGTTGGAGAAGAGTACTGAACATATCATGAACTGCTAGAACAGGTTCAACCTAGAGAGGGTGAAACCAGGCTGCTCCTTGGAGGCAAGGATTCTGAAGCTCCATCTGACATACTTTGGGCATGTTGCAAGGTGAGACCAGTCCTTGAAGAGGGACGTCATACTTAGAGGGTGGAGGGACAGCACAAGACAGGAAACTCTTGACGAGATGAATTGGCTCAGTGACTGGGGTATTGGGGGTAGGTGTGTCAGAGACAATTAGGTTTGCTCAGGATAGGGCAGGGTTCAGAGCTGTTGTACATGGGGTCACTATGAGTCAGAGTCAACTCCATGGCACATAACAACTGCATGGTTACGTATAAAATCCAATTATATTGCTATACATCAGCAACAATTTGAAATTATAATTAAAATGACATTGTAAAAATGGTGTGACAGCTGACATCCATCTTCTCTAGCTTCCTCAGGGAGAGAGAATCAGCAGCAGCATCATTTTAAGGCTGATTCCTGTGAAGTATAGGCCTAGACATACCTTTGCTCTCTTACTTTTTCACCAATTCTTACACCAGCTCTACCTTCTCTGGAGCTATTTCCTTACTGGTTTGAGAATTCATTTCAATGGATACACAGAACTAACAGACAATACTCAAGATTATGAGGTTTGTTAGAGAAGTAAGAAACTGTAATTGAGGATCAGAAATACAGGGCTCAGGATATGGTTCTTAAATCAAGATAGCTTTTTTTAGCCATGTCTGTAGGAAAGCCTCTCGACTGAACACATGGCTCTTTGAGCCTTTTAGGTCAGTCATGTTCCTCTCCTGCTCAGACAAATGGTACAAAGTTCTTTAGCTCTACCAGTAAGTATCTGATGACCTCCTACCAGCAAGCTTATCCAAAGTCACTCAACTCTGGACTGCATTGGTGAGAAGACCATCTACCATTTCCTGCCAGTCTCCCTATTCTGCTGCTTCTGCTCCTATTTCTCTGTCACTGCTTCTTGCTGTGTTGTCTTTCACTAGATCAAGTGTTACTGTTTTGTTCTCCTGGGTTTTAGAGGTTCCAGTACAGGGACACTGGGTGTAAAGAACATGCTCTGCTACTATATTTTGGTTTCAGTAATAGTCAGGTCCTCCTTTTTTTTGTCTCTGGACTGTCCATTTCAAGCTTAGCATTATGGCAAAACGAACCAATTCCCTCAGTCAGGCACTATATTCTTTATTTGCATGGTTCCAACCCTGAAGAGTTCCACACACTTTATTTGCATTATTAGCAAACCTTTCTGTGGGTTATAAGCACCTTATTTGTATACTCCTATCTAATCAGACCATATACAAGCAATCCATTGTACTTACATGCATCGGCACCTTTTCCTACTCCTAACTCCAATAAACCACTAATCTGCTTTCTGTCACTATAGTTTTGACTCTCTTGGAATGTCTAATAAACAAAATCATACAATATGAAATTTTACTGTCTGGTTTCTTTCATTCAGGATAATTTTGAGATTAGTTATTATTGTCCTTTACCATCGAGTAAAGACTGATTCCTTGCTGACCCTCCAGTGGGTTTTCAGAGGCTACAAAACACAGGAGAGGAGATAGCCCATTTAAAAAAATGTTTTTAGAGTTTTTCCCCCATTGTTGCAAATTTTCTTCTTTCCCCCCTCCACCCCCAGCCATCCCTGCAATGCATGTCTTGTTTGTTCCAGATTGTTGTCATACATATAATGTCATCATATATTCCTTTTGAACAATTCTTCCCCTCATTGGATCTAATGTAGTGTTCATTATCTATGTTTGTCCTATTTTATAATAGCAGTATGATGCATGTAGGAAAATTAGAAATTGTTAAGAGAGAAATGGAATGCATAAATATTGACATATTAGGCATTGGAGAGATGAGATGGACTGGCATGGGGCATATTGAGTCAGATGACAATATGATATATTACTCTGGAGATGAAAAGACAAGGAAAAATGGGGTTGCCTTCATAGTAAAAAAAAACTAATTTCTAGATCCATCTTGAAGCACAACATTGTGAGTGACAGGATTATATCCATACGCTTACAAGGAAGTCCAGTGAATACCACTATCATTCAGACATATGCACAAACAACCAGAGCCAAAGAAGAAGAAATAGATGATTTCTACCAA
>NW_006399799.1:16329882-16334720 GCF_000299155.1 Elephantulus edwardii
AAAGGCCTGCTATTTCAGAAGTGGGTGGCCAAAGAACTTCCCATATACATTACAAAGTATTAGTTAATGGGCATTTGGGAGAGTCTTAACCAGATGGATTGGCACAATGATGCTCTCAAGGGCATTATAAGAACAACTGGATTGAGCAGGGTTCAGATCTGTTGTTCATGTTGTCACTGAGTTGTAGTCCACTCGATGGCATCTACCAACAACTTTGAAATGGTGCAAGATAAGACAATGTTTTGATCTATTGTATTCAGGGTAGTTATAAGTCAGAACTGACTTGACAGTTTCTAAAAACAGCAACAATAGAATTTATTTTATAAAAATTTATCAAACTATTTTCCACAGTAGACCATTTTATATCTTCCTCAGCAGTGTTTTAAAGTTCCACTTGCTCTACATCATGGTTCAACTTTGATATGTTCATTCTTTTTAAGAATTTTAATAGTTATGTAGTGGTATCTCATTGAGGTTTAAATTTGCATTTATTACAAGTATTTTTTGTGTGTGATTATGTGTTACTCATTATCTTCTTTGATGAAGTGTCTATTTAAATGTTTTGTTCATTAAAAACAATTGATTGTTTGTTTTATTGTTACTGTGTTACAGTAGTTCTTTACATGCTTTGGAAACAAATCTTTTCATCAATATACATTTTGTAAATATTTTCACCCATTCCTTTGCTTGCCTTTTTTATTTTTAATGATATCTGTCAAAGAGAAGAAGTTTTTCACTTTTGTAAAGTCTATTTTTTTTTCTTTTTTGTGTTTATGCTACTTTTTTACATCCTAGTGGTAAGTGGGTAAGAAACTGCTCTGACAATCCCAGAGTTGGCAGTTCGGATCTACCCACTTTTCAATGGGAGAGAGATAGGCAGTCTCCTACTGTGCAATTTATAGCCTCTGAAAACCCACTGGAGGGTCAGCTATGAGTTAGTTCCCACTGGAGTGTAATGAGTTGGGTTTTTTAAAAGATTATTAGAAAGTGAATAATGCTGCTTTGAGCATTGGTATACAAGTCTCTGGTTATGCCTCAGTTCTCATTTTCTTGGGGCATATTTCAAGCAGTGAAATGACTAGGTTGTATGGAATTTCTATGTTCAACTTCTTTGAGAAAATGTCAAACTGCCTTCCAGTCTGGTTGTACCATTTTACAATCCCACCAACAATGTATAAGAGTTCCTATCTCTCCACATCCACTCCAACATTTATTACTTGCTGTCCTGTTAAACTTTGCCACTGCTCCTGAGGTGAGATGGTACATCATTGTTTTTGATCTTCATCTCTCTTATTACCAGCTATTTTTTAGCATTTATTCATATGTCTGTTGGCTATCCAAATATTTTCTTCTGTGAAAGTCTTTCCATGTCTTTTGCCCATTTTGTAATTGTGTTATCAGTCTTTTTTCTGGAGGCCCTGTAGGGTTCTGTAAACTTTTGATATGATACCATTGTCTGAATGGTATTGACAAAATTTTTTCCCAGTCAGTAGGTTTTATTTTCACTCTGTTAGAAAAAAATTTTGATGCACACAGGGGTTTAATATTTAGAAGGTCCCAAGAACATGGAAATAGCCCGGATGTCCAACCACAATCAAATGGGATTTAGAAATTATGGTACATTCACACAATGAAATCCTACGCAGCACACAGGACTAATTATTTTGTAAGTTACTACCTAACTTGGGAGGACTGGAGAGCATTATGCTAAGTGAACTAACTCACTCTCATAAAGACAAATATTGTATAAGACCATTATTGTAGAATGAGTATGAGGATCCAAAGGGGGGAGGGGGAGCAGAGGTGTGAGAGGATGGGCAGAGGACAAAGGTAGTTAATCATGTTACTGTTGTCTTTATGTGCCATCATGTCACTTGCGACTCATAGCGACCCTATGTACAACCTAAACCCTACTCTATCCTGTGCCAACCTTATTATCTCTGACACACCCACCCCCATTACCCCAGTCAATCTATCTCATTGAGGGTCTACCTCTCTTGCACTGTCCCTCCACCCTCCCAAGCATGAAGTCCCTCTCCAATGACTGTTGGTCTCTCTTTGCAACATGCCCAAAGTAGGTCAGATGGAGCTTCAGAATCCTTGCCTCCAAGGAGCAGCCCTGCTTCACCCTCTCCAGGATGAACCTGTTTATTCTCTTAGCAGCCCATGGTATATTCAACACTCTTCTCCAGCACCACAGCTCAAAGGCATCAATTCTCCTTCTATCATCCCTAGTCATTGTCCAGCTTTCTAATGCATAGCAAGTGATTGCAAAGACCTGGATTAGCCACATCTTAGTCTTCAGACTGACGTCGTTGCTCTGCAGTACTTTGGACAGGTCTCTGACAGCAGATTTTCCCAGTGAAATTCGTCTTTTAATTTCCTGGTTGCTGATACCAAGACTACTGATGGTGGAGCCAAGCAAATGGAAGCCGTTAACAATCTCAGTCTCTTCACTGTCTATCATGATGCTGCCAATCAACCCAGTGGTAAGAGTACTAAGAAGCCCAAGCAAAGAGAAGAAATCAAGAAATTAAGGAGTTGAACAGAAGATTTCAAGGGGCAGTGTGGGAAGACAAAGTAAAGTACTATAATGAAAGGTGCAAAGAGCTGGAGTCAGAAAATCAAAGGGGCCAAACTCACTCAGCATTTCTTGAGCTAAAGTAACTAAAGAACAAATTTAATCCATGAGATACCATCCCTAAGATGCTTTGGGGGGGGAATGATGTTTTGGGCAGAATATTAAATGATCCAGGAAGTATTAAAAGAAGATTGAAGATGGTACAGAGCCACTGTACCAAAAGGAACGGGTGGACACAGAAGAATTTCTTGGAACAGCATATGAGCAAGAGCCTGTGGTGAAGAAGGAAGAAGTTCAAGCTGCTCTGAAAGAATTGCAAAAAATGAGGCCCCAAGAATTGACCACATGCCAATTGACATATTTCAACAGACACTGTCCCTGAATGTGCTCACCAAATTGTGCCAAGAAATCTAGAAGACAACCACCTGGCCAAGTAACTGGAAGAGATCTATATTTATTCCCATTCCAAAGAAGTGTCCCAACAGTGTGGAAAGTATCTAACAATATCATTAATATAACAGGCAAGCAAAATTATATGAAAAATTATCCAAAAACAACTGGAACAGCACATCAACAGAGAACTGCCAGAAGTGCAGGCTAAGTTTAGAAGAGGCTGTGGCACTAGGGATATTATTGGTAATGTTAGATAGATCTTGGCTGAAAGCAGAGAGTACCAGAGGAATGTCTATCTGTGTTTCATTGACTATGCAAAGGCATTTGACTGTGTGGATCACAACAAACTGCGGCTGACTGTGGCTAACTCTGAGAATAAGAATCCCAGAACACTTGCTTGTCTTTATACAAAACCTGTACTTGGCAGTCATCAGAATAGAGCAAGGAAACACTGCATGGTTCAAAATCAGGAAGGATGTAAGCCCAGAATGTGTCCTCTCTCCATACTTTTCATTCTAATGCAGAACAGATTATCTGGGAAGCTGGGCTTTATGAGGACAAATGTGGCATAACTCATCAATAACCTGTGTTATGGCGATAACACAACCCTGCTTGCTGAAATTGAGGAGGACCTCAAGCACTTGCTGCAGAAGGTCAACCTCAACAGCCTTTAATATGGATTGAAGTTCAACATCAAGGAAAAAAAGATTCTTACCACTGGGATGATTGACAGCATCATGATAGAGGGTGAAGAGTTAATCATAGGGTTACACAATTTGATGAGTGGAGGTGGGTGAAGGAAATGGGAGAGATCTGGTGTGAAAAACAATGTATACAAACTTTGTAAATAAACCAGTATATATATATGTGTGTGTGTGTGTGTGTGTGTGTGTGTATGTGTATATGTATATATGTGTGTATGTGTATGTATATGTATGTGTGTATATACATATTCCTATTTATAATGAGCTCTTTAAGTAAAAAAAAGAAAGAAAATCATGTTGAATCATAAACCTAAGAAGAATACAGGAGAGTCTTCTTTAAAGATTAAAAAAAAAATTACATTCCCAAAGGGATGGACCTCCCTCCTTGAAAGAAAATGTGGAAGGGAGGCTGAGTTGATTTTTTTGTTCAAGTATTTACTAGCCCAAGGATTCTTAGCATCAGCATTATTGCTACTTTAGACTGGGTAATTTTTTTTGTTGTTGGGGGCTGTCTGTGCTATCAATTGTGCCTTCCAAAATATGTGTCAATTTGACTAGGACAGAATTCTTAGTATTATATAATTATCTTATGGATTGTGAATCCTAATTTCTATGATGTTAATGAGGCAGAATTAGAGGCAGGTATGTAATAATGGTATCATCTCAACGATGTGATCTGTGAAATGATCGGCGGGAAGAGGATTAAATTGTGATTCTACAGCATTAAAGGGATACAAGAGGAGTTTCCTTGGGGTGTGGCCTGCATCACTTTTTTCTTACAAGAGGTAAGAGAGAATGGAGCAGAGAAGAAAGAAAGAAAGAAAGAAAGAAAGAAAGAAAGAAAGAAAGAAAGAAAGAAAGAAAGAAAGAAAGAAAGAAAGAAAGAAAGAAGAGCTGAGAGTATAGTCTATGCTTTAGGCCCAGTTAGTTGGTGTTTCAGCAGGATCTGGCTTGTATATGATATTAATTCTATTGAATGATAATTTCCACACTCTTCAGGTCACCTTCTTTTTTAGTGGGCATAAATGTAAATCTCTTCCAGTCAGTTGGTCAAGTGATTGTCCTCCATATTTCTTGGCTGTTGTTGTTATGTGCCATCGAGTCGTTTACGACTCATAGCGACCCTATGCACAGCAGCCCTAAACCCTGCTCTATCCTGC
>NW_006399799.1:16336305-16345039 GCF_000299155.1 Elephantulus edwardii
TATCTTGAATTCTTCCTTGTGCTTTGGCTTCTCTACGCTCCAGTGCAATCTTCAGAGTCTCTTCTGACATCCATTTTGGTCTTTTCTTGGCACCATAGCTCAATATTGTGATTTGAGGCTTAAATCTGTTTTTCAGTTCATGCTATGCATCTGAGAGTTGGACAGTGAGTAGGGTTGATAGGAAGAGAATTGATGCCTTTGAGCTGTGGTGCTGGAGAAGAGTGTTGAATATACCACGGACTGCTAGGAGAACAAACAGGTTGGTCCTGGAGAAGGTGAAGTCGGAATGCTCCTTGGTGTCAAGAATTCTGAAGCTTCGTCTGACATACTTTGGACATGTTGCAAGGAAGGACTGGTCCTTGGAGAGGGACATCATGTTTGGCAGAGTGGACGGGCAGCGAAGGAGAGGAAGACCTTTGATGAGATGGATCGATTCTGTGACTGGAGCAATGGGAATAAGTGCGTTTGAGATGGCTAGGTTGGCACAGGATAGAACAGCCTTGGGAGCTCTTGTACATAGGGTCGCTATGAGTCACAAATGACTGGATGGCACATAACAACAACAACAACAGCTTAAGAAATGCTGAGTGAGTTTTTCTCTTTTTATTGTGCACCTCCAGCTCTCTGCATTTTCTATTATAACACCTTCCTTGGTCTTCTCGAGTTGCCCTTTGAAATCTTCTGTTCAGCTCTTTCCTTCAGCATCCATTCACTTTGATTTGGCTTCTCAATGCTCTAGTACAATTTTCATAGTTTCTTCTGACATCCATTTTTTTAAATTTCTCTTTTGTCTTTGTAATGACCGTTTGCTGTCATCATGGATGATATCCTTGATGTCATCCCACAATTCATTTGGCATTGATTGTTAGTATGTATTCTTTATTATTATTATTATTGGGTTTTTTACAAAATTTTAATACATTTTTATCAAGACAGTCTTCCAGTTTCCCTCACCATCCACCCATCAAATTGTACAACCCCAAAATTAATCCCTCCTCCCCCTGCACATCCTCATCCTTCTGCTTCCACCCTCCCCTCACCCTCTCGATCCTTATGCTCATTCTGTGATGACAATTTTATACAATATTTGTCCTTGTGGGACTGAGTTAGTTCACTCAGCATAATGCTCTCCAGTCCCTCCAAAGTTCAGATTGTTCTTAAGATGATTTTGAAATTCAGGAGGGATAGAGTCAAGATTATATTTTGGTTCTCATAGACTTATTTTAATTTTGTTCAGCCTCAGTTTATACTGAGTTTCAGCACATGACTAATTGATGATCTGTTCCATAGTCTGCCCCTGGTCTGTTTTTAACTGATGATATTGAGCTTCCTCAATGGTTCCTTCCACAGATGTAGTCAATCTGATTCCTGTGCAGTCCATAGATGAGGTCCATGTTTAAAGTCGCCATCGGTTTGTTTTTTCTAAAATGATATTCATGATGAATAAATCATTGAGTACAAAATTTGATCATTCTATTTCCACCAAACTTATACTTTCCACTATCGTTTCTTCTTCATTTCCCCCAACTTTTGCATTCTAGACACCAATTATCCTTAATGTATCTTGATTGCATATTTGGTTAATTTCAGACTGCAAGGTTTGGTAAAAATTTTCAATTTCTTCCTCTTTGGCTTACGCTGTAGGAGCATATATTTGAATAACAGGTATTAACAAGGTTTTCCTTGTATGCATATGGATAATATCCCGTCACAACACTGTACTTTAGGATGTTGTTGTTATGTGCCATCGAGTCATTTGCGACTCATAGTGACCCTATGTACAAGAGCCCTAAACACTGTTCTATCCTGTGCCAACCTCGCTGTCTCAAACACATTCATTCCCACCACTCCACTCACAGAATCGATCCATCTCTTCGAAGGTCTTCCTCTCCTGCTCAGTCCCTCCACTCTGCCAAACATGATGTCCCTCTTCAAGGACCAGTCCCTCCTTGCAACATGCCCAAAGTATGTCAGACGAAGCTTTAGGATAGAACTTGAAATTGTCTTTTTAGCCAAGAATGCAACACTATTCTTCCTGTTTTTCGTTCTCAGTATAGTATACCATGTGATTGATTTAAAGTGACCAAAGCTAATCCATTTCATCTCACTCATGTCTAGAATATCAGTGTTCACACATTCCATTTAATTTTTCACAACTTCTAGTTTTCCAACACTCATGCTTTGTACATTCCATGTTCCAGTTATTAAAGGATGTTTGTCATTTTTTTTTTCATTTTAATTGTCTTCCAATCTAAGCTCTATCTCTAATACTATAACTATCTGTGCTCTTCTACTGCTTATGAGGTTTTCAGAGGACTATTATTTAATAAATGGATGGCTAATTCTGCTTTCAAATCTCTCTTAAGCTGAGACTGCTAAAAACCTGCCCACTAGTCCACTAGGGTGACCCTTGTGGCATTTAACACGCCAGTGACGTAACCTTTCAACATCACAGCCAACCACAAATTATCATAATACAGCAAACTGACAGACAAGAGTTGTAGTAATTGGAACAGTTAACTCCCCCAATATAACAAACTAACAAAATAATGTTGTACCTCTAAAAGCAAATGGAACATATGAATATGGTGTTATCCGATGCAGTTGAGGTCTGCATAGATGTGGCAGGATGTGATCCTGGGAGGATGTTAAAATGTTCAGGCTGAGACTTAAGCCTGTCATGCTAGGGTAACATCCTAGATGTGGATATTAAAGTGACACGGAAGTCGCTGCTGAGTATTTAAAGTTGGTGTTTCATAAAAGCCATTTTCTGGGTTTGAGCCTCCTATTTAAACCAGGTGAGACCTAGAAGTCTGGCTTTTTTTAAAGCAATAAGCTGTATCTGGGCTTGGGCCTCATATTTAAACCAGCTGAGAACTAGAAGTCAGGCTTTTAAAACAAGCCATATGGACTTCTGGCCTTCTAAACTGCAAGATAACACATTTTTTGGTAAAACTACCCACTTGTGGGATCTCTGTTATAGCAGCCCTAGATAATGAAGAATGTGCATTATAAAATGTTTAGCTTCACTCCTAGCCTGTACCCAGTAAGAGTCAGTAGAATTTTTTGTTCTCTATTTGTGGCAACCAAAACCATCTCCAGATATTGCCAAATGTTCCCTGAAAGGGAAAAAAAAATGCTTCTAATTGAGAAATGTTGGCCATACCCAGGGTAAAAATTATTTTCTCTTACGTTTAATTCTAGAAGTTAACTATTATGATTTCTAGGATCTATTTTGAGTTAATTTTTGCATTCTATTTTAGGGTTGATATCATTTGGGGCAAAGAAGTTATATAATTTTCTTAGCTGTATTTGTTGAAAATAGTACACTTTCTACATGGAATTAGCATGTCACCTTTATAAAAAATTAATTGTCTACATAAATGTGTGTTTATTTTTGACATGCATCCTATTCCACTGATTTTTTTTATGTATCTACTCTTAGCTCATATCCACTGTCTTAATTATGATGGAATTTATAGTAAATTTTGAAGTTCAGAAGTATAATTCTCAAACTATTCTTTCTTTTCAAAATTGTTTTATTCTAGGAATTGCACTTACTGTATAAATTTAGGAGTCAATTTTTAAATTTGATAAAAAAGAATTATGCTTATATTTTTATTTAGCATCCATACACCCATAGACCAATCTAAGAAGAAAAGAACATCCTGAGTACAATCCAAGTTTTCTTATTTTCATTCGGCTGGCTCCTAATTCACTTTTCTTCCTTCTTCTGCTCAGTAACTGATTGAAACAAGACCCGTGACTTAAACAAGATGCAGTCTTAAGGTTGCTCCATATTACGATTTGTTGGTCTCCATTCTCCCATCATTATTATTTTTTTTTCAAGCCAGTCAAATTCAGTAGTGATGGCGGGAGTTTGTATATTTAGTTGCACTAATGTTAATAGTCTCTGATAATCCACTACCACAGGACCAGCCTCCCATCATTATATTTTTCGTATTTCCCAGTTCAAGTTCCCAAGCATGAGAATTAAGTTTGACTCAACTCATCTTTTCTATTCATGTCATTGGTTTCCAGTTAGCCCTAGGGTCAGGGCTCCTCTCCTCCCAATTTGTTCTGTTCATGAGGGGCAAGATTACATAGCACAAATGTACCCATTTGGGTAAGATTGTGCATAGATTGTCTACTTTAAAAGAAATGTGATGAGCAGGCCTGGTGATGGATACTTCTTATGCAGCACCCAATCTTAAACCTATTCCCTTCTTAAAAACCTTGACGTTCACTCTATTTTTGTAAGGCTATTTCACATCCAATATGTGATAGAAATAAATTTTCCTTTACAGGCTTCAGTATTCTTACCAATGGCAGAGATATCCTTCTCTTTGCTCCTAAACTCTCACATTCCTTACTTTATTTAGTCACAGTTATAATTCAAAGGGCCCAGAGAAATCTTGCTCTCAATCACAGCATTGAAAATTAAGAAAATTATCCTAGAGAAGTTAAGTGACTTGTCCAAGTTCACATAGTAAATTACTTCACAGGCAAAATTTAAGTCCAAATACCCTGATTTTCCCAAGTTAGTGTTTCATTCTCCTCCCCTCCCCAACTGGTGCTTAGGGAGCTCTGGTGACCTAATTGTAAGAAACTGCCCTGCAATCTCAAAGGCACACAGTTCAAATCCACCAGCAACTCCGCAGGAGAAACATGGGCAATCTCCTCCCACATGATTAAACTGCCTCTGAAAATCCACTTCAGGGTTAGCTATGGGTCAGTTCTGACCTAATGGTACAGAACAACAACAGCTAGTGCTGGCTCCAGTAGTTGTATCCTTAGTGGGTTCTGATGGGGCAGAGAAATTAACGATTCAGACTAACAGAGGCAAGAGTGAGGTGACACAAAGAATGGATGATAGCTATGACCCAGTTTACCTTTTACTCTGGTAGAAGTTGTTCCACCTAGGATCAGGCTTTCTCAGGATTCAGTAGATGAGTGCCTTGGATCCAAGTTTCCAGGTTTGATTAGGAGATGAGCATTATTGAAGCTAGGAACTGACTGAAATGAAAGCAGAAAGCAGTTTTCTAGGGCTGCTGTAACAAATTATCACAAAGTGGATGGCTTAAAATACCAGAAATTCATTCTCACATCTTTGAACGTCAGAAGTATGAAAGTATGATGTGGAAAGGGCTGCATTCCTTCTAGAAACTGTAGAGGGGATTCTGTTCCTTGCTTCTATCTGTGTCTAGAGTTGTAGATGTTCCTTAGCTTGTGACTACATCACTTCAGTCTTTATTTCCATTTTCATATCCCTTCTCTTCAGTGTGTATATGTATTCTCCTGTCTATGTCTCTATTTCTCTTACAGGAGAATTGTGGTGCAGTTAGGGTTCAAATGGATACTTCAAGAACAACTCTTCAAGAAGGATCTTTCAAGATCCTTCACTGATCACATCTTTTGCCATATAAAGTAACTGTCTCAGAGTCCAGATATTTAGTGTGGATACATTTTGGGAGATGATTTTTCAGACTACCAAATATTCAATCTTCAACACTACTCACCACCTGTTGGTTTCTGGGCTATGAGACAAGGGATACTAGTCTTCCTTAGTCCATCCTGGGGGATAGAGGGAAAGCTAAAGGTATTGGGAAGAAGAGAACTTTTATAGTGTTCTTCTGGGTCAGGGCATTTTTACCATATTCTCATTGAATCCTGCTGACTGCATTGTCAGGCAGGGATCGTTGTTAGGTGCTATCAACTTGACTCCAACTAAGAGTAACCTCATGCACAGTAGCATGAAATAGGGTCACTCCTACACCATGCTCATAATTGGTATGTCTGAGGCCATCATTGTGGTTTTGCATCAATCAATCCATCTTATGGACCAAACCCTACAATACGGATTATGTTTCACTATAAAAAAAAACACACAAATCCTCACAGCTGGACCAATAGGCAATATATGAAGAGCAGACTGAAGTTGTCAATGATTTTATTTTACTTGGATTCATAATCAGCACCCATGATAGCAGGAATCAAGAAATCAAAAGACATCATGCATGGAGAAAATCTGCTACCAAGGACCTCTTGAAAATTCTAAGACTGTCAGTTTAAGCACTGAGGTCTTCCTTACTTAAGCCATTGTACTTTTCAGTTGCTTCATATAGATGTGAAAGCTGGACAATAAGAAGAATCAACATCTTTAAACTGTATTGAATACCTTATGAATTTCCAAAAGAATAGACAAATCTATGCTGGAGAAAGTGCAATGAAGTGCTTCTTAGAAGCAAGGATGGTGAAACTTTCTCTCTCATACTTTCAACATGTTGACATGTTGTCAGGTGATGTCAGTCCTTAGAAAAGGGCATCATGCTAGGAAAAGTAGAAAGAGGAAGATCTTCAAGAGACAACTAGACCTTCAATTTGACGCACAGACTATAACAATGGGCTTGAGCATAATGAAAATCATAAAGATAGTACAGGATAGAGCAAGGCTTCAACTTGTTACTCATAGGTTCACTGAGTTGTATTCAGCTTTAGGACATCTAACAGTAACAATTTTACTTGGATTTACAATCAATATACTTGATACCAGCATCCAAGAGGCAAGGAGATATATTGCACTGGGAAAATACACACTCAGGAATTTGTCTAAATTATTGAAGAATGATGATCTCAATTTGAAGGCTAAGATGTGCTGTGGTCTTTTCAATTACTGTATATCTGAGATCTGAACAATGGCTAAGGATATCAGGAGAAATATTGATGCCTTTAAAGTATGGTGTTGGAAAAGAATGCTGGATGTTTCATGAACTGCCAAAATAACAAACACATACGTCTTGGAGAATGTGAGGCCACAGTGCTTCTTGGAGGCAAAGATAATAAGCTTCATCTCATATACTTTGGGCATGTTGTTAGGAGAGGCTATTCTTTGAAGAGTGACATCATCCTTTCAAAAGTGGAGGGTCAGTGAAAAAAGAGGAAGAACCTCAACCAGATGGATTGGCACAGTGACTGCAACAATGGACACTTTTGTTAGAAATTGTGAGGACAGCGTAGGACAGGCCTCAGATCTGTTGCTCATAGGGTTGGATGAGTTGTACTCAGCTCAACAAAACCCAACAACCACAAAAACAACAACATCATCCCATGGCCAGTTTATCTCCTGTGTTTTCATTCCTGGGCATCTGACATCTATCAAATATTATGTCATTTTTTAACAGTTGATCTTTTCTGATAATGTCTTCAAAGTAAGCAAGATAAAGTTTTGCCCTGTTTAATTCTAAGGAGTGTTGTAGCTGTACTTCCTCCAAGACTAATTTGTTCATTCTTCTGACAATCTACAGTATAGTCAAAATTCTTCACCTGTACCACACTTCAAATGGGCTGTTTCTCTTTCCAGTTTCTTTTTTTCACTGTCCAACTTTCACATATATCTGAAGCAATTGAAAATACCATGACTTGTTTCAGGCACACCTTAATCCTCAATTGATATCTTTGCTTTTTAACATTTTAAAGAACTTTTTTTTTTCAGCATGTCTGCCTAATGCAGTACTGTTGCTCTTATTTCTTATCTTTTAGTGGTCTTTCACTTTCTTCTTATATGATACTATTGGTGTCATCAACAACTCCTCTGGTCTCAGCTTGGCTAGGCAGTAATTCCCAGTATTGTGTAATTATATCCTGTATTGTATGATCTGGTGCAATTATCCTGTATGTTATAAATACTAACCTTTATCATGTTAATGAGATAAGATTAGTTGTAGTTATGTTAATGAAGTAGAGTGCAAGCTAAGGGTTAGGATGTATCTTGAATTACTCTCTCCTGAAATATAAGAGATTAAATAATGAAACAGAGATTAGCAGGGACCTCAGTACCACCATGAAAGTAGAATCGGGAGTGGAACACCTTCTTTGCATCTATGTTTCTGCTCTGTGAATCTCCTCAACATTGGAAAGAGACCAAGACATTTGGAGATCTTTACTGAATGCCAGATGCAAGTCATGATCTTGAATTACTTCTTATGCTGGAGAAGAGTATTGCATATACCATGGACTGCTAAGAGAACAAACAAGTTTGTCCTAGAGAGGGTGAAACCAGGCTGCTCCTTGGAGGAAAGGATTCTGAAGCTTCATCTGGCATACTTTGGACATGTAAGGAGGGACCAGTCATTGGAGAGGGATGTCATGCTCGGAAGGGTAGAGGGACAGTGCAAGAGAGATAGACACTTAATAAGATTATTGCTTCAGTGACTGGGGTAAGGGAGGTGGGTGTGTCAGAGACAATAAGATTGTCAAAGGACAGAGCAGGGCTTAGGGCTGTTGTACATAGGGGTCACTATGAGTTGCAGGTGACTCGACAGCACATAACAATAACAAGAACAATAACAACAACAACAACAACAACATTCATCTGAAAGTTAGATGGTGAATAGCAATGACAAAAGAAAAATCAATGCCTTTGAATTGTGGTGATAGGTGTGTCAGAGTCCGCAAGACTGGCTAGTGATAGAACAGGCTTCAGAGCTGTTATACACAGGGTCACTATGAGTTGCAGGTGACTCGACAGGACATAACAACAACAACAAACTGTGAGAGAATAAATTTCTGTTTGTTAAGGTTTTTTTTATTTTCTGATATTACTTTTGATATTTCTCTTATAGCAGCAGTAGATAAGACAGAGTATAATGCATGAAATCTATTCTTGAGATGATCTCTAAATTCAGGAAGTCTACCAAGAGAACATAACAGCAACACCACCAAGAGAACACTACAC
>NW_006399799.1:16349259-16350766 GCF_000299155.1 Elephantulus edwardii
AAAAAAAAGAAAAAAATGATCCAACAGAATATGGAAATTATCGAACAATATCACTAATGTCATATGCAAGCAAAATCTTGCTGAAGATTATCCAAAATGACTAGAACAGTACATTGATCGTGAACTGACAGAAATACAAGCTGAGTTTGGAAGAGGCCATGGCACTAAGGCTATCACTGCCCATGTCAGATGGATCATGGCTGAAAGGAAAGATTACCAAAAAGATGTCTATCTGTGTTTCATTGCTTATGCAAAGGTATTTGACTGTATGGATGACAACAAATTGTGGCTAAAGTTGAGAAGAATGGGAATCTGAGAACTCTTGATTGAGCTTCTGCAAAACCTAATCCTAGACTACGAAGCTGTTGTCTGAGCAGAACAAGGCAACACTACATGGTTCAAAATCAAGAAAGGAGTGCATCGGTGATGTATCCTTTCTTCATACTCATTCAACAGACTGGACTTTGTGAAGAAGAATGTGGCATCAATATTGGAGAAAGACTCATCAACATCTCATCATCTGTGTTATGCAGATGCCATAACCTTGTTTACTGAACTGGAGGAAGACTTGATGAGTTTGTTGCAGAAGGTCAAGAAAACAAAGATTCTCACCACTGGGCCAATAGGTAGTATCATGATAGATGGAAAAAAGATTGAGGTTGTTAACAATTTCCTCTTGCTCTATTACATAATTAACACTCTTGGCACTAGCAGTCAGGAAATCAAAAGATGAGTTGCTTTAGGAAAGTCTGCTGTTAGGAACTCCTCTAGAGTACTAAGAGCAACCAAATATGTCAGTCTAGAGATGAAGGTGTGTTTGATCCAGGTCATGGTCTTCTCAACTGTTAGCTATGCTTCTGAGGGCTGGGCAATGACTATGAATGACAGAAGAAGAATCAATGCCTTTGAGTTGTAGTGTTGGAGAAGACAATTAACATACCATAGACTGCCAAGAGAACAAACAGATCTCTCCTTCAGAGAGTGAAACCAAATTGCTCCTAGGAGGCAAGGATTTTGAAGCTCCGTCTCACATACATTCGACATGTTGTCAGAAGACATCAGTCCTTGGAGAAGAGCATCATGCTTGGGAGGGTAGAGGCTCAGCAGGATAGGGCAAGGTTCAGAACTATTGTTCATAGGGTTACTAGGAGTCATAGTCGACTGGATGGCATCTAAAAACAACAACATCATCATAAAACCAGTACTCTAAAGGGATAAGCTTGTCCTCTTTGCTGAAAAAGCTTCTGTTCAGTTGGGAAGCTTTGAACTTCTGCATCCAGAAGCAAAATACAGTCCAGAGCAAGATACGGGGTTGCAGCAATTAAGACTCATTCACAGCATTGATCATTTTCTCTTCATTTGGTTGGTTTCTGGTCAATTCACCCCCAACTCTCTGTGGTTAGGTCTAAATGTGCATCAACCACAAACTCAGGAGTCCACATTCCCCCTTTGTATACTTCAAAGTGTGGCTTGAAACACTTCTTATCTTGTTGTTTCTACATTCAAA
>NW_006399799.1:16352996-16361077 GCF_000299155.1 Elephantulus edwardii
TAAACAACAGATTTGAGCCTTACCTATCCTGAGTCATCCTCATCACCTCTGATACATTTGTTATAGTCACTGTAACAATCCATCCTGTTGATGGCCTTCAATCCATCTTGTTGATGGTCTTCCTGTCTGTCTCTGATCCTCCACATTTCCCAACATGCTGTCTTTCATTTAGTCACCAGATGTTACTAAGCATCTCTTGTATCTGTGTGCTTTGTCTGGATGGAGATGTCCCTTCCCCATTTCCTTTTTTCTAAACACCAGTCCGATCCCTTAGCATCTGGGACTGAAGGATAAATGACTACAGCTGGGTCTGCGTCTGTGTACATTACTTTGGATCAGCAGCCTGGATACCCCCAGGGCAGGGCCAGATCAAGCTGACTAGGGGGAAAAAAAGACAGGGCACCAGGCTGTTTGGCGCCTGGGAGCTTCTCTCAGTTGCTCCCGGGCTTCTCTTCCAAAAGGAGACTTTAAGCCAGGTTTTAAAGGGAAGAGGAGGGTGTGAACACATGAGTCCCCTTCCCCAGATCTGCTTCCAGATCACCTGGAAGGGAAGAACTGGAAGGACTCAGATCAGAATGATTAACTTTCTTCTTTTGCTGTATTTTACTGTATAATGAGGAAATAGAGGCAGCCACCTTCATATGCTCCATCATCACTCACAGGTGGTGGAGGCCCATGGTCTTATCTTCCCATTTTCAGGTGCCTTGAGATCTGAGGTGGCCCTCTGAGCACGTCTTTGGTCTCTCTGATAGGGGATGGGAGGTCCCTCTGCAATGGGCAAGGTGGTGGGGGAAGGGCCCTCAAAAGTGCCTTTGATCTCCAGTGAGCCTGGCTCAATTCTTCCCCACCTCCTCCCATTGTCCAGCACCAAGGACAACAGGAGGTTCGAGGAGGTCAGGGACTGGGAAGCAGTGGGGGGAGGGATTCCCTTAGGAAGTTGGCTGTGGATTCATTCTTCTAGAGTTCTTTGTTAGTCAAGATCTTTCAGGTGGCTCTCAATGTCACAAAGCAGCCAATACATGTATGTGTGGTCCTGTGGACACGAACCCACAGGTATATACAGACATATGTGCCTGGATGAATAAAGGATTGTGAGCACCTACATGGAAAGTCAGGGAGCTCTCATGTCCTAGTGGTAAGGAGTTATGATGCCAAGGTAAATGGTTTGAATCCATCAACTGCTCTGAGGGAGAAAGATGAGCAATCTCCTCCCATGAGATCAACTGTCTCTGAAGATCCACTGGAGGGTCAGCTATAGCTTCATTCCAACTTGAAGGTACACAACACCACCACCATAACAAGTGGAAATTCTGGTGGCCTTGTGGTAAGAAACTATGCTGCAATGCCATAACACACAGTTTTAATTCACCAGTTGCACCACGGAAGAAGGAGGGGCACTCTCCTACCTTGAGATTTACTGCATCTGAAAACCCACTGGAGGGTCAGCTATGGGTCGGCTCTGACTTGACAGCACACAACAACAACAAACCAGACTAGGTGCTGATAGTGGAGCCCTCAGTTACTCATGTGTAAGTTCCAATTGAAGCTGAAGAAAATTATAACTAGTCCATAGGAACTGAAATACAACTCAAGTCTATCCCAGTTGAGTTTAAGATTCATTCATCTCAAAAAGTTTGAAGTATTGAGCACCAATGATTGAAGACTAGAGGAGCTGTGGGAGGACATCAAGGCTATTATCTATGAAGAGAGCGAAAGTTCATTACAAAGACAAAAGAGAAAGCAAAAACCAAAATGAGTATCATAAGAGATGATGAAAATTGCTTTAGAGCATCTGGAAGCCAAAACAAAAGGAAGATACACAGAAGTAAAATAGCTGAACAGAAGATTTCAAAGAGCCGCTTGAGAAGATAAATAAAAATATTGTAACGAAATGTGCAAAGAACTAGAGACAGAACAAAAAACTGAAGAACTTGCTCTGCATTTCTCAAACTGAAAGAATGCTGAGAGATGCTATGGGCATGAATTTGAATGATTCAGAAAGCATCAAGAAAGATGGAAGGAATAAACAGAATTACTGTACCAAAAAGAATTAGATAACACTGAAAAATTTCATATCATAGTATCCTACGAACTAGAGCCAATGGTAATGAAGGATGAAGTTCATGATGCACTGAAAGTACTGGCAAAAAATAAAACCCCAGGAATCAGTGGAATACTAATTGACATGCTTCAACTAAAAGATGCAACTCTGGATACACTCCCCATTCTATGCCAGGAAATTTGTATAACAGCTGCTTGACTGACTGACTTAAAGAGAACCATACTTGTTCCCATTTCCAAGAAAGGTGATCCAACAGAATGTGGAAATTATTGAACAATGTCATTAATAACATATGCAAGTAAAATATTGCTGAAGATCATCCAAAAATGGCTAGAACAGTACATTAATAGGGAACCACCAGAAGTTCAAGCTGGGTTTAGAAGAGGCTGTGGCACCAGGGATATCATTGCTGATGTCACATGGATCCTGGCTGAAATCAGGGAAAACCAGACGGATGTCTATTTTTTTTATTGACAACCCTGCTTGCTGAAACTGAGGAGGACCTGAAGCACCTGCTGCAGAGTGTCAAGGACTGCAGCATACAATGTGGATTGAGGTTCAATGTCAAGAAGGCAAAGATTCTCACCACTGGACCAATTGGCAGCATCAGGTTGGATGGTGAAGAGATTGAGATTGTTCACAGCTTTGGTTTGCTTGGCTCCATAGTCAACAGTCTTGGCACCAGCAGCCAGGAAATTAAAAGGCGCATTGCCATGGGAAAGTCTGCTGTTAGGGACCTCTCCAAAGTGCTGAAGAGCAATGGTGTCTCTTTGGAGACTAAGGTGTGTCTGATACAGGCTATGGTCTTCGCAATCAACTGTTATGCACCAAAGAGTTGGACAATGACCAAGGAGGATAGAAGGAGAATTGATGCCTTTGAGCTGTGGTGCTGGAGAAGAGTATTGAGAATAACATGGACTGCTAGGAAAACAAACAGATTTGTCCTGGAAAGGGTTAAACCGGGTGGCTCCTTGGAGGCAAGGATTCTGAGGCTCCGTCTAACATACTTTGGACATGTTGTGAGGAGAGACCGGTCCTTAGAGAGGGACATCATGCTTGGGAGGGTGGAGGGACAGCGCAGGAGAGGAAGGCCCTCTATGAGGTGGATTGATTCAGTGACTGGGATAATTGGGATGGGAGCGTCAGAGACAGTGTGATTGGCACAGGACAGAGCGGAGTCTAGGGCTGTTGTACATAGGGTCGCTATGAGTCGCAGGCAACTCGACGGCACATAACAACAACATGCAAAAGCTTATGGGGTTTTTTTTCTTCTTCTTTAATGCAAAGGCTTTTGACTATGTAGATCATAACAAATTATAGCTAACATTGAGGAGAATGGAAATCCCAGAATACTCACTTGTGCTGTGAGAAATCTATACCTAGGTCAAGAGCTTTGTTTGAGTGGAGCCAGGGAACATGGTTTAAAATCAGGAAGGGTGTGTGTCAGGAATGTATCCTTTCTCCTACCTATTAAATCTGTATGCTGGACAAATAATTTGTGAAGATGGACTCTATGAAGCAGAATGTGGCATCAGGATTGGAGGAAGACTCATGAATAAACTTCATTACGCAGATGACACAACCTTGTTTGCTGAAAATGAGGAGGACTTGAAGCCCTTGCTGCAGAAGGTTAAGTATTGCAAACTTCAATATGAATTGCATTTCAATGTCTAGAAAACAAAAATCCTCACCACAGGACCGATAGGCAATAATATAATGATTGATGGAGAAAGGATTGAAGCTGCCAATGATTTTATCTTGCTTGAACCTAAACCAACACCCTTGGCACTAGCAACCAGGAAATCAGAGATTTATTGCAAGGCTGCTATCCGAGATCTCTCCAAAATACTTAAGAGAATGCTGTCAGTTTGAAGACTAAGATTCACTGATTCAGGCCATGATCTTCTCAATCATGTGTTATGCATCGGAGAGCTGGACAATGAATAATGATGACAGAGGAAGAATTGATACTTTTGAACTGTGGTGTTGGAGAAGAATACTGAATATCCCATGGACCGTCAAAAGAACAAACAAATATGTTGTGGAGAGGGTGCAGCCAGAGTCTTCTTTGGAGGCAAAGATGACGAAGCTTCATCTCCCATACTTTGGACATGTTGCTAGGTAAGGTTGTCCCTTGGAAAGTGACATCATACTTGGAAAGATGGAATGTCAGCAAAGGAGAAGACTCTCAATGAGATGGATTGACACAGTGACTGTAGGAATGGGTTCAAGTGTGTTAAGGATGATGAAGATGGCACAGAATAGGGCAGGATTCAGGTGTTTTCATAGGGTTGCTATGAGTCATACTTGACAGCACCTAACAATAACAATGTCCATGTTACTTCAAGGTGTGCTGGTGTTTTCAATTTCTTCATATGCATGTGAAAATTGGGCAACAAACAAGGAAGATCTAAGGAGAACCAACTGATTTCTTTGAACTGTGGTGTTGCTGAAGAATATTGAAAATACTACAGACCAAAAGAAGTGCAGTCAGAGTGCTCCTTACAAGTAAAGATGGTGAGGCTTTGTGTCACCTACTTTGGGTATGTTATCAGCAAGAGGGAGCAGTCCCTTGAGGACATCATGCTCAGAAAAGTAGAGCATCAGTAAAAGTGAAGAAGACTCTTAATAACATGGATGGACACAGTGACTGCAGCAATGTTCTCCAACACAGCAGAGACTGAGGATGAGGCAGCCAGGTGTCATTCTGTGTATAGACTTGCTATGAGTGGGAAGTAACTTGACTATACTTGACAACTTCCTTCAAAGGAACCCTGCTGGCATAGTGCACAATTACTGGAGCTGCTAACCCAGAAGTCAATGAGGACAATCCACCAGCTGCTGAGCAGCAGAAAGATGAGCAGTTTCCTCTCATAAAGATTTTACCACCTTAGGATGGAGGGTCTCTATGAATGGGCATTCACTTGAAGGAGATGGACTTTGGAATTTCCTTTCAAATGGACCAGACGGACTGTTTTCAAATCTTGTGTTCAAAGACTATTTGGCAACCAATCTCTCTAGGTTATGGAGTTCCTCCTAGGTAAGGCATTCAGTGTGTTCTTGTGGTGTGCTAGTGTGTCTATCAGATGCCCCCACTTCTGCATCACCCCTGCAACACGAACGCGCATCACCTCCTTGTGACGCGACCTTGAGTCTGTCCCTTTCTTTCTCTGGACCTCAGATATCCCTCTGTAAAACAGGGCCTTGGCCGCCTTCCTGCAGCCGTGGCGGCAGCTAGAGAGGGCGTGGAAGACAAAGGCTTTGTGAGGAGGATAAAGGCCTGACCTGCAGCAGATGGTGCCCTGGCCCCCCTCCTGGCCCTGCCTCCCCTGCCAGCCTCTGCGGAGGTCCGGCGCCCTGCAGGTAGCGGTAAGGCCCCGCCCCGCCCCTCACTGGCCGCTTTGTTACCTGCCTGGGCGCGCGGGGCCTACGAGGGCTACGTGCGGCTGGCCCACAGCGGGGCGGGGGCGCCCGGCCTCCTCTCCGCCCCTCCTCCTACCCCGCCCCCTCCTCATCCTCGGGCCTGGGGCTGCAGCCTCCCCACAGCGCTCCTTGAATCCCTTCCCTGGCCCTCCTTGCCCTGCTTTGGTTTTTGGGGTCCAGGTCGTGTGCCTTCGCCAGCTTCATTCCCATTCCTTCCCCTGCGCCCCACCTTGGGTACTGTTCCCTACCCTCGACGAAGCCACATTACTTTCTAGTCTGGCTTTAGAAGACCCTCTCCTTGCGACGGCGTTGTGGACTCACTCCACGCCCCTTTGCTTCACAAACTCGCACTCTTAAAACCCAAAGGTTTCTGGCACGTTCCTACTGGCTCCTAGTTTTAACCACTTCACAGAGCGCCCTTCGGTCCAGATTCTACTCTCTTTAAGATGAGTATCTAGGCTTGGGACGTTTTTCCTTGTTGGACCTCGGTGCGAATATGTTCAGTGAGTGACTGAATGAGCTGGGGCAGGCCCTGTCCACTGCCCGCGCAGACTTCTGTGTCCCTTTTAGATCTGACCGTGGGAACCTTGGCACCCTTCTTTTATATGACCATATTCCATCAAACTGCGGTCCTGAACTTTGGTCTCTTATTTTTCTGCCTTTTTCTTCTGCCTAACTCTCTCTCCAAGGCATTAGAGCAGCCTTGGCCCCATTCGTCTCCTGGACCATCTGTCTCGGAGAAACCACGCATGACACTTGTGGCCAGGTTCTAGAAAAACATCCAGGGCTTGGGGTTCATGTAGCCTCCCTCCACTGCTACCTCTTCACTCCCAGGCCTTCCCTGGGGACTGCTCTCACTTCGCTCTCCTCATTTTCAGACTAGTAGGGCGAGGCTGAGATTCCTGCTCTCGGGTTGGGTCCCCTGTGGCTTGGGGCCCCTTTGAGGAATTTCAAGAGGAGGATGTGCAGGGCGTGCGGGGCGTGCAGGGCGTGGGGAGAGGGGAGGTGGAAGCCACTGGAATGTGGGGTTGCGGGAGGGAAAGCAGAAAAAGGTGGAAAGGGCTTTGAGAGAGCTTTCCCAGGGCTGGGGGAAGCTGGTGCTTCTTTGAATGACAAAGGCTCCCTGGGGGGGCAAAGTGAAGCTTTGACGGTGGGAATGTGTGAAGAGGAGGGTCAGAAGGGCGGGGAGGAAGCTGTCTTTGGGCCTCATCTGCCTAGGGCCTTTCAAGTTCTCTCAGACCCTAACAATAAGAGGAACAGCCGCAGAACTGACAGAAGATAATGATAACAGAAAATTCACAGGACAAATACAATACCCCTATAAAATGCTAGGAATTCAAAGACCAGATGAAAAGGAGATTCCAGTTTTCCCTCCCTGTAAACTTGGTCAAGATAAAATAATAAAAACACCAGATGTTGGAATATGTAGGGAAACAATCTCCCTTTTTATGGCTGAGGAGGTAAATTGATAAAATCCTTTTTGCAGGAGCACTCAACAGTATACACAAAAGCTTTGAAAAGAGTTGTACTTTTTTTTTTTTTACTTTTTGATGTAGCCATTCTATTTCTGGGATGTATCTGAAAAGAAAAGAATATTTATCCCAGCCTTACTTGTAACTAGGAAAAATGAAACATTCCCTATTTTTTTTAATGGCAGGGAGGGGAATTAGGTAAATAGTTCGTACCACACCTAAAACTGTCCAGAAAATAAATATCGCAAGCCAGAAAAATATTCAAGATAGAAGAGCACTGAGGATATACTGGTAAGTGAAGAAGGAAAACTGTAAAAAATTATATGACTCCAATTTTATTTATAATGCCTACATAAAAATTTCAACTTTTAATGTTTCTATAAATTTTTAAATTATATTCATGAAGTCTACATTAAAAACCCAGGTGCTGCTGAGTAAGTTCAAACCTGGTGTGTTGCTGAGTGGAACCGCTTCATAGGGGGTTCCAGGCTGTGATTTTTTTTTTTTCAGGCTGTGACTTTTTAGGAAAAAATGGCCAGGCTTCTTTTCTGAGGCTTCTCTCTGTGGGTTTGAATCACCAAGCTTTTGCTTAGTGTTAAGCACTTAATCATCTGCACCACGCAGCAATCTGTCAGAAGCATGCCTTCCTCCTAATGACTCCTCCACATGTCACACATGTGGACACCGTTAGTGCATATACTGTGGCAGTGTTTTGCAGCTTTGTCATGAAATACAGACTCCAGAGGTGGGTTTGCAAGGGGGTAAAGTCTATGAGTAGGCACTTTCAAAATTCAGAGCTAGATAAATTCTAACTTGATACATAACCCACCCCTTGGAAAGTTCATCCTTCAATAACCCACCAGCACCAACTCCACCTCTAGCTGGTACCAGAATCACCACATCTACACCCACTCTCTCTCACTAGACCCCTCTGTAGCACTGAGGTGAATCGAGATAGAAATTGTTGTTATTCAGTTTATAGATTAGACAACTGAGGTGTTACCAGTTATCATTGAGTAAATTCCCATTCATGGCTACAACTCCATTGTGCAATAGTAGAACTGTGACCCTTTGTATTTTCGAAGGCTGATTTTTTGGGGGGGAAGTGAGTGGTGGTAGGACTC
>NW_006399799.1:16363782-16373476 GCF_000299155.1 Elephantulus edwardii
ATGACAACAGTCCAGAATCCTGTTTTTTTGCCAATTCTTTCAGAGCAGCCTGAACTTCCTCCTTCATCACCATTGCCTCTAGCAGTCTGATGTATTATGCTCAACACCACCACAACTCCTTATCTACTATTGTTGTTGTTAGGTGCAGTCAAATTGTGTACAACTCATAGTGACCTCATAACAACAGATCTGCACCGGGTCCCATCCCTCTCATTTCTTGACACCCTAGAGCCTATTGTAACAGTCACTGTGTAAATCCATCTGGTTGAGGACCTTCTTCTCCTTGCTGACCCTCTACCTTTCCAAGCATGATGTCCCTTTACAAAGAATAGATTCTCCTAGAAACATGTCTTTTAGGAGCACTCTGGTTGCACATTTTCCAAGACATGTCTGTTCATTCTTCTGGCAGTCCATGAGATATTCCGTACACTTTTCCAACACCACAACTGCATTGATTCTTCTTCTATCATCCTTATTCATTGTCCATCTCTCAGACGCACAGTAAGTGATTGAAAAGACCATGGCCTGGATCAGGCACACCTCGGTCTTCAAACTTACATCATTACTCCACAGTAATTTTTTTATTATTATTTTTTTATTTTTTTTTCCCCCCACAGTAATTTTGAGAAGTCCCTGATAGAGGGCATGCCCAAAGCAATACGTCTCTTGATCTCCTGACCACTGATATCAAGGTGTTTATTGTGGATCCAAGTAAGATTAACTCATTGACAGTTTCAATCTTTTTTCCATCTATCATGATACTGCCTATTGGCTTAGTTCTGTTTCTACAGACAGACCGTGATTATATCCCACCTGAATTCTTACAGTCTTTTAAGAATGCATTTGATGCATTGACCACTAATAATCTATGATCAGACAAGTTACAGATAACATCAAAGACAATATAGATGTAACACATAAGAAGATTACTGTGTCATAAGGGCCACAGAACCTGACTTTGAACATTCAGTAGATAAAGTGGATCAAAGAAATGATGAACTATCTGCAGAAGAATTAAGCAAGATCCACACCTCACTCCATATACAAAAACCAACTCAAGGTGGATCATGGAACTAGGACTAAAACCAAGGACTATAAACTTCATTCAACAAAAGCTTGGAAGAACTTTAGTAGTCCTAATCCACAACATAAAGAGTCTTCCAAGTATCCTGAAAAACCTACAACCAGGAGAAGATGAAATAGATGAATGGGACCTTCTAAGAATCAAATCCCTATGCACATCCAAAAACTTCTCCAACAGGTAAAAAAGAGAAGCCACAGACTGGGAAAAAGTGTTTGGTAATGACATGTCAGATAGGGGACTTATATCTAGAATTTATGACATACTTGAACACCACAACAAGATAAAGGTGAATAATCCAATAAAAATATGGGCACAGGATATAAACAGACAGTTCACCAAAGAAGACACTCAGATGGCCAACAAGCACATGAAGAAATGTTCAAAATCCCTAGCTCTAAGAGAGATGCAAATCAAGACAACTATGAGATATCATCTCACCCCAGTAAGACTAGCATATGCTGAGTGAAATATCTCAGTCACTAAAGGACAAATACTATATGGTGCCACTATTGTAGAATGAGGCTGACATCAGAGTGGGGGTAAGACTGAGAAAAACTGGATAAATTATGTTTACTGCATTGAAGTCAATGAGGGAGAGAATAGTTTAAAAGTAATATATTTTAGGCATTATGATTATCATAAGAGTCTGCAATGAGGGTTGTAGAGTGGAGTATACTCGGGGTGGGGTGGGTGTGTGGGTGTGTGGAGGGATTGTATACCAGTGAAGGAGTTTTTCTTTTGTTTTTCAAGGAGAAGAGCGAACTGGGGGTGGGGGTGAGGTGGGCGGGGAGAAAAGTGCAACAATGAATGAATGGAAATCCAAAATCTTTGTAGATGTTCATTGAAATTGATAAAAAAATAATAGGTAAAACATTTTTCACTTTGAATAATTTCCATATGTATATGATATAGCTCACATAGTAAAAATAAAACAATTTGATATTTGTGGTAAAAAAAAAGAGCTGACTGTGCTTATAGCTGATATATGCTGCCAAGTTTCCTGTGACTCATAGAGATCCTATGTACAACAGCTCTGAAGCCTTCTCTATCCTGAGCTAGTGTCACTGACTTTGGCATACCTATGCCATTTACCCCAGTTACTGTATTAATCCATCACAAATGATGTCTTCCTCTCCTGTGTTGTCCCTCCACCCTTCCAAGCATTATGTCCTTCTCCAAGGACTGGTCCCTCCTGGACACATGCCTGAAGTATGTGAGACAGAGCCTCAAAATCCTGATTCCAAGGAGACACTTGGTTTCACCCTCTACAAGGCAGAGCTATTTGTTCTCTTGGTGGTCTGTGGTATGTTCAAGACTCTTTTCCAGGACCATAACTCATAGGCATAGATTCTTATTTGCCATCCTTAGTCACTGTCCAGCTCTCTCATGGATAGAAAGAAATTTTGAAAACCATGGCCTGGATCAGGTGCACCTTAGTCTCTAGATTGACATTGTTGCTTCTCAGTACTAGAAGGTTTTAAAGAGTAAGATGAAAAGACAAAGTAAAGTAATATGATGAAATGTACAAAGACCTGGACTTAGAAAATCAAGAGGCAAGAACATGCTCTTCATTCTCAAGTTGAAAGAATTGTTGTTGTTGTTGTTGTTGTTATGTGCCGTCAAGTCGTTTGTGACTCATAGCGACCCTATGTACAACAGCCCACTGTTGTACCCCAGTCACTGAATCAATCCACCTCATAGAGGGTCTTCCCCTCCTGCGCTGTCCCTCCACTCTACCCAGCATGATGTCCCTCTCTAAAGACCTGTCTCTCCTTACAACATGTCCAAAGTATGTCAGGCAAAGCCCCAGAATCCTTGCCTCCAAGGAGCAGCCTGGTTTAATCCTCTCTACGATGAATCTGTTTGTTTTCTTGGCAGTCCATGGTACATTCAATACTCTTCTCCAGCACCACAGCTCAAAGGCGTCAATTCTCCTTCTATCCTCCCTAGTCATTGTCCAACTCTCTGATGCATAACAAGTGATTGCAAAAACCATGGCCTGTATCAGGCAGACCTTAGTCTCCAGAGAGACACTGTTGCTCTTGAGTATTTTGGAGAGGTCCCTAACCACAGACTTTCCCATCGCAATACGTTTTTTTATTTTCTGGCTACTGGTGCCAAGAGTGTTGACCGTGGAGCCGAGCAAACTGAAGCTGTGAACAATCTCAATCTCTTAGCCATCCATCCTGATGCTACCGATTGGTCCAGTGGTGAGAAGGAAAAATTCAGCCTCCAGTTATAATAGTGAAAGATTCTATGACCAAATACTGAGATTATAGGAAGCATCAAAAGAAGGTGGGAGGAATACACAGATTCAGTGTACCGAAAAGAATGGGTCCATTTTGAGCTGTTTCAGTAGATATCATGTTTAAGAACTGATTATGTTGAAGGGGGGAAAAAATCCCAATTGCACTGAGGTGTTGGCAAAAAACAAAGATCCAGGAATTGGTGGAATGCCAACTGAGATGTTTCAGTGAATGGATACAATGCTAGAAATGTCATTTATCTGTGGCAAGAAGGTTAGAAAAGAAACACATGGTTGATTACCTGGAAGAGATTCATATTTGTTCCTATTCCAAAGAAAGATGATTCAACAAAATCAAGGCATTATCAATGGGAATGTAAAAAAGTTACAATCACTGTGAAAGGTAGTTTGGCACTTTCTCAAAAATTTGGAGATAAAAATACCATTTGACACAGTAATTCCACTACTGGGAATATACCGAAAGAAACCAGAGCCACAACTCAAAGAGTGTATACATACCTGTGTTTACTGATGAATCATTCACAATAGCAAAGAGATGGAATCAAACCAAGTGCCCATCAATAAACAAATAAATAGAAAAACTATAGTACATCCGCACAATGTAATACTATGCAACAATGAAAAACAGTAAAACATTACACAACACAGGGGAGCCTTGAGGACATTATACTAAGTGAAATATCTCAATCACAAAAGGATAAATACTGCATAACACCACTTATTTTATAAAATGGGAAAGACATGAGGGGCTAGGGAAAGAATGAAGAAAGAGTAGATAGCTAATTAACTGCATTAGAACAGATGAGGGCACAGAATATCTGAATGGAATATATGATTATATATGAATATATGATTATGCATTATATGTATGAGAACAATCCGGGTGAAGGGGTGCATTGTGGAGTGGGCTGGGGGAGGGAGGGAGAAGGAATATTCAACAAAAATAAATAAATAAAAGAAAAAACCCCGACATTATCCAGCAAGATATTAATATCACATGTAAGGTACACCTGATCCATGTTATGGTCTTTTCAATCACTTTGCTATACATCTGAAAGTGGGACAATGACTGAGGATCTCATTGTTGTATATCATTGAGTCAGAACCAACCTATAGCTGAACCTACAGTGAGTTTTTTTAGAAAGTTAATTACACAGGAGGAGAATGCCCATCTTTCTCCAGTAAAGCAGCTAGTGGATTTGAATTGCATACCTTCAAGATTGCAACACATCTTCTTACCACTAGGGCAGCAGAGCTCCCTGGCTAAGGATGACAGAAGAATCAATACCTTTGAGTTGTGGTACTGGAGAAGAGTGAACTGACAAGAGAACAAACAGATCTGTTCCGGAGAAAATGAAATCAGGTTGCTCCTTGGAAGCAAGGACGGCAAAACTCTGTCTCACAAACTGTTAAAACAGTTTGGTCATGTTATAAGGAGCAGCTACTCCTGAAAGAAGGACATTGTGTTTGGAAAGTTGGAGGGTCAATGCAAGATATGAAAATCCTGACCAAGATGGGCTGACATGGTGTCTAAACAACAGGCTTAAGTGTATCAGAGTTGGTGAGGATGATACAGGATAGAGTATGGTTCAGAGCAGTTGCTCATAGGATCACTATGAGTTGTAGTCAACTTGATGTCACATAATGAGAACATGGGGGTCTCTGGGGACTGTGTGGTAAGAAGCTGTGCTGCCGATCCAAAAGCATGTGATTCAAATTCACCAGCTACTCCAAAGGAGAGAGTTGTGCCATTTATTGCCTCTGAAAACTTGCTGGAGAGTCAGATATGAGTTGATTCCTATTGTATGGCACATAGAAACAACAAAAAAATTCAATATGTGTGGGATCCCTGGTGGCATAATACTTTGGGCTTGTGTTGCTATCCAAGCACTGACATAGTCTTCTCTGGCAGTTTGAATCTACCACTTGGGGAAAAAATGTGGGCAATCTCATCTCACACAGTCTATAGTGCTGGAAACACATTGCTGGGTCAAATAGGAGTTGGTTACAACTTGACAATGAATTGAATTGAGTTTACTCAATATATATGCTGACCAAATAATTAAAGAACTTGGACTATATGAAGAAGAATGTGGTATCAGAGTTGAAGAAAAACTTAGCAACAACTTGTACCATGCAGATGATACGACCTTACTTGCAAAAAGTGAAGGAGACTTGAAGCACTTACTGAAGAAGAACAAGCCTTCAATACAGATTACATCTCAATATCAAGAAAAGAAAAATCCTCACAACTGGATCAACAGGCAATGCATGATAAATGGTTGTTAAGGATTTCATTTTACTTGGATTAACAATCAACATCCATGGAAACCGTAATCAAGAAATCAAAAGATTTATCAAACTCAAACTCATTGCCATTGAGTCAGAACTGACTCATCGCTGATTGTCCAGTGGGTTTTCCAAAGCTGTAAATAGCTTGAGAAGAGATTACTCATTTTTCTTCTACAAAGCAACTGGAGAATTCTAATAAGCACCAGGAGAGAGGCTCAATCTTTAGGTAAGCAGGACAACTCCTGTGGATATTACCATCAGAGCATAGCATTTGGCAAATCTACTGTCAAGGACTTCTTTAAAGTGCTAAAATGCAAGGATATCAGTTTAAAGACTAAAGTGTGCCTGAACTAAGGGACGACATTTTTAGTTGTTTCATATGCTTGTGAAAGTTTGACAATGAAAAGGAAGACAAGAAGACTGAAATCTTTGAATTTTAGTTTTGAGAAAGAGTGTTTACCATTGACTACCCAAAGAAAGTCAGCTGTCAGGGACCTCTCCAGAGTACTGAAGAGCAACGACGTCAGGCTGGAGACTAAGGTGCTCTTGATCTGGTCTATAGTTTTCACAATTGCGTACTATGCATCAGAGAGTTGTACAGTGACTAGGAATGAATAGAAAGAGAATTGATATCTTTGAGCTATGGTACTGGAGAAGAGTGTTGAATATGCCATGGTCTGCTACAGACAAAAAGGTCTGTCCTGGAGAGGGTGAGTGAAGCAGGGCTTCTCCTTGGAGTCAAAGATTCTGAAACTTCGTTTGACATACTTGGGCACATTGCAAGGAGAGACCAGTGATTGGAGAGGGACATCATTTTTGGAAAGGTGGAGGGACAGCGCAGGAGAGGAAGACCCTCAATGAGAAGGACTGAGTCACTGATTTGGGTAGTGGGAGTAGGTGTGTCAGCGACAATGAGGTTGGCACAGGAATAGAGCAGGGTTTAGGGCTCTTGTACATAGGGTCACTATGAGTCGCAAGCAACTCAATGGCAGATAACAACAACAACAACAACAACCAAAAGAACAAACAAACATGTCTTAGAACAAGTAGAATCAGGGTGTTCCTTAAAGGCAAGGATCATAAACTTCTCACACACTTTTGACATGTTGTCAGGAGGTTCCAGTTCTTGGAAAAAGACATCATGCTTAGAAAAGTAGAGGGTCAAATCAGTTAAGAGGGGAAATGACAGCCTTTTAAACAAACGGTGTTGGCAAAATTGGAAAAGTATCTGCAAAAGACCCAAGCAAGATCCACACTTCACTCTATAGACAAAAACCAACTCACGGTGGGCCATGGACCTAGGACTAAAACCATGGACTACAATATTCATTAAAGAAAAGCTTGGACAAACTCTAGTAGTCCTAATTCACAACATAAACAGTCTACCAAGTATCCTGAAAAACCTACAACCAGGAGAAGATAAAATAGATGAATGGGACCTTCTAAGAATCAAATCCCTATGTACATCCCAAAACTTCTCCAACAGGCTAAAAAGGGAAGCCACAGACTGGGAAAAAGTATTTGGTAATGACATATCAGATAGGGGACTTTTATCTAGAATTTATAAAATACTTGAGCACCACAACAAGATAAAGGTAAATAATCCAATAGCAAAATGGGCACAGGATATGAACAGACACTTCACTAAAGAAGACATTCAGATGGCCAACAAGCACATGAAGAAATGTTCAAAATCTAAGAGAGATGCAAATCAAAACAACTATGAGATATCATCTCACCTCAGTCAGAATAGCAAAATTTAATAGAACAGCAAGCAACAAATGCTGGCGAGGTTGTGGAGAAACTGGAACCCTTATTCACTGTTGGTGGGAGTGTAGAATGGTGCAACCACTGTGGAAAGCGGTGTGGCACTTTCTCAAAAATTTGCAAATAGAGATACCATTTGACCCAGTAATTCTACTACTGGGAATATACCCCAAAGAGACCATAACTGACATCCACATAGATATATGCACACCCATGTTTATTGCGGCTCTGTTCACAATAGCAAGGAGTTGGAAACAACCTGAGTGCCCATCAACAAACGAATGGGTAGAGAAGCTGTGGTATATTCACACAATGGAAAACTACACTGCATTGAAAAACAAGGAACTCATGCAAAATTATTCAAAATGGGTGACCCTGGAGGACATTATGCTGAGTGAAGTATGTCAGTCACAAAAGGACAAATACCTCATGGTGCCACTGTTGTAAAACAGGACTGACCTCGGGATTGGGGAGAGACTGAGAAAGACGGGTTTAATAAAGGATGCTGCATTGAAACAGATGAGGGAGAAAACTGTTTAAAAGGGACATGTGATTAGGTATTTTTGTCATGACGTGAGTCCAGAGCGAAGGCTGCATAGTGGAGTGGACCTGGGGGGAGGAATCGTAAAACAACGAAAGAGGTTTTTTTTTTTTTACTTTTGCAAGAGGGTAGTGTACTGGGGGTGGGGGAGGGAGGGGGAGAGGAGAGAAAAGTGCAGAAATGAATGAATGGAAATCCAAAGTCTTCATAAATTTTCATTGAAATTAATAATAAATTCTTTTTTAAAAAGTGGAGGATCAGTGAAAGAGAGGAAGACTGACCAAAATGGATTTACACAGTAATTGCAACAATGGGTACAAGCATATCAGATATCATGTGAATGATGCAGGGTAGGGCAAGGTTTAGAGCTGTCGTACATGGATGACTATGGGTAAAACAACAACATTGCACTAAGCATACTATTGCAAGGAAATCTCCCAAGTGTAGGATGCAATTTTTCAAAGATGAACTCTTCAAAGCAAGGATGTAGTTAAAAAGTTATTTTATATTGGTTTGCACACAAAATGCATATACATTATGTTTTATACTTTCTTTCATTCACATTGTGTTTCATAAAATTATTCACCATTGAACTATATCCATCATTACCCAGTCTTTTCAGATCTCCACTGGACTTTTCCCATTTCCTTTACCCTGTTCCTCCTCTTACCAAATTGTACAACCCTGTGACTTCCCTCCAGGCATCTACACCCTTCTGTTCCCCCTTCCCCTCTTGGACCCCACAAATGTTTTACTAGTTACTCTTCTCTCTATATTTTTTTTAAATTCCTTGTGTATTGTCAAACCTGATCCAACTGGCACAGGAGGAGATTACCCCCTGTTACCCTCTATTTACAGTAATGGTTGTTGTTGTTGTTATGTATCATCTAGTCATCTGCGATTCACAGTGACCCTATGTACAAAGGTCCTGAACCCTGCTCTATCCTGTGCCAATCTTATTGTCTCTGACTCACCTACCCCCATTAACCCAGTCACTCAATCAATCCATCTCATTGAGGATCTTCCTCTCTCGTGCTGTCCCTCCACCATCCCAAACATGATGTCTCTCTCCAAGGACTGATCCCTCCTTGCAACATGTCCAAAGTATATCAGACGAAGCTTCAGAATCCTTGCCTCCAAGGAGCAGCCTGACTTCACCCTCTCCAGGACAAACTTGTTTTTTCTCCTAGCAGTCCATGGCATCAATACTCTCCTCTGGCACCAGAGCTCAAAGGCACCAATTCTCCTATCATCCCTATTCATTGTGCAGCTTTCCGATGTATAGTAAGGAATTGCAAAGACTATGACCTGTATCAAGCACACTTTAGTCTCCAGACTGACATCGTTGCTCTTCAGTTCTTTGGAGAGGTCTTTGAAAGCAGACTTTCCCAATGCAATTCATCTTTTAATTTCCTGGCTGCTGGTACCAAGACTGTTGATTGTAGAGCCGAGCAAATGGAAGCTGTTAACAATCTCAATCTGTTCACCATCCATCATGATGTTGCCAATTGGCCCAGTGGTGAGAATCTTTCTTTTCTTGATGTTGAATTTCAATCCATATTGAAGACTGCAGTCCTTGACCTTCTACTGCAAGTGCTAGACAGAAGAGGAAGAAAAGATCAAGATGGGTGTCAGAAGAAACTCTGAATATTGCACTAGAGTACCGAGAAGCCAAAGAAAAGGGAAGAAATGAAGATGTTAAGGAATTAAACAGAAGATTCTAAAGGGCAGTGTGGGAATGCCC
>NW_006399799.1:16373668-16385292 GCF_000299155.1 Elephantulus edwardii
CACAGAGACAAGTTGAAATTCCAATCAAGTCTCAATTTTCTTGAAAGCACTCACAGCTTATATATAGGAGCACAATGGGGGGAGGAAAAGTACGCAATGGGGGAGAATAGCATCATGTCATTTCTAGTAATCTGAAAGCTATCTGGTCCACAGAAACTTAGCAGGGCGTTTCCCGAAACCTATCCTCCCAGGGTGGGGTAAACTGAAACCTATCCTCCCAGGGCAAAGTGTCCAAACATGTTCTTGGAGAATTACCAAATGGTTTCAGAGAATTACAAAATGGCTTCAGCTAAGTTGAACTAGCAGCCCCCAACATGGAAAGACAAACTAAAGTATTACAATGAAATACGCAAGGAGCTGGAGTCAGAAAATCAAAAGGGTTAAGCTCACTTAGTATTTCTTAAGCTGAAGGAACTGAAGAACAAATTAAAGCCTCAAGTTGCAATACTTAAGGATGCTTTGGACAGAATATTAAATTATCCAGGAAGCATTAAAAGAAGATGGAAAGCGTATACAGAGTCATTGTACCAAAAGGAATTGATGGACACAGAAGAATTTCACAAAACAACATATGAGCAAGAGCCTATGGTGATGAAGGGAAAAGTTCACGGTGCTCTGAAAGAATTGGCAAAAAACAATGTCCCAGGAATATATGGCATACAATAATGGTATGTGCAGTATTTGTCTTTATGAGACTGAATTAGTTCACTCAGCATAATGTTCTCCAGTCTCTCCCAAGTTATGTAGAATTTTTCAAAATCATTGCTACTGAGTGCTGCATAGTATAGGGGCATAATTTGAAAATTAGATAAGACTGGCCAAACCATGATGTTGAGCAACGGTGTCTCTCTGGAGACCAAGGTGCGCCTGATACAGGCCATGGTCTTTGCAATCACTTGTTGTGCATCAGAGAGTTGGACAATGACTAGGGAGGACAGAAGGAGAATTGATGCCTTTGAGCTGTAGTGCTGGAGAAGAGTATTAAAGGTACCATGGACTGCCAAGAAAACAAACAGATTCTTCCTGGAGAGGATTAAACCAAGCAACTCCTTGGAGGCAAGGATTCTGGGGCTTCGTCTGACATACTTTGGGCATGTTACAAGGAGGGACAGGTCCTTGGAGAGGGACATCATGGTTGGGAGGGTGGAGGGACGGCGCAAGAGGGGAAGACCCTCTATGAGGTGGATTGATTCAGTGACTGGGGTAATCGGGATGGGTGTGCCCGAGGCAATGCGACTGGCACAGGATAGAGCAGGGTTTAGGGCTGTTGTACATAGGGTCACTATGAGTCGCAAACGACTCGACGGCACATAACAACAACAACAACAATGCTGTTGTTGTTGATAGTCTTCGAGTTGAGCAGGACTCATAGCAACCCTATGAACAAAAGGCCTGCAACCTTTCCATAACTATCATCATTTATCAAAGTTCATAGGGTTTCCAGAGGCATGTTGTTTAGATAGTGGATGCGACTGCTGCTTCCAAACCTGTCTTAAATTGGGAGCTCCACCAAACGCTGTCCACCATGGGTAACCACTATGGCATTTGTAGAGAAAAAAAAATGAGTAGAACAGTATATCAACAAAGAGCTGCCAAAAATTCAAGCTGGATTCAGAAGAGACTGTAGAATGAAAGGTCATTTCTGATGTCAGATGGATCTTGGCTGGAAGCAGAGAATTTTAAAAAAATGTCTATGTGTTTTATTGATTATATAATGATGTATGACTGTGTGGATCATAACAAATTATGGCTAACACTGAAAAGAAGGGGAATCCCAGAATGCTTATTTGTACTTATGTGAAACCTTTACAAAGACCAAAAAGCAACTGTCCAAATAGAACTATGAAATACTGCATGATTTAAAATCAGGAAAGGTGCGGGTCAAGGTAATATCTTTTCTCCATATCTGTTCAATCAGTATGCTGAGAATATTATTCAAGAAACTGGACTATATGAAGAAAAATGTGCCATTAGAATTAGAGGAAAACTCCTCAACAACCAGTGTATGCAGAAGAGATAAGTTATGGGGACTTAAGTTAAAGGGACTTAAAGTCCGCTTAAAATTAAGGGGACTTGAAGCACTTACTGCAGAAGATCAAAGACTAAACTCTTCTATATCAAGAAAACTTTCTACATCAAGAAAACAAAAATCCTCAGTGTTGAACCAATAGGCAACATTGTGTCAGATGGGTAAAAGATTGAAGTTGTAAGAATTTCATTTTACTTAGATCTACAATCCATATCCAGGGTAAAAGCAGTCAAGAAATCAAAAGATGTGTTGCTTTGGGAAAAATCTACTGTCAAGGAACTTTCCAAAGTGCTAAAGGAAGAAGATGTCAGTCTAAAGACTAAAGATCCAAGCCGTAGTCTTTTCAATTACTTTCTACACATCTAAAAGTTGGACAATGAATAAGGAAGACCAAAGAAAAATAGATGTCTTTGAATTGCAGTGTTGGAAAAGAATATTGACTATCTTATGGACTGTCAAAAGAACAACCAAGCCTGTCTTGGAGGAAATGCAACCAGGAGGGTCTTTAGTGTCAAGGGTGGTGAAACTTTGGTCTCGTAGACTTTGGGCACGTTGTTAAGAGGGATCAGCTCTTGGAAACACACCATACTGCGCAAGGTGTAGGGTCAGAGAAAGAGTAAGACCTTCAATGAGATAGTCTGACACAGTGACTATAGAATGGACTTAAACATATCAGATATTGTGAGGATAGGGCAAGATAGGGCAAGGTTCAGATTTGTTTTTCATAGAATTGCTATGGGTCATAGTCAATTTGAGATACCTAACAAAAACAATATACATATTAATACTAGTTGTTATTATGTGCCATCGAGTCACTTGCAACTCATAGTGACTCTATGTACAACAGCCCTATACCCTGCTCTATGTTGCGCCAATCTTACTGTGTCTGACACATCTACCCCAATTACCCCAGTCACTGAATCAATCATCTCATTGAGGGGCTTCCTCTCCTGCGCCGTCAATCCACCCTCTCTAAGGACTGGTTCCACCTTGCAACACGTCCAACGTATGTCAGACAAAGCTTCAGAATCCTTTCCTCCAAGGAATAGCATGGTCTCACCCTCTCTAGGAAGAAACTGTTTGTTCTCCTAGCAGTCCATAGTATTTTCAAAACGCTTCTCCAGCACCACAGCTCAAAGGCATCAATTCTCCTATCGTCCCTAGTCTTTGTCTAGCTTTCTGACACTTAGCAAGCAATTGCAAAGACCATGGCCTGAATCAGATGCACCTTCTTCTCCAGACTGACATTATTGCTCTTCAGTACTTTGAAGAGGTCTCTGACAGGAGACTTTCCAATGCAATTAATCTTTTAATTTCTTGGCTACTCGTATTAAGACTGTTGATTGTGGAATCAAGCAAGCTAAAGCTGTTAACAATCTCAATCTCTTCACCATCTATCATGATGCTGCCAATCGTCACAGTGATGAGAATCTTTGTTTTCTTGATGATGAGCTACAATCCATATTTAAGGCTATAGTTCTTGACCTTCTGTAGCAAACACTTCAGGTCCTCCCTAGTTTCAGCAAGCTGACTGAAGTAATACAGATGCCTTTGAATTATGATATTATTAAAAAATATGAAATATCATGGCTTGACAGGAGAAGGAACAGTTCTGTTTTGGAAGATGTACAGTCATAATGTTCATTAGAAACAAGAATGAGGACACTGTGTCTCACATATTTTAGACATGCTGTCAGGAGGGTTTAGTCTCTGGAGAATGACATCATGCTTGATAAAGTAGATATCAAAAAAAGAAGACGACTGTCAACAAGACGAGTTGACATCATAGTTGTAACAATAGACTCAAAACAGGAACAATGGAGAGGATGCACAGGGCCAGGCAGTATTTTCCTCTGCTGTACAAAGTTGCCATGAGCTGGTATTGCAGATTTTTGGTCACAGACAAGCAAACACTTTCAACACTGTATCTGTTTAAATGTTTAAAACATTTAAATTAATCTTCCACCAATTCCCAGAACTTGCTTTTTGCTGGTGCCTTCAATGTGACTTGAACTTCTTCCTTCAATGCTAACAATTACTAATCATATCCTGCTTCTGAAATGGTTGAGCATATATTGTTTTGTTATATTATTGTTGTTATGTGCCATTGAGTCATCTGCGACACATAGCAACCTTATGTACAACAGCTCCAAAACCTGCTTTGTCCTGAGCCAATCTCACTGACTCCGACACACCTACTTCCATTTCCCCAGTAACTGTGTATCAGTCCATCTCATCTGGGGTCTTCCTCTCCTGCGCTGTCCCTCCACCCTTCCGAGCATGATGTCCTTCTTCACATGCCGAAGTTTGTGAGATGCAGCTTCAAAATCCTTGCCTCCAAAGTGAATCTTGGTTTCACGCTCTCCAAGACAGACCTATTTGTTCTCTTGGTATGTTCAGTACTCCTCCAGCACCACAACTCAAAGGCATAGATTCTTTTTCTGCCAACCCTAGTCATTGTCCAACTCTCTGATGCATAGTAAGTAATTGAGAAGGTCATGGCCAGAATCAGGTGCACCTTAGTCTCTAGACTGACATTTTAGCTTCTTAATACTCTGGACAGGTCCTGCCCACAGATTGTCCCAATGCAATTCATTTTTTTATTTCCTGACTGCTTGTCCCAAGAGTGTTGATTGTAGAGCCAAACAAGATGAAATTATTAACAACCTCAATCTATTCTCCATCTATCATGGTGTTGACAATTGGCCCAGTGGTGAGAATCTTTCAATCCATATTGCAGACTACCATCCTTGACCTTCTGCAGCAAGCACTTCAGGTTGGCCTCAGTTTCAGCAAGCAAGACTGTGCCATCTGCATAAAGTAGGTTGTTAATGAGTCTTCTTCCAATCCTGATGCCACATTCCTCCCCACAGAGTCCAGCCTCCCGAATGATCTATTTTGCATGTAGATTGAAAAGGTATGGAGACCGAACACATTCCTGACACACTCCTTTTCTGATTTTGAACGCTGAAGTGTTTCTTTGCTCTAATTTTGAGGACTGCTTTCTTGTCTGAATATAGGTTTTGCGTGAGAACAATCAAGAGTTCTGAGATGTCCATTCTCTTCATTGTTAGCCAGTATTTGTTGTGATCCCCACAGTCAGATGTCTTTACATATTCAATGAAACACAGATAGACATTCTGATACTCTGCTTTCAGTAAAGATCCATCTGACTCATTTATTCCTTCTACTTTTGCTTGGCACAATGGGGCCAATAGGCAACATCATGATAGATGGTGAAGAGGTTGAAATTGTTAACAGCTTTAGTTTGCTTGGCTCTACAATCAACACTCTTGGTACCAGCAGCCAGGAAGTTAAAAGATGAATTGCATTGAGAAAGTCTGCTGTCAGAGACCTCTTCAAAGTACTGAAGGACAATGATGTCAGTCTGGAGACTAAGATGTGTCTGATTCATGCCATGGTCTTCACAATCACTTGCTAAGTGTCAGGAAGCTAGACAATGATTAGGGATGATAGAAGGAGAATTGATGGCTTTGAGCTGTGGTAACTACTAGGAAAACAAACAGATTAATTCTGGAGAGGATGAGACCAGGCTGCTCTTTGGAGGCAAGGATTCTGAAGCTTCATATGACATACTTTGGACGTGTTGCAAGGTGGGACCAGTCCCTGGAGAGGGACAGCATAGGAGAAGAAGACCCTTGATGAGATAGATTGATTCAGTGGCTGGGGTAATGGGGTTAGGTCTGTCAGAGACAATAAGATAGGCATAGGATAGAGCAGGGTATAGGGCTGTTGCAGTAGGATTGTTGAGTCATAGATGGCTGGACGGCACATAACAACTTTCTGCATTAATTAAATATTTTGATTATATAATTATTCAGTAGTGCCACTCAAGGCTTGAGGTTTTCTTCTTTCAGCTTGAGAAATGCTGAGTTTGTTCCTTCTGGTGTGACTATTGTTTGTTGTTATGTGCTGTCAAGTCTCTTGAGACTCAGAGACTGGAGATGGAATATATTCACTGTGGTTGAAGTTGGAGAAAGTTGTTGGGGTTAGATCTCAAAAAAACCTTGAATGTTACTTTGTTTTTTACTCATAAAGGTGAGACAATCATCCGAGATATCTAATGAGGTGAGCTAAAGGATCATCTCAGTGCCTGAACAAGATCCCACTGAGGCAGTTTGGACTATGGACTGAAAAGTCCAACACGAAGAGAGATCTGGTGAGAAGCCTGTTGGGTTCAAGCAAGAAATGCCTGACAAGATCTGTGAATGGAAAGGAGGAAGCAGAGATATGAGCTATTTAGGAGGCAAAACCAACACTCAATGATTACAAAGAGGGAGATGCTAGTTTGTGGTTGGTAGTGTCACAGAAGCACAGGAAGAAGGAACTTTAGGTGAAATAAGAATCATCCCGTTTTTGGTCTTTTGGATCCAAAGCAGGCAGCTGGGCAGGTGAATCTGGAGCTCAGTAAACAAGTTTGGGACCCTGATTAGATTTGGCAGCTAGAGAATAGAAAGCTGGGGCCTGCTGGAGCCTACCCTGGAAGAGTTTTGCAAGGGAGAAGAAGGTCTGGGTAAATATTTGCACAGCAGTGACTGTGAAGGATTGGAGTAGAAGAGCTGTGGAAAGGACCCTGAAAGGTCAAAGGAATACCAGGGAAGGAATATGCATCTCATGGAAGTCCAAGGTGGAAATACAAAAAGGGAATGTGAGCAACAGTGCCATGTGGCTGCACTGAGCTGAAGAAGTAACCATTCTTCTACCAAAGGGTTCCTCTGAACCTCCCTGGGCCCCCTACTTCTTTAGATAGGATTTATGAGGAATGCCTCCAACTCCCTATGTGTTCTGTAAACCTAAGTCCTTTCTGGGACTCAGTCTCTTTTTCTATGCAAAGGATATCAAGATCTTCATTCCTTGGGCAGTACTCAGTGTCAGGTGAAAGTGAGAAATTAAGTGACTCAAAGAGATGCTGTCTTACTCAGCCCTTTTAAACCTCAGGCTCTTCCACAAAAGGTTTGGTTGGTTGTGCTTTCTCTTGTCTTTGGTGGCTCCTTCTAAGCAAGGGTCTTTTCTCTAAAGATATATCCATTCCAACTTGTTCTATAGGCTCTGCCGGGCCATTCTGAAATCCACCACTGATTTATTGAGTGACTTTGCTCTTAGGCCAGCTCCTTAGGCCATTGCTTCTCCTCTCTTTTTCCTGTATTTTCAAGGACTTCTCCCATCACCAATGTCTTTTTACCTAAGAAAAGAATTTCTACTGCATTTTAAAAAACAAAAGTTCTTCTACTCCGAATATTCCCTCGCCCTCTACCCTGCCAGAATTCCACTCCATCTGCATTTCTTCCTAGCCAAGTTTCCCAAATAATTATCCATGTTTCTTCATCTTCTCTTTGTTTCTTAATCCTTTGCAATCTCAATCCCTGTCAACTCTCCACTGAAACTCATTGTAATGCTCACTGTAGCAAGTTGAATCAAAACACTCAAACCAAACCCGTTGTGCAGAATTCCCTCTGACTTGTAGCAGCCTCACAGGTTAGAGTAGAAAGGTTCTATAGAATTTCCAAGGCTGAATAATCTTTACTGAAGCAGACTGTCACATCTTTCTCCTATGCAGTAGCTGGTGTGTTTGAATTGGTGGCATTTTTTGGTTAGCAGCCAAGTACTTTTACCACTGGCCCATGTTGTTGTTGTTAGGTGCTGTCAAGTTGCCTGTAACTCATAGTGATCCTATGAACAACAGATCTGAACCTTGCCATATCCTGTGCCATCCTCACTTTCTCTGATAGGTTTCAGGACATTGTTACAGCCACTGTGTCAACACATCTTTTTGGAGGTTTTCCTTTCTTTCTCTGACCCCCCACATTTCCCAGTAATGCATTTTCCCAAGGACTGGCCCCTTCTGACAACATGCCCAAAGCACGTTAAATAAAGTTTCATCAGCTTTAACTCTAAGGAGCATTCTGGTTGCCTTCCTCCAAGACGGGTATTTTTTTTGTTCTTTTGGCAGTCCACGGAATATTTAAGACTGCACTTACTGCAGAGGGTCAAGGACTGCAACCTTCAATATGGACTGAGGCTCAATGTTAATAAGACAAAAATTCTAATCGGTAGCATCAGGATGGATGGTGAAGAGATTGAGATTGTTCACAGCTTCAGTTTGCTCGGCTCCATGGTCAACACTCTTGGCACCAGTAGCCAGGAAATCAAAAAACGTATTGCGATGGGAAAGTCTGCTGTTAGGGACCTCTCTAAAGTACTCAAGAGCAACAGTGTCTCTCTGGAGACTAAGGTGCGCCTGATACAGGCCATGGTTTTTGCAATCACTTGTTATGCATCAGAGAGTTGGACAATGACTAGGGAGGATAGAAGGAGAATTGATGCCTTTGAGCTGTGCATGGACTGCCAAGAAAACAAACAGATCCATCCTAGAGAGGGTTAAACTGCGCTGCTCCTTGGAGGCAAGGATTCTGGGGGGCTTTGCCTGACATACTTTGGACATGTTGTAAGGAGAGACAGGTCTTTAGAGAGGGACATCATGCTGGGTAGAGTGGAGGGACAGCACAGGAGGGGAAGACCCTCTATGAGGTGGATTGATTCAGTCAGCGACTGGGGTAATCGGGATGGGTGTGTCAGAGGCAATGAGATTGGCACAGGATAGAGCACCACGGTTTAGGGCTGTTGTACATAGGGTCGCTATGAGTCGCAAACGACTCGATGGCACATACCAACAACAACAACCTCCAACCACTGCAACTCAATGGCATAAATTCTTCTGACATCCTGAATAAGGATAAGGACAATGAATAATTGTCCAACTTTCAGATGCATAGCAATAAATGAAAAGAACATGGGTTGAATCAAGCACACCTTAGTCTTGAAACTGACATCTTTGCTCTTTAACACTTTGGAGAGGTCTTTAAAAATGGATTTCCCCACCATCTTTTGATTTGTTGTCTACTTGTACCCTGGGTGTTGATTGTGGATCCAAGTAAGAGGAAATTGTTGCCAATTCCAATGTTTTCTTCAACAATTATGTTATTACCAATGGTCCAATGGTGAGGACCTTTATTTTCTTGATGTTGAGATGTAACCCACATTGAAGACTGTAGTCTTTGATCTTCATCATCAAGTGTTTCAAATCTCTTCACTTTCAACCAGCAAGGTTGTATCATTTGCATAACCCATGTTGTTGATAAGTCTTCCTCCAGTCCTGATGCCACATTTTTTTTCTTCATATAGTCCTGGAATGATTTGTTCAGCATGCAGATTGAAAAGATATGGAGAAAGTATACAGCCTTGACATACACTTGTTTTTATTTTAAACCGTGCAGTATCTCTTGATCTGTTTGAACAATAGCTTCTTGATCTATATAAAAGTTTCACATAAGTACAATGAAATCTTTTGGGATTCCTGTTCTTTTCAATGTTATCCATACTTGTTATGATCCAGACAGTCCTATGTTTTTGCATAGTCAATAAAAACACAAATTAAGCCATCTTTCTGATACTCTCTGATTTCAGCCACTATGTCATGTCGTTATGTGCTGCGGACTCACTTGCAACTCATAGTGATCCTATGCACAGTAGCTCTGAACTCTGTCCTGTACTTTGCCAACCTCATTGTCTCCGACACTCCTATCTTTATTACCCCAGTTACTGTATCAGTTCATCTCTTTCAGGGTGTTCCTCTCTTGCATCCTCCGTCCCTCCCTCCTTTTAAGCATGATGTATTCTCCAAGGACAGGTCCCTCCTGGCAACATGCCCTACAAGGTCAGCTGTAAATCAAATCTGACTCAAGGGCAATGAGTGAGTGAATGAGCAAATTAGTAATAATTTGTTATGGAAGTCTGAGAGAACCAATGTAGAAATAATATTAACAGCTCACATTTATGAAGTTCCTATCCTGTGTCAGACATAGTTCAAAGTGCTTTATGTACATTATTTGCTTTCTTTTATTAATTTAGTACCATAGATACAATGTTAATAAAAGGAATGTCAACATAAACAGTTATTGAGGGTTTATTCTGATTTTGGTATTTAAAAATTGCATTTGCCATGTATATGGTATGTATTATTATTTTTCTCTTTTACAGTTGAGCTTATAAAATTTACTCAAGGTCATACAGCTATAAGTGGTGGAAGCAAGATTCCAACCCAGTTAATTCTTGTGGGTGCCCTTAACCACTCTGTCTGCTTCTAAGGTTTCTAGTAGAAAGGCAGTAGAGGAAGTTGGATTTTGTACAACCAGATGATAGAAGGAATTAAGAGACCGATGGGTTTAAAGGAAAGATTTACAGAATTGGTGGGTATATCTGATCTGGAGGAGCTGAGATAAAGAGGGTATTGGAGACTTAGATAACATTATAGAATCCATGTCTCTGGTGAAAGAGATGCAAGGGCAGATATAGGTCATTATCCCTGGGGACACTGGAATTTAAGACTCACGACCTGGAGAATGATGATAGGAACTAATTGTGAACATGGGAGTAAACAGTTGAACAAAAGTGAAACGGAGATCAATAGACTTGATTACGTCAAGAGACCCAGAGGATTAGTGCTTGGATAGTACAAAAGGAAGCCATAAATTGCTCTGAAAGTTTAAAAGGTTGAGATATATTCTCTTGTCCTTATAGCCAGTTTAAGTTCTTGTTAAGCAGGAAAGCTTGTCATATGCAGGACAAAGAAAGAACAAAATGATTTGAGTTAGCTACAGCTAGTGTTCATGAAAAGGTGTGATGGAATTGAGCTTTGAATATGGTATCGTGTGTATACACCCAAAAATGATGCTGAATCAAGGATTTAGGTTCAGCTATTTTACTTGAAAGGGGTACATATGGTTAACATCCTTGATCACTGACTGAAAGGTTGGAGGTTCAAGTCCTCCCAGAGGCACATACCAAGGAAAAAAAGTCCTGGTAATCTATTTCCAAACTATTGTTGTTGTTGTTCTTATGTGCCGTGCAGTCGATTGTGACTCATACTGACCCTATGCACAATAGCTCTGAAGCCTGTCCTAACTTGAGCCAGTCTTCCTGACTCTGACACACCTACCCCCATTACCCCAGTTACTGTGTCAATCTGTCTCATCTGGGGTCTTTCTCTCCTGCACTATCCATCCACCTTTCCAAGCATGTTATCCTTCTCCAAGGACTGGTCCATCCTGGCCATGTGCCCAAAGTATGTGAGATGAAGCTTTAAAACTCTAGCTTCAAGGAGAAACTTGGTTTCACCCTTTCCAGGACAGATCTTTTTGTTCTCTTGGCAGTCCTATGGTCTTTTCAATATTTTCAATACTCTTCTCTAGCACCACAACTCAAAGGCATCAATTTGCCTTCTATCATCCTGAGTCATTATCTAGCTGTCTGATGCCAGGGAAATAATTGGAAAGACTATGGCCTGGATCTGGGACACCTTAGTCTCTAGACTGGCATCATTGTTCCTCAGTACTCTGGAGAGGTCCCTGACTACAGATTTCTCCAGTGCAATTCATCTTTTGATTTCCTGACTACTAGTATCAAGAGCATCAGGATGGATGGCGAAGAGATTGAGAGTGTTCACAGCTTCAGTTTGCTTGGCTCCACGGTCAACACTCTTAGCACCAGCAGCCAGGAAATAAAAAAACGTATTGCG
>NW_006399799.1:16386187-16386710 GCF_000299155.1 Elephantulus edwardii
CCCTGATGCACTCCTTTCCTGATTTTGAACTATGTAGTATTTCCTTGCTCTGTTCTGAGAACTGCTTCCTGGACCGAGTAAAAGTCTCACATGAGCACAATCAAGTGTCCTGAAATTCTCATTGTCCTCAATGTTAACAATAATTTGTTGTGATCCACACAGTCAAATGCCTTTGCATAGTCAATGAAACACAGATAGACATTCCTCAGGTACTCTTTGCTTTCTGCCAAGATCCATCTGACATTGGTGGCAATGTCCCTAGGACCAAGGCCTCTTTTAAACCCAGCTTGCACATCTAGGAAGTCTATTGATGTACTCTTCCAGTTGTTTTTGGATAATCTTTAGCAAGATTTTGCTTGAGTGTAATATTAGTGATATTTTTCAATAATTTCCACACTTGATTAGTTCACCTTTTTTTTGAATGGGAATAAACATGGACGTCTTCCAGTCCATTGCCCTTGACTTGTCCTCCAGATTTCTTGGCACAGCCTGGTAAGCATGTCCAGGGCAGCACCTTTTTTTT
>NW_006399799.1:16387490-16389466 GCF_000299155.1 Elephantulus edwardii
AACAACAACAACAACAACAACATATTTAATTATCTCTAAATTTAGAATTAATTGTTGTCGTGGTTTGAGTGGATGCATACAAATCATATTAGTTATTCATTCAATGATTTGTATACACTTTGTTTTATAGCATTAATTGTTGGTGTTTATGAGCACTACTGAGGAGAAACCAACTCATAGCTGACCCTCCAGTGGGTTTTCAGAGGCTGTAAATCACAAGGAAGGAGGTTGCCCATCTTCCTCTTGCAGAGCAGCTGGAGGATTCAAACGCATACTTTGCACTGGCAGAGCAACTCTTTATTAAGCCACCAGAGCTCTTTTAATAACATTTATTACAGCTGATTATTGTCATGAATTTATTACAATGTCTGATCAATTCCTTATTGTACATTGCCCTTTCCTTCACCCAACTTGTGTTGTTGATTGCTATCTAGTCAAGCACAACTCATAGCAACCCTATGAACAAAAGACTTGAAGCCTTTCCATAACCATTGTTTCATAGAGTTGCCAGAGGCATGTTGTTTAGGAAGTAGATGCCACTCCTGCTTCCAAATAAAAATACCATATCCTCGCTCAAATGCACATCATTCCTCAGAGTGACATATTTTTTTTAAAAAAGAAACACTTTAAAGAGGTCTTTTTGAAGAAGATTTGCCCAATGCAATATGAAACCTTGACTTACCCTGTGTCACCCTCACGGTCTCCACTGTACTGAAGCCCATTATTGTTGGAGTTTTGTTTCACTGTCTTCTAGGTCTTTTTTCTGCAAATTAAGCACCAAATTTACATATCTATTATTTTTTATTCCCCTCTCCTTTCTATCCCATTTCTGATAATGTTCCAAGAGATTCTATGTATATACTTTCCCTAATAGTGGTCTTATACAGTAATTGTCCTTTTACAATAGTTTATCTCACTCAACATTATTTCCTCTAGATCCAGCCAGATTGTGTAGTGACCTTTGAATTCTCTGTAGTTCTTAAATGTTACATACTACTCCATCGTGTGACTTTACATAGTTTCTTCAATCGTTCATTCACTGGTAGTCACTTGGATTGTTTCCATCTCTTTGCTATTTATAATATTGCAATAAGAATGGATATGCATATATAGTTTTTGTCACAGTTCTTATTTCTTTAGGATATATACGTAGCCAGTAATGGATTCAAATGGTATTTCCATTTTCAAACTTTTAAAGAAGTGTCAGAGTGCTTTCCATGTGGTTGCACCACATTATATCTCCACCAGCAGTGTAAGAGAGTTCCATTCTCTCCACATCCTTGTCACCATTTGTTGTTTACTGTACTATTGTACTTTGCTATTGTTTCTGGGGCATTCATGAATCTCACTGTTGTTTTGATTTGTGTCTTTCTAACAGTTTGAGGTTTTCCTCATATGTTTGTTAGGCATCAGAATATCTTCTTTGGTAAAATGTCTTTGCATAACCTATGCCCATTTTGTAATTGGATTGTTTGCCTTTCTCTTCTTGAGGTGTTAGAGTTTTCTATGCATTTTAAAGATGAGTCATTTTGTCAGCTATGTTGGGGAACAGGTTTTTATCTAGTTATGTGAGATCTTTGCTGGAAGCAGAGTGAAGGAGTGGGGAAGAGAGACCAATTAAAAAACCAACCAGCTTACTCCTTCATAGACCCTCAACCCAGTATTGACACAGTGACTGTAGCAATGTGCTTGAATATGTCAGAGGTTGTGAGGATGGCACAGGATAAGATATGATTCAGTTCTGTTGTTCATAGGGTTGCTACACATCATACTTGACTTCACAGTACCTAACAACAATCTTGGTAACTGGGGATCATTCTTTTTTTAAATTTTATTTTATTTTTACTTTTGTTATTTTAATGAAAGTTTATAGAGACTTAGGGTTTCCAATCACTGTTGCACTTTTCTTCCTGCTCCCCCCCATTCACTCTTCTCCTTGAAAAGTAAAAGAAAAACTCTTTCATTGTTATGCAATC
>NW_006399799.1:16390601-16395198 GCF_000299155.1 Elephantulus edwardii
CATTTGTTAAAAAGACTGTCATTTCCCCACTTACCTGATTTCATTTCCTTGTCAAAAATCAGTTGACCAAAGGTAGATAGGCTGATATCTGAATTCTCAATTCTATTCCATTGATGTATGTGTCTGTCACTGTATCAGTACCATGCTGTCTTGACCACTACTTCAGTGTAGTAGGATTTGAAATCAGGGAGTGACATCCCTCCAACCTTGTTTTTCTTTTTAAGGAGTGATTTGCTTATTCTGGACCTCTTTTGATTCCAAATGAAATTGGAGATTGCCTTTTCCATCTCATTGAAAAATGGAATTGGTATTTGTATTGGGATTGCATTGAATGTGTAAATTGCCTTTGGTAGTATTGCCATTCTCACAATATTGAATCTTCCTATCCATGAGCAAGAATTGTCCCAAAAAGGAAGAAAGGAATGTTAGTATTTGTTCACCAACTCCTGTCTCATGCTCATTAAAAATTGCTCCTGGAGCTATTTCATTCTGCCCCTCAGGAAGCAAGTTCCAGCTGCCAGGGGAAACTATTAGGGAGGAAATAGTAATGCTTTAGATAGGAAGTCAGTAGTGTGCACAGGAAAGCCACCAAATCCACATACAGGTGAACTGTAGAGTGAACTAAGGTTGCATGGGTGGGATGTCAATAGTAATATTATACATAATGTCAGAACATTGTCTGATATGACTCTGGAAAATAAGTCCCTCAGGTGGGAAGCCACTAAAACTTCAACTGGGGAAGAGCTTCTTGTGCAAAGTAGAATGTCTCTTGATGACGTGGACAGAGTAAAGCTTTTATCTAGTGAAGGATTTTCATTTGCTGATGTAACATGACTCAAAATGAAGGGGAACAGTTGCAAACCTCCATTAATAATTGCAATTTTGAATGTTCAGGGTATAATATAGGCAAATTCCAAGTAACCAACATTAAATGGAATGTATAAAGAATGGCATTCTAGATGATACTGAGCTGAGATGGACTGTTGTTATGTGCCGTCAAGTCACTATGACTCAGCGACCCAATGCACAATAGCTCTGAATTCTGCTCTGTCCTGAGCCAGTCTTACTATCTCTGACACATCTACCTTCATTACCCCAATTACTGTGTCAATCCGTCTCCTCTGAGGTCTTCCTCTCTTGCACTGTACTTCCATCATTCCAAACATGATATCCTATTTTAAAGACTGGGCCCTCCTGTCTACATGCCCAAAGAATGTAAGATAGAGTTTCAAAATCCTTGCTTGTCTCTAAAGAGCTGCATGGTTTCACTCTCTTGAGGACAGACTTGTTAGTTCATAGTATGTTCAATACTCTTCTCCAGCACCACAGCTCAAAAACATTAATTATTCCTCTATCATCCTTGGTCATTGTCTGGCTTTCTGATGCATAGCAAATAATTGTGAAGGCCATGACCTAGATCAGGTGCACCTTAGTCTCTAGACCAGTATCCTTGCTTTTCAGTACTCTGAAGAGGTAATGAGAGATATTACTGCTGATGCCAGATGGCTTCTAGCTGGTAGCAAAGAATACCAGAAAGATGTTTACTTGTGTTTTATTAACTGTGCAATAACATTTGACTATGTGGATCATAATAAATTATTAATAATATTAAGAAGAATGGGAGTTCCAGAATAGTTGGGTTCGTGTGAAACCTATGCATAGACCATTTGTACAGCAATCATTTGTACAGAGAGCAAAGTCATACTGCATCATTTAAAAAGCAAGAAACAAACAAACAAACAAAAAAGCAAGAAACCTGGGGTGTGGGGGGATAATCATAGGGTCACATAATTTGATGGGTGGAGAGAGGGGTGGGTTAAGGACATGGGAAAGATCTGGTATGAAAGACAATGTATATGAACTTTGTAAATAAACCAGTATAAAGAAAACATCTTATATTAAAAAAAATTTTTTAAAAAAACAACAAGAAAGCTGTGTGTCAGGGTTGTATCTTTTCTCTATACCTATTCAATCTGTATGCTAATAAAATAATTTTTTAAATGGTTTTTAAAGTTTGTTTGATTCATCTGAAAAGAATGCATTTACAAAGAATTGAGACATGAGAAAGCATTTGCTCAACACTAATGAACCTGTAAGAATTAGGAATGTAGGGCGACTGAGGGCAGGAGGGCACGACTTATGGCTGACAGCGTTGTCTGTGCTGCTCCCACAGTTACTTGGGGGAATAACTGCTGTCTAGCTTGACCACACGGGACCCATTAACTCAGGTAGCAACCGCCTGCCACGTGACTCCAGAGGAGCGATCAACCCACCAGAGGAGCAACTGCCCCCATCACCACGGGACACTGGAGGAGCAACAGCCTGCCGGCCGCCACGTGACCCCAAGGAGCAACCACCCCCGGCTGCCATATGACCCCAGAGGAGTGATGGCCCACCACTACGTGACCCCACCACTGCAGCCTGCCCCTGCATAAACCCGTTGCTTACCCCCCCCAGTGGCGCCCAAGCCCTGCTGCCCTCCACCTCCAAGTGGTAAGTGCCCAAGCCTCATGCTCCTCACCCTCACCCCAGCCCCGTGCCTCTGCGCTCCCCCCTACAACCCCATGCTTCCTTCCTGCCCACGCCCCCCCACCCCGTGGTGCCACAACCACTCACCTCTGCCCCTGCCACAGCTCTATGACCTCAGTGGCGCCCAAGGGCCACTAGAGTCATACAGAGACTAACCAATGCGGTGAGCCATGGACAGTAGGATTTTGAATCAGAACTTTTGTTGTAGCAGTTCCTTTTGGAACTACAGGAACACAAAGCCATGCCACAGATCCAGCCATCTCCGAAAGCCACCAGCCGAGCTGCTGTGGGACTAATCTGGCAGGAGAAAGGCCGGTAGGATCCTGACTGGGTTTTCTGAGGGACTGTTGATTACCTGAGAGAGCACCCAAGGGTGAACCCAATGGTGGGGAATTTGGTCGAGCTGTCTTGGGCCACATCGAATGCCCAGGAACGAATCGGTCAGTGGCAATCTGTCTGAACTTTTGCAGACTCTGCAGACCAGCCAGAGGCGAGTGAGTCGGTGGGAATTTGACTTTGACTTTTTGGGACCTCTTGGACCCAGGACCCTGCTTGGGCAGGTGGCTGTTGCATGAGGGCACCTGCGTAAGTGCTACTGGGCAGGGACCACTGAGTGAAAACCACTGGGTGGGAGACAGGCAGCTGGAATTTGACTAGGGACTCCAAACGTGAGCAAACCCAGACAGCTGAGGTCCAAGTGAGGTCCCCCAAGTGTTTGACCTGTCCTTGAGATCACCACAACCCTGTACCTGCCTCACCCCATTTGGCTCCACATTGGTGCCTACGTGTCCGGTCAATCAATTTTCCTTTAATCGGGAGCACTTTGACCTGTCTTACCAACAAGAGGTTGCTCTCACAGGCTCTGAACTGACATTTCCCTGAAGTCAGAAATTCAGAGAAACACACAAGTGGGGTAGCTGCCCAACTGATATCTGGAGCATTGTCTTCAGATCAAGAACATATCAATGTCTCAAAGAAAGCAAGCTATCCCACACAATACACAAGTGCAAAGCAAGATGTCACCCCCAAAGAGTGACACAGTATCAATGGATTTTCTGAAGCCAGAAAGTGTGATGGAACTTTCTTTTTTTTTTTTTTTTCTTTCAAGATTATTCAAAGATTTAATATTTTCTTAAAAGTCCATCCTCCAGCAATTCTACCAAACAATTAACCCTGGATAAATCTTGAGTATATGGCAATTCAAAATGCCCATTTTGACTCTCATTTGGCAATTAAGCACATTACACTGTAAGCTTGTATTTAGTTTTCAAGTTTTTTCCAGTTGGACTGTAAATGAAGACCTTGTCAATCTTATATAACCTTACAGTACTACACATGTAGGACTGGTTGATTTCATAACTTTTGAAGAATTTTGTTCTCTGACCACAGGTCAAAGCACTTTGTCATTCATGAGGCCAGCCTGGACAATAAGAGCCATGTATCCTTGATCCAATCACCTTCCTCCCTATTGGAAGAACTGGGAGAAGGGAGGATGGATTTTCAAACAGCAAGCACTCTCTTCTTGGGGATAAAACTGCTTGTTAGGTCCATTTGTATTAGTGGGGAAGAAGAAATGATAATGTGCTGGAAAATCAAAGTGAGATTGAAAACTCCAGCTCCTGTGAATCTCTAAACAGTGACAGGTGGCAGCAACTCCTCTTTCTTTTATTCTTTCCTCTTTTAAACAGAAGTTCAGCAGCATCCCTGTCCTGTCCCCAACAGATAGAGAGACTGTAGGCACCAAAATTCTGGGCTGGAGACAGCATAGGCCTCAACAACTGCCTCCAGTTCTGTAGTGCAATAACTGTTCCATTTGTATCAGTGAGTCAGCACTAAACCCACCAGGAACAGCACCACTCAGGGGGCAAGCAACTGGGCCTGAAGCTTTAAGCAGAGTCAGAGTCAAGTCTTCTGAGGGACGTTAAGGGGATATCAGGGACTGTCGGCCATAAAACTTTGGCAAGACAGAACCCCACACTAAATAAAGTCACCTCTGTTTATACACAGGGATGTCAAGAACAAAGTCAGCTCAGTTATCTGAAGAGAGAAGTCTTTTAAGGAAAGGAAA
>NW_006399799.1:16396538-16397678 GCF_000299155.1 Elephantulus edwardii
CTGAAGAGAAAAAGAGTAGCAGATTGGATAAAAAACCAAAATCCATAAACATGTTGTCTAGAAGAGACACACCTGAAAAACGAAGATAAAGAAAGACAAAAGGGTGGGGGAATAATATACCAAGCAAATGGCAACCAGAAAAAAGCAGGAGTAGTGATATTAATCTCTGATAAAATAAATGTCAGTGTGAAAACCATCACAAAGGACAAGGAAGGTCACTACATAATGCTGAAAGGGTCAATAGAACAAGAGGACATAACAATAATATATATCTATGCACCAAATGAAAGACTTGCAAAATACATAAAACAAACATTAACAAAGCTGAAAAAGGAAATAGACAACACTACTATAGTACTTAGAGACTTCAATACACCCCTCTCAAGAAAAACAGAACTATCAGAAAAAAACTCAACGGATACTAAAGAATTAAACCACATAATAAACCAACTTGACCTCACAGATATTTATAGGCTAATGCACCCCCAAAAAGCACAAGATACCTTTTTCTCCAATGTGTATGGAACGTTCTCCAGAATAGATCACATTCTAGGTCACAAGGCAAGCATCAAAAATTAAAAAACATAGAAATTATACAAAGTATCTTCTCAGACCACAATGCCACAAAATGAGAAATTAATAACAAGAGGATAAAGGAGAAAAAAGTCATACATTTGGAAGCTGAACAACAACTTGCTTGAGTAAGACTGGGCACAAGAAGAAATAAAAAATGACATTAAAAAGTTTCTTGAAAAAATGACAATGAAAACACTACTTACCAAAAACCTCTGGGAAACAGCTGAAGCAGTAATCAAAGGTCAGTTTATAGCAATAAGCAAATATATCAAAAGGCAGGAAAAATTGTCCATTGACTCTTTAACCCAACATCTGCAGCAAATTGAAAAAGAACAGCAAGAAAACCCAACACCATCTAAAAAACTGAAATTATAAAATTAGAGCAGAGATAAATGAAATAGAAAACCAAAAAACCATTCAAACTATCAACAAAACTAAGAATTGGTTCTTTGAAAAGGTCAATAAAATTGACAAATCATTAGCAAAGCTCGCAAAAGAAAAGAAGACACAAATAATCTGAATAAGAGATGAATCAGGCAACATCACAACAGAACCAACTAAAAT
>NW_006399799.1:16399018-16421263 GCF_000299155.1 Elephantulus edwardii
GAATAGAATTGAGAACCTGGAAATCAGCCCCTCTACCTATGGTCAACTGATTTTTGACAAGGAGATGAAATCAATTAAGTGGGGAAATGACAGCCTTTTTAACAAATGGTGTTGGCAAGATTGGAAAAAATATCTGCAGAAGACTCAAGCAAGATCCACACCTCACTCCATGTACAAAAACCAACTCAAGGTGGATCAGGGACCTAGGACTAAAACCAAGGACTATAATCTTCATTAAAGAAAAGCTTAGACAAACTCTAGTAGTCCTAATCCACAACATAAACGGTCTTCCAAGTATCCTGAAAAACCTACAACCCAGAGAAGATAAAATAGATGAATGGGACCTTCTAAGAATAAAATCCCTATGCACATCCCAAAACTTCTCCAACAGAGTAAAAAGGGAAGCCATAGACTGGGAACAAGTATTTGGTAATGACATCTCAGATAAGGGACTTAAATCTAGAATTTATAAAATACTTGAGCACCACAACAAGATAAAGGTAAATAATCCAATGAAAAATAGGCATAGGATATGAACAGACACTTCACCAAAGAAGGCATTCAGAGGGCTAACACGCATATGAAGAAATGTTCAAAATCCCTAGCTCTAAAAGAGATGCAAATCAAAACAACTATGAGATATTATCTCACCCCAGTAAGAATAGCAAAAATTTAACAGATAGCAAGTAACAAATGCTGGCATGGTTGTAGAGAAACTGGAACCCTTATTCACTGTTGGTGGGAGTGTAAGATGGTGCAACCATTGTGGAAGGTGGTGTGGTGCTTTCTAAAAAAATTGCAAATTGAGAATACCATTTGACCCAGCAATCCCATTACTGGGAATATGCCCCAGAGAGACCAGGTCTGCCATCCAAGCAGATATATGCACACCCATGTTTATTGCAGCTTTGTTTACGGTAGCAAAGAGTTGGAAGCAACCTAAGGGCCCATCAACAAACGAATGGATAGAGAAGCTGTGGTATATCCACACAATGGAATACTACACTGCATTGAAAAACAAAGAACTCATGCAATATTATTCAAAGTGGGTGACCCTGGAGGACATTATGCTGAGTGAAATATCTCAGTCACAAAGGGACAAATACTGCATGCTGCTACTGTTTTAGAATGGGTCTGATATCAGGGTTAGGGTATGACAGAAAAAACTGGATAAATTATGTATGTTGTATTGAAACAGATGAGTGAAAGAACAGATTAGAGGTGATACATGATTGAGTATTATGGTTAGCACAGGAATCCAGAATTAAGGTTGCATAGAGAAGTGTACTTGGGGTGGGGGGGAAGGGATGTGGGAATTGTATACTAATGAAGGAATTTTTTTTTCTTCTTTTTTTCTTTTCAGAGGGTGGAGTGAGCTGGTGGGGAGGGGTGGGCAGGTAGAAAAGTGCAGCAATGAATGAATGGAAATCCAAAGCCTCTGTAAATGTCTGTTAAAATTAATAATAAAAAAAAGAAAAGCACAAAAAATTAAAAAAATTTTTTTAAAAAAAAGTTGCAAATAGAAATGCCATTTGACCCAGCAATTCTACTATTGGGAATATACCCCAAAGAGACCATAATTGACATCCACACAGATATATTTACACACATGTTTATTGTGGCTTTGTTCACAATAGCAAGGAGTAGGAAGCAACCTAACTGCCCATCAACAAATGAATGGATAGAGAAGCTGTGGTATATTCACACAATGGAATATTACACTGCATTGAAAAACAAGGAACTCATGCAATATTATTCAAAATGGGTGACCCTGGAGGACATTATGCTGAGTGAAGTATCTCAGTCACAAAAGGACAAATACTGCATGGTGCCACTTTTGTAAAACAGGACTGACATTGGTGTTGGAGAGAGGCTGAGAAAGGTGGGATAAATAATGCATACTGCATTGAAACAGATGAGGGAGAAAACTGTTTAAAAAGGATATGTGATTAAGTGTTTTTGTCATGATGGTAGTCCAAATTGAAGACTGCTTAGCGGAGTGGACCTGGGGGGAGGGATTGTAAAACAATGAAAGAATTTTTCTTTTACTTTTCCAAGAGGGTAGTGTACTAGGGGTGAGAGTTGGGAGAGGAGAAAAGTGCAACAATGAATGAATGGAAATCCAAAGTCTCTGTAAATTTTCATTGAAATTAATAACAAATTACAAAAAAGGAGACATTTATGACAAAAACATAAAGATGTAGCTTTTAAATAGCAACATTTTGGTCATTGTTTTATATTTGTAATTATGCTTCAGTAAAATATAGTAAAAAAAAAAAAGAATTAGGAACTTGGGAAGGAGAAAAACATTACCTAAACACTAAAAAAATAAATAATAATGGAAACTGAAACCAAAATTAACTGGTAAGTCCCTATTAACCCTTATGAAGAATCTTCAAAAGCCTCTTCCCTTGATATTTTACAGAATTAGAGAACTTCAACTGGCTGCTCTAGGGTTCCTCATATGTAAAATAGAAATGAAGGTGTTTCCCTGACTTGTCCCCAGTGTTGTTGCATTTTCTCCCCACCCCACTCCCACCTGTAGCTTCTTAATGAAGTAGGCCTCCATTCTCATCAATTGAAAGAGGATGTAAATCATTCCATGTACCTCTGTCTACTAGCACCATCCCTTGTATTTCTTCTATACACCAGATCTTCAGCTGTGTTCTCGGAATACATGATACACTAATAAGCAACAATTCTAAACTAATCATATTATATACACAATCATAATATGTATAAAGTGAAAGGAAAAATTTAATTATCAACTCAATTCATTTGGTGCAAAACTTTTCTTCATTTATCAGTGAAAGAAGTTAGACCTTAACTTCCAAAGATAATCAGCAAAATAAGTCACAGCGGCCAGCCAGGTCCCACCACTCAGAGGAGTTTCCTCAAATACTGGGCCTACTCAAGGATGGAGAGAAAGGCAACTTTCAAAAAAGAGGATGTTACTAAATGAGGCACTGACTATACTCCTTCCTAAGAGCACCAAGTGAGGAATATGTTTTCTAAACTGTATCTAAGAAGTGGAATGTGAAATCAATCTATTCCCCTCGTCTCAAGGGCTGCCCACTGCTTAATGAATTAGAAAACAAAACCAAGACTAAATAAAAACAAATTCCACACACACTCCCAACCCCAAAAGAAAAAGAAAAACGCTAAGATGTTCCAGATTACTCTCCAGTGGGGAAGCAGGGAGAAGCTTCAAGAATTCAGTTTAGGCTCTTGCAGAGTCATCAACAAACATGCTTTGCATATAAATACAAGCAAAGGGGGAGGGGAATGTTTTTTAAAACAACAATAGAAAACTAGTACTGATCACTTTTCTGACAATATACAATTACTCAAAATTAACTAGTACTGGCGGCGAGGGGGTGGGAGGACATATCCTAGGGCATTTGTCATTATTGAAAAAAAAAGGAAAGGAAAACCACCTTAAATTTTAATCTTTAGTTTGATTTATGGAGCTCTAGAGGCCTGTGCTGCAACGAAGTTATGCAGTTCGAATCCAGCAGCTCCTCCGCTGAAGAAGAATGGGCAATCTCTTCCTGTACTGCTAACTGCCTCTGAAAACCTGCCGATGGGTCAGCTATGGGTTGGTTCTGACTCGATAGTACACAACAACAGTTTGATTTACATGTTCCTTTTAGTATGATGCTGACACTAGCTGTGCAGGAAGGGCTCTGAAAACCAGTTCATAGCACACATCTGTGGTGCTTTGGTTCTTGAGGCTCCAGGCTTCATCAGACATATTCTTTAGGCCTTTCTGTGTGAGTACAGAATGTTGTTGTTGTTGTTATGTGCCGTCGAGTCGCTTGTGACTCATAGCGACCCTATGTACAACAGCCCTAAACTCTGCTCTGTCCTGTGCCAATCGCACCGTCTCTGACACTCCCATCCCAATTATCCCAGTCACTGAGTCAATCCACCTCATAGAGGGTCTTCCCCTCCTGCGCTGTCCCTCCACCCTCCCAAGCATGATGTCTTTCTCCAAGGACCTGCCCCTCCTTACAACATGTCCAAAGTATGTTAGACCGAGCCTCAGAATCCTTGCCTCCAAGGAGCCACCCGGTTTAACCCTTTCCAGGATGAATCTGTTTGTTTTCCTAGCAGTCCATGGTATTCTCAATACTCTTCTCCAGCACCACAGCTCAAAGGCATCAACTCTCCTTCTATCCTCCCTAGTCATTGTCCAACTCTCTGATGCATAACAAGTGATTGCAAAAACCATGGCCTGTATCAGGCGCACCTTAGTCTCCAGAGAGACACTGTTGCTCTTGAGTACTTTAGAGAGGTCTCTAAGAGCAGACTTTCCCATCGCAATACGTTTTTTGATTTCCTGGCTACTGGTGCCAAGAGTGTTGACCGTGGAGCCGAGCAAACTGAAGCTGGTAACAATCTCAATCTCTTCACCATCCCCACATATTTAACAGCCTTCAGGTCATGGGCCAGCTTTTCGGCAATCTCTGGGGTGATGGGCAGTCTCTGGGTTTAAACATGGCAAGTTTCTCAAAAGTAGAAGATTCATCTCTCAGATCAGTTTGGCCAATAAACAAGAAAAGAGTCTGTGGACGGTGGAAAGTTATCTCAAGTAACCCACTTTTCTTTCATATTTTCAAATAAGGATGGAGAGACCACTGAAAAACACACTAGAAATTCATGTATTTGTAGATAACTCAGCTTTTGCAATCTGTCATAATCCTCTTTTTCTGCAGTATCAAAAAGCCCAAGAAATATATGGTTCTCCACCAATCATAGCTGTGACTGCATAGTTGTCAAAAACATTTGGGACACATTGACATGGAAATTTATTTGTCGTATATATGTTATCATGAGAACATGTTTTACCAATGGCACTATCCCACAGAAAACACACTTTGTTGTCTGCAATTTCACGTCTACTTTATTTTTAAAAAATGTTTATTTTTATAGTTTTTTATTTTAATTGTATTTTAACTAAAATTTACAGAAATGTTTGATTTTCATTCATTTGTTGCACATTTCCTCCCTCTCCCTTTCCTTCCCCCAGTTCACATTCTTTTTTCTCCCATTATTTTAAAAATTTTGATATTATTGAAAGTTTACAGAAAAGTTGGATTTTCATTAATTCATTGTTCATGTTTCCCCCCCTACCGCCTAAGCTCATTTTTTTTAAAAAAAAATTAATTTGGTGAGCTCTGGTGGTGGCCTAGTGACAAGAAGCTGCACTGCAATCCCAGAGGTGAGCGGTTCAAATCTACCAGAGGCTTTGCTGGAGAAGGAGGGACAATCTCCTCCTGTACCAGTCAGATCTGATTTGATGGTACACACACACACACACACACACACACACACACACACACACACACAATTCATTGTTGCATAATTTCCTCCCTTCCCTGCCACTCCTCCCCCAGTCTACTTAGCTATGCACTTCTTATTCTGGACTGTTGTCATACAAATAACGCCTTCTTTCCTTCATCTGTTCAATGCAGTGTTCATTATTCATACCTCTTTTCTTAATTTTCCCCCAACTCCCATGTCAGTCCTGTTTTATAAAAGTGACTGAGATATTTCACTCAGCATAATGTCCTCCAGCGTCACCCATTTTCTATGGTATTTTAATAACAACTTGTCCAGCTAGCATGCTTGATCATGTTGGACACAGAAATGGTCCAGAGATGAGCACATACCCAGTGAAAGTCTGTCCTTGGAAACTTTACTGGATGTATTAGGACAGAGGTGATCTTTCTCCACTAGGTTGCTAACTACTAGGAAACACTTTCTAAAAATGAAGCCAATATAGAAGACAACTGAGTTAAAAGTTGGAAAGAAATGTTGCCAGTAACAGTGCTTGGGTACTTGTATCTAGATGAGCCAGAAGCTGAGCATGGATCTACAAAAGCATATAACTTTTTTTTCCCTTGTTTTTCAGTGCTTTGTAGCTTTCCATTGTGTGAACATACCATAGTTTTCTATCCATTCATTTGTTGATTTTATTTCTTTTTTCTAAAAAAGATTATTCATTCTTAGTTGTCCATTTTCTTCCTTCCTCCTCCCTCTTTTCTCCCTCAATCCACTTGGCAACGTCATATCCACTTTAAAGATTTCATATTTATTGCTGACCATCATCTTCTTCTCCACGACTCCCTCCTCTTAGTTTCACTACAGAACTGGGACCCAATCTGGCCCAAAGGTGAAGAATGAGAGCTCAGCACTCCCTCATTTTCCACTCCACTAGGCACCCCAGGATCCCAGAGACCTGGTGTACCCAAGGATAGGAAGAAGCCATGGATGCCATGATTGGGACAGCTCAGTAGGAGAGCCACTCCTGAAGGAAGATTTGAGCCCCACACTCTGATCAAGTAATTTCAGAAACTGGACTAGAAGAAGAATGTGGCATCAGGATTGGAGGAAGACACATCAACAACTTGCATCATATAGATGACACAACCTTGTATGCTGAAAGCAAAGGCTTGAAACACTTCCTGCAGAAAATCAAAGACTATAATCTTCAATGTGGATTACATCTCAACTTCAAGAAAACAAAACATTATCACACCATCATAATAGAGAAAATATTGAAGCTGTCAACAATTTCATTTTACTTGGATCCACAATCAGTACCCATATTTTATTGTTAAGTACTGTCAAGTTGGAGCTGACCAATATTTGACCCTCCAGAGGGTTTCAGAGGCAGTAAATCCGATGGAAGAAGCTTGTTAAGTTTTCTCCTGTGAAGCAGCTGGTGGAGTCTTCCTTTTGGTTGACATCTCAATTCCTTATCACTAAGTCACCAGTGCTCCCTCCCATGATGGTGGTGGTGGTGTTGGTAGGCGCCATTGAGTCAAGCATGACTCATAGTGGCCCTGTGAGCAAAAGATCTGAACTCTGTTCTATCCTGTGCCATCCTTACATACAAGAGCCTGTTGCAGCAGTCAGTCAAGAAAATCAAATGATATACTTCATTGGAAAAAGCTGTAATATAATAAATAAAATATAATATAATAAAAATAATAATATAATATAATAAAAAGCTAAATATCTCACAATAGCAAAATTCAGCAGAGCAGCAAACAACAAATACTGGAGAGGTTGTGGAGAAATTGGAACCCTTATTCACTGTTGGTGAGAGTGTAAAATGGTGCAAACACTCTGGAAGGCAGTATGGCACTTTTTAAAAAAGCTGGAAATAGAAATACTATTTGACTCAGCAATTCAACTACTGGGAATATACCTTAAAGAAATCAGAACTACCACCCAAACAGATAAATGCATACCCATGTTTATTGCTGCTTTGTTCACAACAGCAAAGAGTTGGAAACAACCTAAATGCCCATCAACAAATGAATGCATAGAGAAGCTGGGGTATGTTTATACAATGAAATACTACACAGCACTGAAAAACAAAGAACTCATGAACTATTTTACACAATGGGTGACCCTGGAGGACATTATGCTGAGTGAAATATGTCAGTCACAAAGGGACAAATACTGCATACAGCCATGTTGTAAAACAGGACTGACATTGGGGTGGAGGAGGAACTAAGAAAAGAGGGGATAAATAATGTACACTTCATGGAAACAGATGAGGGAAAGAATTGCTTAAAAGAACTATATGATTAAGTATTATTTCCATGACAACAGTCCAGAATAAGAGCTGCATAGTAGAGTGGATTGGGTGGGGGGGACTGCACAACAATGAAAGAATCTTTTTTAAAGAGAAAAGCAAACTAGATAGGTAGGTGGGCAGAGAGGAAAATGTGTAACAATGAATGAATGGAAATCCAAGTTCTCCATAAACTTTATCATTAAAGACTCAATTAAAAGAAAAAAAAAGAAAAAAGTGCTAAAGAGCAGGTCAATCAATAGATTAAAGTATATCTTATCTAAAGAATGATAATTTCAATTGATTCATATGGCTGTGAAAGTTAGATAATGAAAAAGAGGCTTGATAATGATATCAATGCCATTAATATTACATGCAAATGAAATCTTGCTGAAGATGATTTTAAGATAAGAAACACTGATGCTATTGAATTGTCTGTTGGCGAGGAGTGTTGGTAAAGAGTCTTATGGTCTGCGAAAAGAACAAACAAGTCTGTCCAGGAGAAAGTAAAACCAGGGGGTTTTCAGAGGCAAGGATGATGAAAATTCATCTCACAAACTTTGGGCATGTTGTGAGGAGGGGCCAGTCCTTAGAAAAGGATTTCTTGCTTGATAAAGTAGGGGGAAAAGGGGAAGACACTCAATGAGATGGATTAACAGTGACTACAATGAGCTTGAGCATGGTGGAGATTATGAAGACAGTACAGGATTGGTCAAGGTTTAGGTCTATCATAGAGTTGTAGTCAACTTGACAGCACTCTGGTGTTCTAGTGGGTAAGGAGTTGTTTCCAACCCAAAGACATATGGTTAGAATCCACCAGTTGCTCCTCTGAAGAAAGATCTATAATGTCCTCCCATAAGATTTATAGCCTCTGAAAACCTGCTGGAGGATTACCTATAAATATGACATCCTTATTTATTGTCCAGCTCTCAGATGCATAGCAAGTGATTGAAAAGACCATTACTTGAATCAGGCACACCTTAGTCTTCAAACTGACATCATTACTCTTCAGTAATTTGGAGAGTTCCCTGACAGCAGACTTTCCTTATGCAATACGTCTCTTGATCTCCTGATTGCTGGATCCAAATGTGTCGATTGTGGATCCAAGTAAGCTAAAATCATTGACAATTTCAATCTTTTCTCACTCTTTCATGATATTCTTTATCAGTCTAATGGTGAGAATTTTTGCTTCACCACTGGACCCTGTGATAGTAACAGTCAAGAAATTAAAAGACTTTTTTTTTAAACACCTACTGTCAAGGACTTCTCGAAAATGCTGGAGAGCAATGATTTCAGTTTAAAGATTAGAGTGTGCCTGATCCAAGCCATGGTCTTTTCAGTTACTTCCTACACATCTGAAAGTTGGACAATGTGTAAGGATGACAGAAGAAGAATTGAATCTTTTAAGATATGGTGTTGGCAAAGAATACAGAATAGTCAATGGATTGTCAAAAGGATATCTTGGAGGAAGTGTAATGGGTAGTTCTTTACAGACAAGAGCGTATCTCACATACTTTGCACATGCTGTCAGGAAAGGGCAGTTCTTGGAAAAAGACACCATGCTGGAATAGGTAGAGAGTAAGAAAAAGTAAAATTCTCAACAAGATGTACTGACACGGTGACTATGACAACAGGCTTGAGCACGTGGGAGACCGTGAGGATGCTGCAGAAGGCAAGGTCCAGATCTGTTGTTCATAGGGTTCCTATGAAGTATAGTTGATTTGATAGCACTTGACAACAACAACATCAGGAAGTATACTTGGTGACAATGATTAAAATAATTTCCATTTATTTAATATTTATTCTGTGCCAAGCATCCAGGTGAATCTTTTACATATTATGTCATTTCATCATAAGTATGTTAGAATTGTTTTGGTTGCAGATGACAAAACTACACTCAAACTGTTTTAAGGAGGGGGAAAAAGAACTAATAGCTTGCTTAATTAGAAGTTATATGCTTTTGTAGATCCATGCTCAGCTTCTGGCTCCTCTAGATACAAGTACCCAAGCACTGTTACTGGCAACATTTCTTTCCAACTTTTAACTCAGTTGTCTTCTATATTGGCTTCATTTTTAGAAAGTGTTTCCTAGTAGTTAGCAACCTAGTGGAGAAAGATCACCTCTGTCCTAATACATCCAGTAAAGTTTCCAAGACAGACTTTCACTGGGTATGTGCTCATCTCTGGACCATTTCTGTGTCCAACATGATCAAGCATGCTAGCTGGGCAAGTCGTTATTAAATTTTGGAAGAACATTCTCCTAAGTGGTACAGCACTCTTCTGTCAATTTACTTTGCTTAGGTAATCTGAGTTTGCTGTGATGCTGAACCTTGTACCAGTGGAGTGCCATAATGGTTGTCCATTGGAACAGTGTTGGAGCTTCCAGTTTTAAGATAGATTTGGAAGCAGGAGTGGCATCCACTTTCTAAACAACATGCCTCTGGAAACACTATGAACTTTGAGAAATGATGATGGTTATAGAAAGGCTTCAGGTCTTTTTAAAATTTGTATTGCAATTTTAATGAAAATTTATAGAAAACTTGGATTTCCATTCATTCATTGTTGCATTTTCCTCCCTTCTCCCTCCTCTCCCCAGTTCACTTTTCTCTTTGGGAAAAAAAAATCTTTCATTGTCATGCAGTCCTCCCCTCCCTGCCCCCACTCAGTCCACTTTACTACACAGCTCTTATTCTGGACTGTTATCATACAAGTAATACCTAATCATATATTCCTTTTAAGCAGTTCTTTCCCTTATCTGTTTCCATGCAGTGTACATTATTTATGCCCTCTTTTCTTAGTTCCTCCTCCACTCCAATGTCAGTCCTGTTTTACAACAGTGGCTATATGTAGTATTTGTCCTTTTGTGACTGACATATTTCACTCAGCATAATGTCCTCTATGGTCACCCATTGTGTGCAATAATTCATGGGTTCCTCGTTTTTTAGAGCTGCATAGTATTCCACTGTGTGAATATATACCACAGCTTCCCTATCAATTTGTTTGTTGGTGGGCATTTGGATTGTTTCCATTCCTTTGCTATTGGGAACAATAGAGTAATAAACATGAGAGTGCATATATCTACTTGGGTGGAAGTTCTGGTGTCTTTAAGGTATATTCCCAGTAGCGGAATGGCTGGATCAAATGGTATTTCTATTTCCAACTTTGAGAATGTGCCATACTGCTTTCTATAGTGGTTGCACCATTTTACACTCCCACCACTATAAAGAAGGTTCAACAACCTTGCCAGCATTTGCTGTTTTCTGCTCTGTTGAATTTTGCTATTGTTACTGAGGTTAGATGATATCTCATAGTTGTTTTCATTTGCATCTCTCTTAGAGCTAAAGATTTTGAACGTTTACTCATGTGTTTGTTTGCTATCTGAATGTCTTCTTTGGTGAAGTGGGCTTCATGTTTTTTGTTCATAGGGTCGCTATGAGTCATGCTCGACTTGACAACAATCAACAATAACAACAACCCAGCCCCAAAGCCAATGGAAGAAATCAGCTCCCTACTGCATACCCCAATCCAGAGGAAAGTCAGATATTATCTTTGTTCAGATGCTAGACAGAAGGAACAATGAATAGCTTCAATAACAGATTACCTCCTCCACCATTTCCAGATAAAGAAATTAACTCTGTGAAAATAATGAGGTTTCCGTGATCTTTACATCTTCAGCCCCCAGGGTAGCAGAGAGTAATGAATAAGCCAAGCAGTAGTTCTTTCTGGATCCCAGCGCCTCATCATACTTAGGTTCAGCTGCCAACTCTTTCTCTCAGCGTCAGGGTTCTCAGATGCCTCCGAAGCACATTGTGTCTGGCAGAATTCTCTAAGGTTGAGCTAACTAAGCTGCTCTTTTATGTTTGAAGACCCCTTTCCACATTTTTTCTTTTGTAAAAAATGATTTTTTTTCCCCTTCCAAATCCTTTTAATTGCCTTTACCACTTCGCCTCATGACACCAAGTTTACTAATTCTCCAAAACAATCTTTTCATCTTGTAAGAGCGATTATGCTTGTTAGCAAATTCTTCCTCCTTCTGGGCTATATCTGCCCACCAAGCAACAATTCCAGCTCTGTCCTCTGGAGCCACAAAGAACAAGGAAGGCCATTCTGTCTTCCCTTGGTGCCACTTCCTTCAGACATGTGCAGGCAAAGAGTGTGACCATCCCACTCACCTTGGGTTCCGTGAAGGCAGAGTACACATCTATCCTGTCATTGTTGTGTCACCAGAACCTTGTACCATGCTTGCCCCAGAATATTTATAAATGTTTATTGGCTGAACGAAGCAAAATCCGTTTCTCCAGTTTTAATAGTTCTAATTCTTTTACCTATATCTTCACAAACTTTGTCTCAAGTCTTTATCTTCTTCACCTACCTTCATCTTTCTATGGTCATTTCCCAGATAGATGGTGAAGAGGTTGAGATTATTAACAGCTTTAGTTTGCTTTGCTCCACAATCAACACTCTTGTAACCAGCAGCCAGGAAATTTAAAAGACAAGTTGTGTTGGGAAAGTCTGCTGTCAGAGACCTCTCTAAAGAACTGAAGAGCAACGATGTCTGTCTGGAGACTGAGGTGTGCCTGATTCAGGCCATGGCCTTTGCAATTACTTGCTATGCATCAGAAAGATGGACAATGACTAGCAATGATAGAAGAAGAATTGATGCCTTTGAGCTGTGGTGCTAGGGAAGAGTATTGAATGTACCACGGACTGCTAAGAGAACAAACAAGCTCATCCTGGAGAGGATGAAACCGAGCTGCTTTTTGGAGCAAGGATTCTAAAGCTTTGTCTGACATACTTTGGACATGTTGCAATATGGGACCAGTCCTTGGAGAGGGAAGTCATGCTTTGGAGGCTGGAGGGGCTGCGCAAGAGAGGGAGCCCTTTGATGAGCTAGATTGATTCAGTGACTGGGGTAATGCAGGTCGATGTGTCAGGGACAGTGAGATTGGCACAGGATAGAGCAGGGTTTAGGGCTGTTGTACATAGGGTCACTATGAGTTGCAGGCAACTTGACAGCACATAACAACAACAACAAAGTGAAAAGGAATGAAGTTGACTCAGAGCTTGGTAAATTGTCAAATACAGTGTTTGTTCTACAGTTCTCTTTTCCTCTCATCCTCTACTTTCTTAATCATTCCAACATTGAGTACATACCATGCTAGAGAATGAATAAATTTTGTAAAAAAAAAAAAAGGGAAAAAAATGCTGATACTTCTTACTGTTGACCTGAAAAGGTGTGCCATGTTGATCAGAGGAGATCAATCAAGATCAGGGATGGGAGTCAGGTGGGTGCAGTCAATAAGGACCAGCACTCTTGTCGAACAGATAACTAATCTCAGCATGACCATTCCAGAACTGGGTGGCCTGGATCAAGGATGACCTTGCTGAACTTTGGAGTTCTCATTAATAAATTATACCTACATCATGCCTTCATTTCATAGATAAAGAATACAGGAGACAATGCCCAGAGTATTTGGCACATGTATTGTGGAATGGCAATCATGGTCCAGAGACAGGGAGGGCAATGAGTTTTGCAGTAGGCCAATGAAGTCTTCTTAGTTGGAAGGAGCTTCATTTGAATCCCACCTCACCACTTGACCAACTGGAGCCTCAAGTTCTTTATTTGAAAAATGGAAAAATGATATATCCTGATGCCTTAGATTGTAGTGAGTTATACTGCTAACCCAAAGGCCACATCTGTCTGGTAGTTTGAATCCATCAATGGCTCTGACTCTTTGGGAGAAAGATAGGCAGTCTCCTCCTCTGCAATTTACAGCCTCAGAAAACCAGTGGAGGATCAGCTAGGAGACCTTTCTGACTTAACAACAATGAATTAGGTTTCTTTTAGTTTCATTTAAAGGTGATTGGAAGTTTTGTTGAATGAACGCATGAAAGCCTCCAGTATGGGGCTAGATCTCCAAGGGATGTTTGCTGTCTGTCACTTCATATGACAATAGTTTGTATGTATTTTGTTCAAAGACTCATTTTAGAAGGAATGATTGATTATTTTGAATGGACACATAGAAATATTTCTGTTGAGGAAAAAGTTCAGGCCCACTAAAGGTATGTATCCTTAAAAGTCTAGGAAAACATGGGGAACCGGGGGTGGTGGTGTAGGTAAAGGTGGGAAAAGAGAGGTGAGGATGGATAGAGGAGAAACCACAAGGTTGCACAGTTTGGTTGGTGGAGGGATGGAGTGAAGGAAATGAGAAGGATCTAGTGGGGACCTAAAAGGCAGGCTAATGATGGGCAAGGTCCAATGGTGATTGATTTAATAAAACAGAATTCATGAGAATGATTGTATGAAACACAATGTGGTTGAAGAATAATGTAAAACACAATGTATATGAACTTTGTGAACAAATAAAAGTTGTCGTTGTTATGTGCCATTGAGTTGCTTGCAACTCACAGCAACCCTATAGGCAGCAACTCTGAAGCCTACCCTGTCCTGAGTCAGTCTCACTGATTCTGACACACCAACCCCCATTGCTGCAGTTACTGTATCAATCTATTTTGTCTGGGGTCTTCCTCTTCTGTGCTGTCCCTCCACCCTTCTGAACATGATGTCCTTTTTCAAGTATCAGTCCCTCCTGGCCATGTGTCCAAAGTATGTGAGATGAAGTTTCAAAACCCTAGCCTCCGAGGAGAAGCTTGATTTCACGCTGGCCAAGTCAGAGCTATTTGTTTTCCTGGTGGTCCATGATATGTTCAAGACTCTTCTCCAGAATCACATATTCAAGCCACAAGTTGCAAGGATGTTATGGGCAGAATGGTGAAAGATTCAGGAAGCACTAAAAAAAGAATGGAAGGAGTAAACAGAGTCACTTCACCAAAAAGAATTGGCTGACAGATGAACTGCAAGAATACGATCAAAAAACAATGGTGATGAAGGAGGAAGTTCAGGCTGCTCTGAAGGACTTGGCAAAAAAATAAAGCCCCAGGAACTGATGGAATACCAATTGACATATTTCAACAAACAGTTGCGGCCCTGGATGTGCTCAGCAGGTTGTACCAAGAAATCTAGAGGACAAGTACTGGCCAGCTGACTAGAAGAGAGCCATATTTATTTCCATTCCAAACAAAGATCACTTGATAGAGTGTGGAAATTATCAAACAGTATCACTAATACCACACACTAGCAAAATCCTGCTGAAGATTATCCAGAAACGACTGGAATGGTACATTGACAGAGAACTTCCAGAAACACAAGCTGGGTTTAGAAGAGGTCATGGCACCAGAGACATTATCACAAATGTCAGATGGATCTTGGAAGAAAGCAAAGAGTACAGAGGAATGTCTATCTGTGCTTCATTGTGCAAAGGCATTTGACTGTGTGTATCACAACAAATTGTGGTTAACCTTGAGGAAAATGGGAATTCCAGAACACTAGATTGTATTCACACGGAACCTATGCTTGGACCAGAAAGCAGTCATCAGAACAGAGAAAGGAAACACTGTATGGTTCAAAATGAGGAAAGGAGTGCATCCTGTCCCCATACTTTTTGTTACTTTATTTTATTTTATTATTATGTGTGTGTGTGTGTGTGTCTGTGTACCGTCAAACCCCATACCTTTTCAATCTATGTTGTTGTTGTGCACTGTAGAGTTAGAACCAACCCATAGCTGATCCTCTGGTGGGTTTTCAGAGACTGTTATTAGCATGGGAGGAGATTGCCTATCCTCCCGTGAAGCAGCTAGTGGCCTCAAACCAAGTGCCTTAGGAATTGCAGCACAGCTTCTTGCCACTAGACCACCAGAGCTCCCTATATGCAGAAGAAGTAATTTACCAGGCGGGGCTTTATGAGGAGGAATGCGGCATCAGGATTGGACGAAGTCTTATCAACAACCTATGTTATGCAGATGACACAACTTTACTTGCTGAAACTGAAAAGGACCGGAAACATTGCTGAAGAAGGTAAAGGACTACAGTCTTCAGTATGGATTGAAGTTCAACATCAAGAAAACAAAGATTCTCACCATTGGGCTTATTGGTAGTACCTTGATAGATGGAGAAAAGATCAAGGCTGTTAACAATTATAGCTTACTGGTCTCCACAATCAACACTCTTGGCACTAGCAGTCAGGAAATAAAAAGACAAATTGCACTGGGAAAATCTGCTGTCAGGAACTTCTCCAAGGTACTGGATGGCAACAATGTCAGTCTAGAGACTAAGATGCACCTAATTCATGCCATGGTCTTCCAGCAAACCAATATAAACTTTAAAAAAAAGAAGAGGAAAAAAGTGGAAGTGGTGGGGCAGAAAAAAGGGAAAGGGGGAAAAAAACCCCACTGTGATAGCAGAGGTTGGTGGGTGGAGGAGGTGAAGGATGGGAAATGTTCAACGGGGGCTTGAAAAGATGAGAGGATAATAAACGTACAGCAATGATAGTTAATTATATAAAATATAAAGCATATGAATGATGGTATAAAACACAAAGTATATGTACAAAACACAATGAATATGACTGATTATATGCAGACCAATAAAAAAAATTTTAAAAACAACAAAAACTCTGAGGCTAGTCTCCAGGTGTACTTGATCTCCTATGTTAAACACCTTCGACTTTTTTTTTCATAGCTATGCTATTCTAGACCTACCCAATTTGCTTCTGAACAGTATTTGGGTTGGTGCTTTGTTGTTGTTGTTATGTGCTGTAGAGTCATAGCGATGCTATGTACAGCAGCTCTGAACCTTGGCCTGTCCTGAGCCAGTCTCACTGATTCCGACATACCAACCTCCATTGTCCCATAGATACTAGAATATTTATTGAATAGATCAATTAAAGTCAGATTATTTTCTTTTTTTGCTTGTCAAGTTGCTAAGTTATTCTTTATTGATGCCTACTTTGTGACTCTTTATAAATTATAAAATTATGTAAGTGCTTATATATCTGCTTGTAGATAAATATTTATTCTTGCTAATATTGTAAGATTGTGTATGTAATACAGAGCATATAGAAATTAAAAATAGAACTTATCAAAAAGTTAAAAATAATAATCTCAAGCATTTTACTCTCCAATCATTACACACTGATATTAGTAATTTACTATATAGATCTGTACATGTATTTTTCTAAGCAAATATGTGTAATATCATTTGAAGCATATCATTTGGTAACTGGCTTCCTTCCCTACCCTTTTAATAATATTGTTGTGAATGTCTCGTATTATTGAATATTCTTGTAAAACATTTCTAGTTTTTTTCCACAAAACAAAGTTTTTTTTACTATTGGAAAAATGGGAATACTAGACATAGCTCTAGTTCAGACTTCATGAACACGGATTACCCAAAACAATTGTTTACTGGTATGTAAGACAAAGCTGTAATTGAGAATTCATACACATGCGTTTCAGAAAAAAAAATCTGTGCTTCCATTTCTAAATTTTTAATATTTATATGTTGTTAAAGTATATGAATTTTACACAACTAATCTAGTCCCTAAAGTTTCTATTCTTTTAAAACTATTTCTTTGTAAAGCTTCCCATTACAATATTTTAAGTGTTTTAATTTTTTGTTAAATAACTTTTTTCTTTTTATTGAGATTTCTAATGAAAATTTATAAAGAACTTGGATTTCCATTCATTCATTGTTGCACATTTTCCTCCCTGCCTTCCCTCTCCCCAGTTCGCTTTTTTCTTTGGAAAGAAGTTCTTTCATTGTTATACAGTCCCCTTTCCTACTCCCCCCCTCCCCCCACCGACCACTTTACTACGCAGCTCTTATTCTGGACACTTGTCAAGTCAATAATACCTAATCATATATTCCTTTTATACAATTCTCTTCCTCATCTATTTCAATGCCATGTACATTATTTATCCCCTTTTTTCTTACTTTCCCCCCAATCCCTTTGTCAGTCCTGTTTTATAACAGTGGCATTATGCAGTATTTGTCTTTTTGTGACTGAGATATTTCATTCAGCATAATGTCCTCAGTCACTCAAATTATATAGTATCTCATGAATTCTTTGTTTTTCAGTGTAATATTCCATTGTGTGAATATACTACAATTTCTCTACCCATTCATTTGTTGATGGGCACTTGGGTTGTTTCCAATTCTTTGCTATTGTGAACAAAGCAGCAATAACATGGGTGTGCATCTATCTGCTTGGGTGGCAATTATGGTTTCTTTAGTAGTGGAATTGCTGGATCAAATAGTATTTCTATTTGCAACTTTTTGAAAAAGTGTCATACTGCCTTCCACAGTGGTTGCACCATTTTACACTCCCACCAACAGTGAATAAGGGTTCCAGTTTCTCCACAACTTCACCAACATATGTTGTTTTCAAGTGTTTAAAATGTAAAAAATTTTTTATTTCATGTTGTTAGGTGCCATTGAGTTGTGTATGACTCCCTATGAACAAGAGATATGAACCCTGTCCTATCCTGTGCCACCTTCATCATCTTTGACATACTTGAGCTGATTGTGTCAATTATTGTGACAATCCATCTTCTTGAGGTTCTTACTGCCCTTCCCTGACTCTCCACCTTCCCAAGCCTGATGTCCCTTTCCAAGGACAGTTGTTGTTGTTGCTGATTGCCTTTGAGTGGAGCACAACTCAGAGAGACCAAAGGCTTGAAGCCCCTCTACAACTATCGACATTTATCAAAGTTCATAGGGTTTCTGGAGGCATGTTGTTTGGGAAGTAGAGCTCATCCTAATAACATGCGCAGAGCTTGTGAGAAGAAGCTTTGTCATCCTTGCCTCTAAGGAGCACTCTAGCTGTGCTTTAGCTAAGACATATCTGTTCATTTCTTGGCAGTCCACTCAGTACATTTCTCCAACCCAAAGACATCAATTCTTCTGTCATCCTAGGTGCCTGATTCATATATCCAAGTGTTACTTTTTTACATAAAAGCACATGGATGAATCTTAGAAAGATAAAACAGGAATGATTCTTTCCCTTTTCCCAAGCTTTCAATAACTTTGTTATTGTGGGTTTGTTTTTGTTTTTTTTAATGTGTGTTTGTGCTTTTTGGGTATGTTTTATTTTACATTTTAATTGTGATTTGAGTGAGTTTATAAAGTTAATTTGTTTTTTAATCGTGCTCTCCATCCCATGCCCTCCCTATGATCCTTGTTTCCATTAATTTCTCTATCCTACCTTTTTTTACCTTCTGAGCCGCCTTATCACTGGGCATATATGTCTCTTTTGATCTTCTTCTTGTTGTTATATGCTGTTAAGTCAACTACATCTCATAGCAATCCTATGAACGATTCCAAACCTCGACCTACCCTGAGCCAACCTCACCATTTCTGACTCACCTGACTCCATTGCCAGTCACTGTGTGAATCCATCTCATCTAGGGTCTCTCTCTCCTGTACTGCTCCTCTTCCCTTCCAAGCCGATGTCCTCCAAGGACTGGTCCCTCCTTGCAACATGCCTGAAGTATGTTAGACAGAGCTTCAAAATCTTTGCTTCCCATTTTCTCAGGGTATATTCCAAGCAGTGGAAACTTGCAAACTCGGGCTGCAGATGCTGTGTCATATGGAATTTCTATGTTCAGCTTTCCGAGGACATACCAAACTGCCTTCCAGAGTGGTTGTACCATTTTACAATCCCACCAACAGTTGTGTAAGATTTCCTATCTCACCACATCCTCTCCAACATTTATTACTTGCACAAATGGAGACTTGTACACCAATGTACACAGCAGCATTATTCACAAGAACATGGAAACAACCCAAATGTTCAAGCACAATTGAATGGGTTAAGAAATTATGGTACTACACAGCTTGCAGGAACAATGATTTTGTAAATTTCTACCTAACTTGGGAGGAACTGGACAGCATTATGCTAAGTGAACTAACTCAGTCCGATAAGAACAAATACTGTATAAAACCATTATTATAGAACATGTATGAGGATCCAAGAGGGGAGAGTGGGAGCAGAGGGGTGAGGACAGGCAAGGGGGGGGGTTAATCATAAGGTCAGACAATTTATGGGTAAATGAAATGGGAGAGATCTGGTGTGAAAAACAATGTATACAAACTTTAAGTAAGTAATCCAGTATAGAAGAAAAATTTTATTTTAAAAAACCAAAACCTTTGCTTTCAAGGAGCAAAGTGATTTTACCCTCTCCAGGAAAGATCTATTTGTTCTCTAATCTCATGTGATGATTATTTTATGGAATGAGTGTCTCCCTGGTGTTATTTAACTTATAGCTCTGCCCAACATTCGCCTTAATCCCAGTCACTGAGTTAATCCATCTCATCTGGGGTCTTCCTCTCCTGTGTTATCCCTCCACTCTTTTCAATCATGATGTCCTTCTCCAAGGATTGATCCCTCCTGGTAACATGCCCAACCTTAGGAATGAGATTTATCCCAGACTTGAATGATGACTAAGGACTATGGTCTTGGGGTTCCACTAATCTCTACCAGATCACTAAGTCTGGCTATTTTTATGCTTTTGAGTTTTATGCCACATTTTAAATCTATTCTCTCCAGTAAGCAGTGGTTGCAGGCACCATGTCGCTCTTCTAGTCTCAGAATCATGAAGGTTGAGGTTTTCAGAGTCCATTAATCCTTTGGCATAATTGCTTCCATACATCTTTACTTCCCACCTCTTTGTCTTCATGCGAGTAGAGACTAACAGTTTTACCTTAGGTGACATCTCATGAACCTTTAAAATCCCGGTTGCTATTCACCAAGGTAGGATATAAAATATGTCTTTGTGGACTATGTTATGTCAATTAGCCTTGATAAAACTCAAAACTATGATCTTTCAGTCTAAAACACCCTCAGGGTGTTTGATTATGATTAAAAAATTAGCAGAGCTTTGCTCCTTGTTGATTTTGCTACATAGGTGTATTTACAGCTTATATTAATATGAATGTAGAAATCTCTAAATAGTAATGAGTATAGTTTCAGTTGACCTGCTTATATCTGTCTTGCCTGTATTCTAGATATCTGCTTGTAGGTGAATACATATTCCTGCTAATATTGCTGAATTGTGTATATAATAGTGTTTATATTTTTTAACTCATATTTCCTGTGCACCTTTCTGTATCTTCTCTTTCTTTATTGTGCTCACAATCCTTCATGACATACTGTTTTTCACGTCAAGTATCTTAATATGTGTCTATTATCTATTTACTCATATTTGGTCTCTTCTTCCTCCTTCCCTGCCCCTGGTAATCATCCAAGAATGTTTCTTTCTGTGAATAAACCTTTCTTTAGCTTTTTGAAATAGTGGGCACATGTAATATTTGTCTTTTTGTGACTAACTTATCTCACTCATCATAATGTCTTCTAGATTCATTCTATTATGCAGCATTTGTGACTCCTTCATTATTCTTTAGTGTTACATAGTATTCTTTTGTGTATGTTTATTTCTTCATTAACTGATGAACATTTGAGTTGTTTCTAGCTCTTTGCTGTTGTAAATAGTGTTGCAATGAACATAAACATGCATATATATGTTTGTGTTGTATCTCTTATTATTTCTTTTTTAGATATCCTGCCTAGTAGCAGGATTGCTGCATCAAAATAATATTTCTATTTCCAATTTTTAAAGGAAGTGTCAAACTGTTTTCCACAGTGATTGCATAACTGATATTTCTCTCTGCAGATTCCCATTCTCTACACACCCTCACTGGCATTTGTTGTTTTCTGTCTTACTGAATTTTGCTATTGTTGCTGGGATGAGATAATATTTCATGGTGGTTTTGATTTCCATCTCTCTAACAGTTAATGCTTGGAAACATTTCATCATGTTTTTGTTAGCCATCTAAATGCTTTCTTTGGTGAAGTGTCTTTTCATGTCCTGTCCTCATTTTTCAATTGTTTGTCTTTTTCTTAGTTTGGAGTTTTCAATAACTTCTGGAGATGAACCTCTTGTCAGATATGTCATTGCCAAGAAAGTTATCCCAGACCATGGGATCTCTTTACACTCTTTTGGAGAAATCTATTGAGGCACATAAAGATTTAATTTTTAGAAGGTCCTGATCATCTAGTTTATCTTTTACAATTTGTGCATTTTTGTTAATGTTTGATAATCTATTTATGCCATAGATTGTTTACTCACACGATGATGTGGAGTTGGACCGACTCATAATTGACCCTCTAGCAGATTTTCAGAGGCTCCTTCACACAGAAGATTATCCATCTTTCTCCTGCAGAGCCACTAGTAGATTTGAACCATAAGGGAAGTACGGCATTTGGGTTAGCAGTGCCACTCCTTATGGACTTTGCCACCAGAGATCTCAAGGTTGTAGATTATTGTTGTTTTCAGGAGCCATCAAGTCAGTTGAGATCCTACTAACAACAGATCTGAACCTTGTCCTATTCGATGTCTTCTCACTACCTCTGATACCTTCCAGGACATTCATTGTTAGTCACTGTGTCAATCTATCTTGTTGAAGGCCTTCCTTTCTTTCTCTGACATTTCCCAGCTTGATGTCTTTTCCCAAGGATTGGCCCCTTCTGACAACACGCCTGTAGTATGTAAAACAAAGTGCTGTATATTATTGTTGCTAAGTACCTCTCAAGAGTACTAAAGAGAAACGACATCAGGCTGGACACTAAGGTGCACCTAATTCAGGCTATAATCTTTGCAATTATGTGCTATGCATCAGAGAGTTGGACAGTGAATAGGGATGATAGAAAGAGAATTGATGCCTTTGAGCTGTGGTGCTGGAGAAGAGTGTTGAATATA
>NW_006399799.1:16421918-16439491 GCF_000299155.1 Elephantulus edwardii
ACCATCAAGCCAAGTACAACTCATTGCAACCCTATGAAAGATGGATTTAAATCCTGTCCTATCCTGTACCAAATTCATCAACTCTGATGTATTTGAACCCATTGCTGCAGTCACCATCTTAAGCCTCCTGGTTGAGGGTCTTCCTCTTCTTCACTGACTCTCCACTTTTTCCAACCTTGATGTCCCTTTCCAAAGGATAGCTCCTCCTAATAGTATGCCCAAAATATGTGAGATAAAGCTTCATAATTTTTTTCCTCCAAGGAGGACCTGATTTCACTTTCTCTAGGATAGATCTATTTGCTCTGTTGACACTCTAAGGGATATTCAGTTCTGGGCATACTCAAAGGCAGATCTGTTTCTCATAGAGTCACTGAGTTGTACTTGACTCGATATCACCTAACAACGGTACCAAGAGTTTTGATTGTGAATCCAAGTAATACGAAATCACTGACAAGCTCAGTCTTTTCTCCATCAATCTCAATGCTGCCTATTGCCCCCCACCCCCGTGCTGAAGAATTTTGTCTTTTGAAATGTAAACCATATAGAAGGCAGTAGTCTTTGATCTGCAACAAGAATTTCAAGTCCTTTTCATCTGCCTAAAGCAAGTTGTTGATGAGTGTTACTTCAATTCTGATGCCACTTTCTTCTTCATAGAATCTAGCACCTCGAATGATTTTCTCAGCATAAAGTTTAGATAGGTATGGAGAAAGACTACAGCCCTGATGCACACCTTTGTTGATTTTAAACCATGCAGTGTTACATTGTTCACACAACTGCTTCTTGGTCTGGATGTAGGTGCCATATGAGCACTATTAAGTGTTCTAGAATATCCATTCTTCTCAATATTAATGACAATTTGCTAAATTTCCCACAATTAAATGCCTTTACATAGTAAATAAAACATAAATAGACATTCTTCCGGTGTTCTCTTCTTTCAGACAAAATCCATCTGACATGAGCAGTGATATCCCTGGTGTCATGTCCTCTTCCAAACCCCACCAGAATGTCGGGAAGTTCCCTGTCAATGTACTGTTGCAGCAGTTTTGGGATAATGTTCAACAATATTTTGCTTGCCTGTGATAGTAATGATATTCTTTGATAATTACCACATTCTGTTGGATCACCTTTCTTGGGAATGGGAACAAATATGGATCTCTGCCAGTCATTTGGTCAGATAACTGTCTTCAAAATTTCCCAACACAGTGAGCACATCCAGCGCTGCAACTATTAGTTGAAATACATCAATTTGTATCCCGTTGATTTATGGAGCCTTATTTTTGACCAATGCCTTAACTGCAGTTTGAACTTCTTCCGTCATTACCATTGGTTCTTTTTCATGACAATTTTGTTAATAATATTGAGAGGAATGGAACTTCCTGAAATGTTCTAGTGTTGACACATTATTTTTGGTACAGTAACTCCATCCATCAGTGAATTCCCTCCATCTTCTTTTGATGCCCTTAACATTTGTCAGTATTGCAACTTGAGGCTTGACTTTGTATTACAGTTCTTTCAGTGAATTTCTCCTCCCCCCGAGAGATCTTTATCGTTTTTTACTTTACATTTAAGTCTTTGGCATGTCTTCTATTAATTTTTGTGTATGGCGTGAGGTATGACTCTTATTTTAATTTTCCACAAATAGATACCTAGTTTTGCCAGCACCATTTGTTAAAGATGTGTTTTCCTTTTACTTAATAGATTTCATCTCTTTGTCAAAGACTAGCTGTTCATGTTGTTGTTGTCAAATTATTGTAAGTTAACTCCAACTTGTAATGACTCTATGTAGAACGATCAAACCTTTCCTCAATCCTGCACCATTCTTACAATTTCTGCTACGCTTATGTGTCAATCTATTTTACTGTGGATTTTTCTCTCTTTCTCTGACCCTCCACATTTTCAAACATGATATCCTTCCAAGGATTGGCCTCTCTTGATAACATGGTCAAAATGCTTTCCTTACTGATATTATTCTTCACTTTATCACAACAAAACAACAACAACATAATTCACTGTCATTGAGTCTGACTCTTGGTGACTCTGGATTTTTGAAGCTGCAAATCTTAATAGTTATAGCTCTCTTCATGGCTTTACTAAAAGTTGACCCCTGTCATTTAGTTTATTTTTTAATATTTGTTCATTTTTTTTGGTTTTGTTTGGTCTTATTTGCTTCAAGTTTGAAAGGTCTAAACACCACATTCTTGGGGGTTCTTATAATTGCTTTTATAGTTTAGAAAATAACCATGTAAAAATCACTCTCAATAATTGCAGCTACAATTCTACACTCCCCAAGTTTAATGTAGTTCTTGACAAAGTTGGAAATGGGCTAACATTTGTTGATGCTCATGTGCCCCTTTGTACACAAGTTCCTCTTTCATGCTCTTTGCACAAGCTGGACAAGAGATAGTGTACATTATGGGCAAAAGACTCAGGTTCTGTCTCGAAGGTTGAGAAGAGTTTCTGTTTGAGTAGGATCTGCATTTTCAAGAAATAGATAGACACTGCTCAGATTTTTTCTCTACCTTCTCAAGTTTTGAATTACAAAATGTGAGGACAGTTATCAGTTTTGCAGTAAACGGTAGATTCCGTGTGTCTCATCTTCCTCTTCTCTTTAACTTACATTTATGTCACTGAGACTATCCTCCCCCTTCTCCCACACGCTAATACCAACCTTGAGTATTTTGTTTTTCCATGAATACTGACAGCACACTTTCTTCGTATCTGACCCCACCAGTAGCCATTTGGCACAGGTTCTGCTCAATAAAACCCTTGCTTAAGCATTTGCATGACTTAGAACACTTTAAAGTCAACTTAAAAACCCCCGAAATGCACAAGTTATAAATACAGAAGAAAGAGCATCTGTTTAAATCCATCAAAGTCTCCCTCCTCCCTGAAAATTTTCCCACTGAGACAGTCTTAGAGATTTCAGTTCTGCGTTAATATCACAAAACATATCAGGAGAAGAAGAGGACTCACAGTGTTGGCTTCTTTGTATGTATTTATTACTTGAGGTAATAAAGTTTATTTGCATTAAATAAAAAAACCCAACCAACTCAGGTTCTGCAACTGAATTTACAGCTCTCTCATTCACTCACTCCTGTCACTTTGAGTATCTCTCTGTAGCTTAGTTTCTTTATGTACAAAATGGAAATAAGAATTACATTTATAAAAAAGAAAAACCTGCTTAAGGTGTTGAGACAATTGTACACATTTGTGTGTGTGAAAAGTAATGAGTACAGAGAGTGCTGGTGGTCTCATGGCAAAAAGCTGCACTGCAGTCCTGAAGGTGCGTGGTTCAAATCCACTAGATGCTCTGCTGGAGAAGGAGGGGCAATCACCTCCTGTGCCAGTTGGATCCGATTCAACAGAAGAAAGAAAGAAAGAGAGAAAGAGAGAGAGAGAGAGAGAGAGAGAGAGAGAGAGAGAGAGAGAAAGAAAGAAAGAAAGAAAGAAAGCAAGCTGAGTACAGAGAATCTCTGGCATGTAACATTGTCAACTCAAAGGAAGATGGTTTGAATCTACCAGCTGCTGTTTGGGAGAAAGATGGGCAATCTCCCACTGTGTGATTTAAAGTTTTCTGAAAATCCACTGGAGGGTCATGTATGAGTCAGTCCAATTTGATGACACCTAACAACAACAACAACAACAATGATAACATGTAGTCATTAAATGCAAGCTGGTATTATTAATGTTGTAAGGAAGATATTAGCTTTGGATTAGAGACCACAAAACTGAAATGACTTATGTATTGACACAACTTTAGTTCCATAGGCCAATAGATTTTTTAAAAAAACACATTACAAAAGTATATTGGACACTTTATACTTTAATAACTGGACACCAATATACTTTGCAGCAGTACTGAAAACAATCAAAGAGAAAAACAAATGAAATGATCATCAACAAATGTGTATTTAAACAAAAAATGATCCTTTTCCAATAGTGGAGTTTTATTCAGTCATGGAGATGAATAGAGTGCTGATACATGCCATCACGTTTGAATTTTGAAAACACTGTGGTCAGTGCATTAAGTTAAAAATAAACTAACACATGTTGTGTGATTTCATTGTTATGAAATATCTAGGAAAAGAAAATACATAGAGATCAAAGTTTATCATTGGTTAACAGGGCACATATAAGTTTTTGCTTAAGGGGTACTGAGTATCTGTTATCAGTTGATTCCTACAAATGGCAATCTCATATGTGCGAAAGTAGGACTGTGCTCCATGGAGTTTAAAACAGTTGATTTTCTTTCACCTTGACAAGCCTTTTTCCAAAAGGCAGTAGAATTTGTTAAGAATCTGTAATATATCACACCCTCTGGTAAATAGTTTGCAAAGTTTTGGGGGGGGTGTTTTTTCTTATTTATTTTTATAAATCTTTGACAGCTTTTAGATTTCCAAAAATAGGGGACCTTGAAGATCCTAAATCATAATATTGTATGGATATTATTATTCTCACTTAACAGAAGAAAAACCTGAGACCCACAGCCATTGAGGGATTTAACCAAGCACACATAAAATTAGCAAATAGTAGGGCTGGGGTTGGGGCCTTTAACCACTATGTTAGGCTGTCAGAGAGGTTGTGACTTGTTTAAGGTGTCACCACAGTCTCTCTTCTGCCACACTACCTCTCCAAACAGTCTTGTAAAAATTTCAAGGATTCCATCCAGGGCTGAAAGTGACCTGTAAAGTCATCAGATAACTTAATGAAGATGACCAGGAAAGCAACAATCCTGAGTGTCAAAAGAACACATTCTATGCCTAGCAGGTCAAAGGTGCTCAAGGCAAGAATCCCAGGCCTGAGACTAAAAGCCTCTTTCTACATGTCCCCTCTCCTCCTCCACCCCTGCCCCCACTCACACCCCTGAATTTCCTCCCTGCCCCTTCCTTCTTCCTTCACCTACAGGAAGAAGCTGTTGCTGTTTGCTTCAGGAAGCAGCTCACACAAAGAGAGAGTTGCACACCTTCCTGACCCCTCCTTTCCCCCTTACCTCTAAATAGTGAAAGTAGGAATAATAATTGTCATGATAATTGCTGAGTTATTATTATGTGATAGGAATAATATAAGGATTGTTCATCCATTGTCCATGTTAATCATCACAATAGTCTCTAAGTTTGGTAACTGATTTTTCTTGTTTGATAAATATGGAAACTGAGACTTACAATTGGTGGATAGTTTGCTTAATGTCCTGCAGTGAAGGAGACCTGGACTCGACCTCGAGTTTATCTGATCATGAAATCCTCTCTCTTAATCACAGACCCGAAGTATGAAGTAAATGTTGGTTTTGGGGACACTAGGCAAAAAGTTGAAATGTCATAGCTTCACGACTGTTACTATTGTTAGGCACAATCGAGTTGACTCGGACTCATAGTAACCCAATGAGCAACAGATCAAAGCCTTATCCTGTCCTGTACCATCCTCATAAGGCCATGCTCAAGGTCATTGTTGCAGTTACAGTGTCAGTCCATCTCAGAGAAAATCTCTCTGACTTTTTCTGACTCACTCAGCCTTTCTCAGCATGCTGTCTCTTTCCCAAGGTCTGGTCCCTTCTAACAAAATGCCTAAAGCGTGTGAAACAAAGCTTCACCATCCTTGCCTCTAAGGAGCACCTGAGTGGCACTTCCTTCAAGACCGATTTCCTTGTTATGTTTTCAGTCCATGAGATATTTTATACTCTTCACCAACGCCCAAAATTGAAGGCATTACTTTTTCTCCAGTCTTCCTTATTCATTGCCCAACTTTCGTGCTAGTGAAGCTATAGAAAATACCATGACTTTAGTCAGATCTACCTTTGAATTGATATTCTTTAAAGAGGAAGCAGATTTGCTGAGTACATCATATCTTTTGATTTCTTGACAGCTGCTTCCCTGGGTGTTGACTGCAGGTCCAAGTAAATTGAAGTCCTTGAAAACTTCAGTCTTTTTTCCATTTATTATGATGAGAGTATGGAAGTAGCCCATGTGACTTTGGTTTTAAATTATGGCTGGGTTTGCTGTACAACCTTGGGCAGGTGATTAAACAATCTCTTTTTAAGGAGACTTGCTTATATAGGGGTGAGATTAATAGATCCCACAACTATATTGGACATGTTGGAGCTCTTGGAGAGGACGTCATGCTTGGGAGGTGGAGGGACAGCTCAAGAGAGGAAGACCATAGATGAGATGGATTGATTCAGTGACTTGGGTATTGGGGGGTAAGTGTGTTAGAGACAATAAAGTTGGCACAGGATAGAGCAGGGCTTAGAGCTGTTGTACAGAGGGTTGCTATGAGTCAGAAGCAACTCAACAGCACAAAACAACCACCACCACTACTTTGGGCTGTGAGGGTGACAAGAGAAGGGAAAACAGGAAATAGGAGAGTGCTCTGTGTTGTATGAATAATCAGGATCCAGTAGACCCCAAGACCAGTTCTTTGGCCTCAAATATATATTAAAAGTATGTATTTAAAGTGAAGTCTATCTTACATTTGTCGAAAATGACATTACAATGGGGAAAAGGTACATATGAACTATTTCTTTAAAAAAAAACCAAACAAAGTAAGAACAATGAGTTTGAGTCAAAGGTCTGGATTATGGTCTAGACTCACTGTTACAAAGAGTGGGAAGTGAAGTCCCAGTTCAAGCAGGGAACTGGGTTCAGTTCCGTTTATTCTCTGGCTTTGCTCTTGCACTTGCTCACTGAGGACATTTTCGATGTTCATGCTATAGTCTTGCTGGTACACTAGGATTGGTAAGTCCTGGGTGATCACTCTACCTCAGTTCCTGTCTTAGTGCCACCTGAGAGATGGAGAGACCTGGAAGTGTGAAATCCTGGGGTGACTGGGCCCCTGATGGGCAGGGGATGAGGAGGGGGCACAATGCCTCAAGGACAGACTGCTCCTAGCGTGGACCCTGTGCCCCTCCCCCTCTAGTGGCGTGGGGGGCCTGGCCTGAGATCAGAGGTCTACCAGCGTCAGCCCAGACCCTGCCCGCGTCAGGAGGCGCCTTCTCAGCACAGAACAATGCGGGTCCTTTGAAGGGCTGGGCAGCAGGGGATGGGTGTTTCTCCAAACACTGGACCTCCTTTGCAAAACAGGCTTTGATTCCCAGGCCCGGAGGCTTCAGGTGCCTGTTAGGCGGCAGGCGGTGGCTGGGGGCTTTGTTTGGCAGGAAGGGGGGACTTTAGGACTCAGGAACAAAGCTCAGGACAGAACTGGCCCAGGCTGTGGAGGGGGGGCGGGGCAGGGCAAGAGAGTCAAGATTAAGACATCAGTGGAGCAGCGGTTGTATTCTCTGGCCTGTACCAGAGTACTCCCAGCCTCCTTTCACGGTGGGCTCTCATCCTCTCTCTTATGGTTAGAGCTATACCAAAAGGTCAATGGTTCAAATCTATGAGCTGCTTCTCAAAGTGAAAAAATAAGGCAATCAGCTACTGTAAAGATTTACAGCCTTGGAAGCCATACAGTGCAATTCTACTCTGTCCTTTATGGTTGCTGTGAGTCTGAATTGGCTCTAGAGGTTTCTTGGCTCCAACTAGGATTTGGAATTTTGGAGTAGTGAGGTGGAGCACTGAATCTAGCATCCAGTGACTTATGCTCTAGGACTTGGTCATTAATAAAAATGATGGTTCCTGCGTACAGACACCCTGCTGGCGACATGCTGGTGTCTCCCATTTCACTCTGTTTTCTCATTTAATGATGGCCCAGGGTCTTATGAGTCGTACTTGACTCGATGACACCTAACAGTAACAACAACAAGGACCTTTGTGGCATCTCTAAACTTAAGTCTTATCCTCCCTTTACTCGTGCCACTCCAGCTACCTTGTCCATCTTGCAGATCCTAGAACATATCAGGTACATGCCTGCTTTTATGTCTCCACATTGGATGGTCACTCTGCCCAAAATGCTCTTCTTATAGCTAATCCAACATCTTCAAGCCACTGCTCAGATACTAAGTCTACTCAATGACATCTACTCTGACCATCCCAGGTAGGGTGTGTCCTGTCCGTGAACTTTCAAACCCCTTTACCCTGCTAGTTTTGCCCCTGTGGGAATTCTCATTGTCTGACCCAATTATTGTTGGTTGTCCTCGTAAGTCTCTGATTCATACTAACCTTATGCATAATAGAACAACACGCTGCCTGGTTCTTCATCATCCAGATGGTCATGGGTACCTTTGAGTCCCCTCTTTTGGCTGTTGTGCCAATCCATGTCCTTGAAAGTCTTTTGTCATTTTCACTGACCCTCTACTTTATGGAATATGTGTCCTTTTTTAGTGATTAGTCTGTCTTGGGGAGCTCTGGCCATGTTTGTAGGGAGTTGCCTTGCTAACTCACCTCTCTGATGGTTTAGGTCCACAAATGGATTCACAGGAGAAAGAAAAACACTTTGCTGTGGGATATACAGCTACGGAAAACCTGCGAGAGGATCACCGATGAGTCCATTGTAACTCAGTAACAACAAGATAAGTAGTCTTTTTGTGAGGCCCTCGCTGCCACAAACAGCTAAACATTTACCAATGAACCCAAGGGTTAGTAGTTTGCATTCTCACAAAGGTGCCTTGGAAGAAAAGCTCAAATACCCACTTGAAAAAAAATCACAGTAAAAAAAAAATCACAGCCATTACAAGGTCAATGGAGAACATTTCTTCTTTAACATGGGGTCACCGGGAGTCAGAATTGACTTAGTAGCAACTACTTTGGTGTTTTTCTTTGGGTTTTCCCAATGATGTGCTCAAAGAAACCCTGGTGGCATCATGGGTTAGGTGTTGAGTTGCTGCTATCTGAAAGGTCAGTAGTCTCAACTCAACCATTCCAAGGGATAAAGGGGAGGCAGTCTGTTTTTGTTAAGGTTTATAGCCTTGGAACCCAATGGGGCAATTCTACCCTGTCCTATTGGGGCTCTTGTGAGTCAGAATTGACTAATAGCAATGAATTTGGTTTTGAATCTGATGATATATTCAAAGTAAACAAGATAAAATTTTGACATTTAATTTCTCTACTATTGATTGCTGTCAATTTAGAACCAGCTTATAGATGACTCTCCATTGGGTTTCTGAGGCTGTAAGTCACATGGAAGGAGATTGAATAACTTTCTTGGAGCTGTTGGTGGATTCAAAGTACCAAAAAGACTCAGCAATTGAGTTAGAGTACTTCTCTCTATGGACTAGGCCATCAGAACTCCCTATTTAATGTACACATTGCTTCTTTATTACGCTATTTATGGACTTTCTTGCACAACTAGAATTTTAAGCTACCCCAAGTCAGACACCTTTGCCAGTTTTATGGGTTTAAGCATAGCAAGCACCTGGGACATTGCTTCGTCCATAATAGGCACTCAAGAAGTACTAGAATGAAAATAGATTTAAATTTAATTACATGAAATTACTGGTTTTCTATTTTTGTAGTTTTACATGATTCAGCCTATATATATATGCAAATGAACCATAAAGAATCATTTCTACTGTTGGTATGTGCTGGTAAGCTGCCTGTGACTCATAGTGATTTGAAGCCTGCCCTATCCTGAGCCAGTCTCACTGACTTTGACACATCTACCTCCATTATCTCAGTTACTTTGTCATTCCATCTCATCTGGGGTCTTCCTCTCCTGAGCTGTTTCTCCACCCTTCCAAGCATGATGTCTGTCTCTAAGGACTGGTCCCTCCTGTCCATGTACCCAAAGTATGGGAGATGGAACTTCAAAATTTAAGCCTCCAAAGAGAAACTTGGTTTCACCCTCCCCAACACAGACCTGTTAACTCTCTTGATGATCCACAGTATGTTCCATATTCTTCTCCACCACAATAGCTCAAAGGCATTCATTCTTCTTTTGTCATCCTTAGTCACTGTCTGGCTCCTTGGTGCATAGCAAGTAATTGGTCAGACCATGGCCTGGATCAGGTGAACCTTAGTCTCGACTGCCATCATTCCTTTTCAGTACTCTTGAGAGGTCCCAGGCAGCAGATTTTCCCCAGTGTAATTCATCTTTTGATTTTCTGATTATTATTGTCAACAGTGTTGATTGTGGAGCTGAGCAAGCTGAAATTGTTAACAACCTCAATCTATTCTCCATCTATCATGGTGCTGCTAATTGGCCCAGTGATGAGAACCTTTGTCTTTTTGATACTGAGTTTCAATCCATATTGAAGTCTACAGTCCTTGACTTTCTGCAGCAAGTGCTTCTGGTTCTCCACAGTTTTAGCAAACAAGATTGTGTCATCTGCATATTTTAGGTAGTTGATGAGTCTTCCTCCAATTCTGATGCCTTATTCCTCATAAAATGCAGTCTCCAAAATAATCTGCTTCACATATAGATTGAAAAAGTATGGAGACAGGATGCACCCCTAATGTACTCTTTTCCTGATTTTAAACCATGTAGTGTTTCTTTGCTCTGTTCTGGGGACTGCTTCCTGGTCTGTGCACAGGATTCACATGAGTACAATCAAGTATGGTGGGATTCCCATTCTCCTCAAGATTAGCCACAATTTGTTGTGATCCACACAGTCAAATGTCTTTGCATAATCAATGAAACACAGACATTCCTCTGATACTCTTTGCTTTCGGCCAAGACCCATCTGACTTTAGCAATATTTCTAGTGCCACAACCTCTTCTAAACCCAGCTTGTATTTCTGCTAGTTGTCTGTTGATGTACTGTTCCAGTCATTTTTGGATAATCATCAGCAGGATTTTGCTTGCATGTGATATTAGAGCTATTGTTCGATAATGTCCAGACTCTGTTGGGTCACCTTTTTTTTAAAAAAAAACAATTAATAAATAAGGATCTCTTCCAGTCAGCTGACCAAGTAGTGTCCTCCAGATTTCTTGACACAACCTGGTGAGCATGTTCAAGGAAGCATCTATTTGTTGAAATATGTCGATTGATATTCCATAAAGTCCTGGAGTCTTCTTTTTTTGCCAATTCCTTCAGAGAAAGAACTTCCTCTTTTATCAACATTACCTCTCTTTCTCTTCAGCATTACCTCTTCCCCCCTTCACCATTGTCTCTTGGTCATATGTTGTTTCTTGAAATTTTTCTGTGTCAGTCAATTCTTTTTGGTACAGTGACTCTTATTCTTTCATCTTCTTTTAATGCTTCCTGGATCATTCAATATTCAGCCCATAGAACTCTTTTTTTAAAATTTGTATTTTTTAATCATTTTTAAAATTAATTTTAATGAAAATTTACAGAGACTTTGGATTTCCATTCATTCATTGTTGCACTTTTCTCTTAAGTATTTGTAAGTCAAGGTTTGAATTTGTTCTTTAGTTTCTTCAGCTTAAGAAATGCCAAGCAAGTTTAGCCATTTTGATTTTCTGACTCCAGCTCTTTGCACGTTTCATTATAATACTTTAATTTGTCTTCCTGAGCTTCCATTTGAAATCTTCCATTCAACTCCTTAAATTCATCGTTTCTTCTCTTTGCTTTGGCTTCTCCATTAACTCTAGTGTAATACTCAGAGTCTCTTCTGACTTCCATCTTGTTCTTTTCTTCTTCCTCTGTCTTTGTAATGACCTTTTGTCTTCTTTGTGAATCATATTCTTGATATCCTTGCACAGCTTATCTGGTCTTCCTTCATTAATGTTCAAGGCCTCAAATCTGGTCCTGAGGTTTTGTTATTTTTTAAATTTTTTTAAATTCAAGTAGGATAGACTCAAAGGCAAATTTTTTTATTCCTCTGGATTTGATTTGACCTTGTGTAGCTTTAGTTTGAACTTTCTTATGAGTACTAGATAGTTTGTTTCACAATCAGCACCTGGCCCAATTTTCACTGCTAATATTGAACTTCTCCAATGACTCTTTCCACAGATGTAATCCAGTTGATTCCTGTGCATACCATCATGTGAAATCCATGTGAGTAATCTCTTTTTATGTTTCTTATAAAAGGTATTTGCAATGAATAAATCATTACAGATCATTATAAATCAGTAGAATGCTATCATTCTATTCCCAGCCTCATTTCTGTCACCGAGTCAATGTTTTCTGACTACTTATCCTTCTTCCTTTTTTCCAACTTTTTCATTCCAGTCACCCATTATTATTAATACATTTTGGTTGCACATTCGAGCGATTCCTGGCTGCAAAAGTTGATAGAAATAATAGATATCCTCCTCTTTGGCTCTGGTTGTTGGTGTATATATTTGAATGATCGTTTTATTCACCAGACTTCCTTGTATGCATATGGATATTATCCTGTAGTTAACAACATTGTATTTCAAGATGGATCTAGAAATGACCTTTTAACTTGTAAAAGCAACCTTGTTTCTCCTCACCTTTTCATCTCCAGCATAGATATTATGATTGTCTGATTCAAAATGTCCCATGCCAATCCATCTCATTTGCCAATACATAATACGTCAATATATATACATTCCATTTCTTTCTTAACAATGTCCAGTTTTCCTTCATTCATGCTTCTCACATTCCACATTCCAATCATTAGCTTCTGCTTACAACTGTCCCTCCTCTTTTGTGTTTCCAGATTTGATGGCTTAGCCTCAGGTGTCATGTCCGCTAGTCTGCTCTAAGTGTGCTCCACTGTACATAGGGTTTTCGAAGGCCTGCTTATTATTATGTATCTTTTCGAAGTGGATGGTCAGTCCTTTGAGTTGAGTGCAACTCATTTTTCTTAGTTTGTCTTAATTTGGATGTTCAGCTTTAGAACAATATCTGACAAATATTTTACTGAAAGGAGCATATAAAAGACACTTCTTTCTTACAGAAACCACCAACGGATTGAGTATCAATCCCTCTTCACCCCTGCATGTATGTCCTGCCCCTTCTCTTTTGCTGCTCCATCAGCATCACCGTGCACTCCCACCTACGCTCTCACCTCGTTCCTCTCAGCCAACCCTTGATATGATGACTCAGGCCACAAGTCACTTCTGTGATGCCTTGTGCCTTTGAGTTGCTCCTATCTCATGTTGCTGCTGCTGTCTTCCAGCTTGCTGTCTCAGTTAATGCACAAGGTAGGCATTAGTTTACTGATAAATAAACCAAGACTTGGGGAGTAAAACTGCTTGCAAAAGGACAGCAGATAAGGGGCAGAGCTAGGATTCAAACGTCAGGCTTATTTAAAAGTCAACATTCCTATGAATACAGGAGTTTTCTTTAATTAACCAATCAACTATGAAAATTCTTAAGCAGAAAGTATCACCTGTGTGGATTTCAGTATGAGAGCTCAGTGAAATAGTGGCTAGACATCTGGCAAAGTCTAGCACTAAATGCTTCAGAATTGCTAGGTCAGACGATGAAATCCTGTACAAGATGAATGAAACTTTTCTTGTTACGTGCTGTTGAGTTGACTCATAGTAAACCTATGGACAAATGATCAGAATCTTGCGCTATTTTGCACCATCGTCACCGGACTTTCTGACATGTTCATGTAAATTATTGCAATAACTATGTCAATAGTTTTCCTCTTTCATTGACCCTCTGTATTTCATAACATGACATCTTTACTAAAAACTGACCCCTTCTGACAGCATGCCTAGAATATGTGAGATGAAGTTTCACCAGCCTTGCCTTCGATATGAGTCAGTTACAAAAGGACAATTATGGTATAAGGTCACTAATAAAAAATTAAGAAAAGACATACAGAGAGAATAAATTTTGAATGACACAACAGCACATAACAACAACAACAATAATAACAACAGAGATGAGTAGGAAGTTTTGGTGGCATAGTCATGAGGAATTACGCTGTCAACACAAATGTCCGTGGTTTGAATTCTACCTCCTGGTCCATTGGGGAAGGAGAAACAATCTCCTTCCATGAGATTTACTGTCTCTGAAGATCCACTGAGGGCCTCAGCTATGGATTGGTTCTGACTTGAAGATACACAACAACAACAAAAGAGATGAGAAGTGAAAGAGAGTTGGGCAAAGAAAACAAAATGTAAAAGAAAAAGTAAATTTTTGCAAAACACACCCCCACATACACACTACATTAGAACCTCCTCAAATCCCAAACTTACTATTGTTGAATTAGTTTCAACTTAGAGTGAGCTTCCGTAGGACTTCTGAGGCTTCAAATCTTTATAGGAGGAGACTGCCACCTCTCTTCCCATTTGGTTAGCAGTATAAAACACAAAGTACCGTGCTACTGGAGTCCTTGCCAGGCCAGAAGCTGCTGTGAAAATGGCTGTGTCAGCTTTGGCTCCCTTTCATCTCAGTTCTTTCTGTGCTGCTGATGCATTTTCTTGGCCCTAGAATTCATTCACAGCTGGCTGATGATGCACTGGCCCCCACCAATCCCATCCCAGCATGAATCCTGAAAGTATACAGACTGGAGACATCTTCCTCTTGTCTTCCACCAAAGACCGGAGGTGACCAGGGAGGAAGGAAGCATGATATGTTTGCATGTGGCAGCCTTGGGGCTGTTGGGCCTCAATTGGCCTTATCACTTGGTGGTTAGGCAATTTTAGTAAATTTTTTCAAAGTATGAGTCTCAGGTGCCTCATATGTAAAGTGGAATAATAAAATTTTATCCTTGGAATGAGAGACTTATAATTGCCGATGTCTGCTGGATCTTGACTGAAAGCAGAGAATACCGGAAATATGCTTACTTGCATTTTATCAAGACAGTCAGCTGTGTAGCTAATAACACAGTATGGAAAGTATTGCAATGAATGACAATTTCAGAACAAATGCTAAAGACCACTCTTTAGAATGCTAAAGAATAAGGGCATCACTTTAAAGATTAAAGTATGAGTCACCCAAGTCATGGTATTTTAATTGCTTCATATGCATGGGAGAGTTAGACATTTAGTAAGGAAGACTGAAGAATAGTTTATGCCTTTTAAATGAGACTTTGGTAAAGAAGATTGAATATTCCACGGACTACCAAAAGAACAAAAAATTGTCTTGGAAGAAGTAAACCATAATGGTCTTCAGAAGCAAAGATGAGGAAATTTTGTTTTGTATGCTTTGGGCATGTAATCAGGAGGATTCAGTTGCTGGAGAAGGATATCAAGCTGGAAAAATAGTTGCTATTGTTGTGTACCATCGAGTCATAACTAACCCATAGTTGACCCTCCAGTGGGTTTTCAGAGTTAGTAAATCACGGAGAAGGAGATTACCTTTCTTTCTCCAGTGGAGTGGCTGGTGGATTTAACCATGTAACTTTGCGCTGGCAGTACAATTTCTTACCACTAAGCCACCAGAACTCTCTTGGGAAAGGAGAAGGTCAGCAAAAATGAGAAAGACCCTCAAGGAGATGTGCTGACACGGTGAATGCAACAATGAGCTTAAAGTACAGCAAGGACGGTGAGGATGGTACAGGATGAGGGAGGGTTTTGTTTTGTTTTTCACATGGTTGCTATGAGCCAGAGCCAACTTTGTGGTGCCTAATAACAAACTGCATTGAGAAAGTCTGCTGTCGGGGACCTACCTCTCCATAATACTGAAAAGCAATGATATCAGTCTGGAGACTAAGGTGTGCCTGATCCAGGCCATGGTTTTTGCAGTTATGCGCCAGAAAGCTAGACAATGACTAGGGATGATAAAAGAAGAATTGATGTCTTCGAGCTGTGATGCTGGAGAGGAGTATTGCATATAATAATGGACTGCTAGGAGAACAAACAGGTTTGTCCTAAAGAAGGTGGAACCAGGCTGCTCCTTGGAGGCAAGGATTCTGAAACTTCATCTGACATACTTTGGACATGTTGCAAGGAGGCTCAGTTTTTTGGAGACTAATGCCATATTTGGAAGGGTGGAGGGACAGTGCAAGAGAAGTAGACCCTGGGTGAGATGGATTGATTCAGTGACTGAGGTAATAGGGGTAGATGTGTCAGAGACAATAAGGTTGGCACAGGAGAGCAGGGTTCAGAGCTAGTGTATAAACACGGTTGCTATGAATTGCACGTGACTCGAAAGCACATAACAACAACAACAACAACAACAATATATGCATATAAAAGCTCAACAATGAATAAGGAAGAAAAAAGAATTGATATATTGAGTGATGGTTTTGTAGAATGTTAAGGAATTTTGGTCGTGTATTCCATAGGTAGTTGCACTGCTCACCCAAAGACCCCACTTCTGCTGGCTCTGCACAAGAAAGATGGAACAATCTCCTATGTGACTTACAGCCTTGGAAATCCATTGAAGGGTCATCTCTGAGTTAGTTCTGATTTGATGACAATGAATTTGAGATGCATATTGAACATAACAAGATGAACAAATGCATCTTAGAATAAATCTAACGGAAATGCTCCTTAAAAGCAAGACTATGGTAAATTTGTCTTATGTGCTTTGGACCAGCCATCAGAGAACATTATGTATGGTAAAATATGTTGTTATTGATTGCCATTGAATCGAATGACTCTATGAACAAAAGACCTAATGCTATACCATAACTATCATTGTTTTTCCATGTTCACAGATTTTCCATAGGCATGTGGTTTAGGAAGTGCATGCCACTTCAGCTTCCATAACTGTTTTACAACTGGGAGCTCCACTAAACCTTGTCCACCTTAGGAAACCATAGGATCAGAAAGAAACAATGAGGACTATCAATGAGACGGATTGACACAGTCAACTGCAACAATGGGCTCAAATACAGTACTAATTGTGAAGGTGACACGGTGCCGAGCAGGATTTTGCTCTGCTGTATATAAAGTTGCTATAAGTTGGACCTTACTCAATGGCACTTTACAATAACAATCATTTCAAAAATTAAATGAGATAATACATGGAAAGTACCTAGACTCCCTAGTGCTCAAGAAAAAGGTACTTGTGGCTATCAGGTCAATTCTAACTTTTACAAGTTTATGTGTGTCACAGTTGAAGTGTGGCCCAGAGTTCAATGTCTGTGCTTTGAAAACCAGTGCTTTAAGAGTAAAGTTGCTTGCAGAAAAGTCAGCAGGGGCAGGAAAGTGAGTAGAGTATGAAGCAGAGCTAGAATTCAGACTTCAGACTGATCCCAGGTGTCTCTGGAAATAATTGGACTACTAAATTTGGGTCACTAACTTAGTACTTAACCTTTTGTACTGCTCAGATCCCCAGTAGATTTGTTGCTCATGTAGGAGTTAATATTGTAATGGTTGATAGGTGCTCATGCAGGAGTTAACATTAATTTTTTCAACAAATATTGCCACTACAAAGTTTTAGATATTCCTGAAGGTGAGGACAAGAAGTCAATATTTGTTTGGAGGGTTAATTATATCCCTTTGTCCTCTCCAGGATTCTCTCACCCTCAACACAATGCCCCCTTTGGAATGATCTGAGTGTAGTAATTTAGTGTAGCTTTCCTGTGGTGAGTTTATACAATCCAGGTGTTACGCTCTGGGGAATGTTCATGTTTAGACCTGAATTTTCTTCTTGTCTGGAAGATATTGTCTGCTGCTTTGAAAAAAAAAAACAAAACCAGAAAAGTCATCATTCCAGACTCCTGAAAATGACAGATCACAGCAGATAATTATCATGCTTTGCATTTTTCTACATAATCTGATGTTTATGCTGAAACTGTAAGACCAGCACTAGTGCCAGGTACTACAATCCCTGTTTTAAACAGATGGAGAAACAGACCCATCAGTGGCCTGAGATTATAATACCACAAGGAAGCCTGGCTAAAAACTCCCTGCATGCTCCTGCTCTC
>NW_006399799.1:16443596-16444836 GCF_000299155.1 Elephantulus edwardii
TCTGTCTTTGCTATTGTGAGTAATATTGCAATAAACGTGAGTGTTTATACATCTGTTTGTGTGGTGACTCTGGTTTCTGTTACCAGTAGTGGACTAGCTGGGTCAAATGATATTTTTATTTCCAACTTTTTGAGAAAGTACCAGAGTGCCTTCCATAATGATTGTACCATTTTGCATTCCCACCATCAATGAATGAGAATTTTGATCCCTCTATATCCTCATCAGCATTTGTTGTTTGCTGTCCTGTTGAATTTTGCTATTACTGCTGGGGAGATGATATCTTGTTTTAATTTGCACTTCTCTAATAGCTAGAGATTTTAAACATGACTTTGTGTATCTGTTTGCCATATGAATTTCTTCTTTGGTGAAGTGTCTATTCATATTTTGTGCTCCTTTTGTGATTGAGTTTGTTTGCCCTTTTTTTGTTGAGGTGCTAGTGTGCCCTAGAAATTTTAGATTTGAGTTGCTTATCAGATTATGTCATTACCAACTATTTTTTTCTAGTCCATGGTCTTCCTTATTATCCTGTTGGAGAAATTTTTTTTATGTGCACAAGAGTTTGAGTTTTAGAAGGTCTCATTCATCCTCTCCTGGTTGTAGGTTTTCCCCCAGTGATTGCTGGTCCTATAAAGATCGTAGCCTAGGAAACCTTGTGAGACAGTTCTGCTCTGAATTATCATATGAACTGGAATTGGTATACAAGTATGTCACAACACAGTAATTCTATAATTAACTTCTTGAGAAACCAATAAACTGTTTTCTACAGGAGCTACACCATTTTATAATTGTGTCAGTAATAAAGGTTCAAATTTCTCCACATCTTTACCCAAAACTGTTGTTCTGTATTTTTATTAAAATCATTGCCATACTAGTGGAGGATGAAGTAATATGTCATTGTGATTTTTATTTGCATTTCCCTAATAACTAATGGAGGCAAGGATTTTGAGGTTTTGTCTCACATTGAGCATGTGAACATTCTGGAACATTATGAACATTATGTGGATACAGAGATCAAAATTTATTTGGCTACCAGAGAAAGGGAGGGAGAAATGAGGATTCAATGCATAGGAGACACTGAACCTCTGCTAAGAGTGATGGGAAAATTAAGGAATAGGTAAGAATGAGAGTTGAACAACATGATAAACCTAATTTGATGCCATTCATGTCATGTCAAGAATATTGACATGGCAAATAATTCATTTACATGTATGTTTTCCACCAAAAAGGAAAAATAAATCAT
>NW_006399799.1:16445121-16446916 GCF_000299155.1 Elephantulus edwardii
AAACAGGGATTGTAGTACCTGGCACTGTAGTGCTGGTCTTACAGTTTCAGCATAAACATCAGATTATGTAGAAAAATGCAAAGCATGATAAATATCTGCTGTGGGTTGTCATTTTCAGGAGTCTGGAATGTTCCAGAATGAACATTCTCCATGTTCCTTGGAGAAGGATGTCATGTTTATGAGGATGGTGGGACTGTGTAGGAGAGGAAGACCCCAGATGAGAGGGATTGACACAGTAACTGGGATAATGAGGGTAGGTGTGTCCGAGGCAGTGAGTTTGCCCCAAGATAGAGCAGGTTTCAGAGAGATTGTGTGTAAGATTGTTATGAGCTGTGGTTGACTCGGCAGCACATAACAACAGCAACAATAACTAATGATGCAAATAAAAAAGATAGGCAAATTTGAATCTATCATCTATTTTGGGGGATAAAGATGATTTACAACTTTGAAAGGGAGCTCTGGTGGCCTAGAGATAGGAAGCTGCACTGTCATTCCCAAGACAAGTGGTCCAAATCCACCAGCTGCTCCACAGAAGAAAGATGAGCACTCTCCTCCAGTGTGATTTACAGTCTTTGAAAACCCCCTAGAGGGTCAGCTATGAGTCAGTTCTGACTTGATGGCACATAACAACCACAGCCTTGGAAGTCCAATGGAGGGGTTGCTGGGAGTAGGAATTGACCCAACAGCAGTGGGCAAGAAAGAATGAAAAAGTTCTGGTGGTGTAAATGCTAAAGCATTTGGCCACTGAATGAAATATTGGTGGTTCAAACTCATCAACCACTCCTTGGGAGAAAACAAAGGCAACCTGTTTCTTTCTTTCTTTTCTTTTTTTTTTTTTGAAACCTGTTTCTGTAAAGTTTATAGTTTTTGAAATCTTATGATTTAGTTCTACTCTGTCCTAAAGGATCTCTTCTGTCCTATGAATTGGAAATGACTCACCAGCAGCAAGGTTTGACTTTGACTAACAACATGATTAAGTCCTGTGAAAATCTGCTGAAGGGTCAGCTATGCGCCGGTTTCGACTTAACACTTACCACCACCACCACCACCACCACAATGACATTGAGCATCTTTCCATATGCTTGTTGGCCTTTTGTAAATCTTCTTTGGGGAAATACCTAATTCATGTCCTTTGCTTATATTTTGATTGAGTCCTTTGTTTTTTGTTCTTAAGTTGTAAGTATTCCTTTGTAACAAAGAAGAATAATTTTTTATTGACATTTCTACCTTAAATTTTATCTGTTTTGATGTTATTGAGAATGTACACAGCAAGACATTCAGCATTTCATCAGGCTATACAGGTACAGTTGAGGCTGATGATATTCTTTGAGTTGTGCAACTATTCTCACCCTCCTTTTCTGAGCTGTTCCTCTCTTACTAACATAAATTTACTGCCCTATATTCTGTCTAACATTTTCAGTTGCTGCTGTCAATTTGATCCAAATGTTGTTGTTGTTAGGTGCTGTCAAGTATAATTCACAGTGACGTGATGAACAACAGATCTGAACCCTGTTCTATCTTGTGCCAACCTCACAATCTCTGACACAGTGAAGCCCATTGCTGTAGTCACGGTGTCAATCCACTAGGTTGAATATCTCCTTCTCCTTCACTGTCCCTCCACCTTTCCAAGCATGATGCCCTTCTCCAAGGAATAGCCAGACTTTCCTAGCACCATGTCCAAAGTACATAAAGCAAAGCTTTATTATCATCTTTGCCTACAAAGAGCACTCTGGCTATACTTTCTCCAAGACATATCTTGCTTGTTCTTTTGGCAATCCATGGGATATTCAGTACT
>NW_006399799.1:16448506-16474511 GCF_000299155.1 Elephantulus edwardii
GCTGTTGTGCATAGGGTCACTATGAGTCACAAGCGACTCGACGGCACATAACAACAATAGCAACAATGGCAGCTGGACACCATCCAATTCTGATCTCATGGCAAAGGAGGCAGTTTGTTCAATAGACACAGTGAGCCACATATTTCATATCCTCTTGTTCCTTACTGTCCTTCCTTCTGCTGGTCCAGAGGAATAGAGACCAACTGTGACTTGGATGACTACTTGCACACTTTTAAGATTCAACCACTATACAATGAGTTAGTAAGTAGAATGAAGCAGTAAGCATGATATTGGGCCATTTAGCTGAGGTCTTATGAAACCATGACTCTAAACCTCTGAATCAAGGAACCAAATTTCATGAAGTATTTAGTCATACATAAGTACCCTCAACAACTTCTCTTTTTTAACTTGTTGTAAATATATCTATCAGACAACTTTTGCTAATTTAGCTTTTCACAGGAGTACAACTTACTGATAACAAGTGATTAAACAATGGTACTACCCCTCCTTCCAATCAATGCGATTTCTCCTCCCTCATCACTATTAACCCCCTTTTCTACCCTCCTGCCCATGGAAACCACAAATACATTTTTATTTCTATATATTTGCATTGTCTTGCCTTTTTATGTAAATGAAGTAATACATTATTTGTCCTTTTAGGTTGGCTAAATGTACTCAGTTGTCAAGCTCCATCAATGTTGTATCGAGATTTCATTTCTTCAACTTGGTAAGTAGTGTTTTACTGTATGTGTTCTCTAAATTTTGTTTATCCAGTTATCTGCTCATAGGCATCTAGGTTTGTTCCCACCTTTCATGACTCATATTGCAATGAATACTATTTAACAAGTCCCTTTTTTGAGTCCTTGTTTTGGATTGATTGTTTCCATGTGTCTTTGATTTTCTTCACTCTTCTTTACTTTAGATGAGAGGATACCAGTAATTGCACCTTAGATGATTGCTCATAACTTTAAAGATCCCACTTGTTACTTAGCAAATTGGATACAGAACATGGTCTTTGTGAACTATGTTATGCCAATTGACCTTGACATTCCCTGAGAGTATGATCTTTCAGAAGGGAGGTCTGGTGGCTCAGTGGCAAGAAGCTTTGCTGTAATCCCAAAAGGCACATGCTTAGAATCCACCAGCTGCTGTGTGGGAGAAGAATTGGGCAATCTCCTCCAGTGTGATTTACTGCCTCTGAAAACCTGCTGGAGAGTCAGCTATGAGTCGGTGCTGACTCAAAGGCACACACAACAACAATGATGATTCCCACCCAATGACTCATTCCCTTAGGATGTTTGCTTATGGCTGAGACGTTTCCACAGATTTGTTCCCCTGCATGTTCCACCTGTATTCATAGATATATTTGTAGTACTTATAAATACATACACAGAACTACCCTTGTCTTCCCTCTTGTGTTCAGCTTACTCGTTTTCACTCATAGATTATTGTTATTACTGTTAACAGCAGGATTGTGTATGAAATAGTATTTACTTTTGTTGTCTTAAACTCTTGTGCTCCTTCCAACGTCTTCCTTTGCCTTTATTATTTTGTGCTGGTTAAGAAAGTATTTTGATAAGCAAGATTTTTAAATTTTTATGAGATCATATTTATTTATTTTGCCTTTTATTCTTTGTGCTTTTGTTATTACATTAGAGAATCCATTGTTGCAAGGTAGGTCTAATTGCATTGACCTTGTTTGTTCTTCTAAGAATTTTATGGTTTTAAGCCACACATTTAATACCTTAATCCATTTGAATTGTCTACATGTATATTTGTGATGTATCCTGTTTCATTTTTCTGTGTGTATAAATCAAGCTTTTCCAGAATCACTTACTGGAAAGAGCCATCTTATCCCACTGAACTTAGCATTTTTGCAAAAAAAGTTTAATTGGCACTTTATATAGAGAAAAACAAATGTAAAATGTGTGTGTGTGTGTGTGTGTGTGTGTGTGTGTTGAAGCCATATGCTTAGATTATTTTTAACTAATACTGGTATGAGATCAAAGCAGTTTGGATACCACAGCTCTAGGGAACCATCCTGAGCCTCTGCTTTCAGAATGACTTCCTTCCTGCTCTGGGGTTCAGCGCAAAGCGGATGTCTTCTGGGTCTAGCGGTAGCATTCCAAGAGCTTGGTGGAGCCTCGGCCTCGTCAGAGTTGCCCACTCATCTTAGGCCCCCAACTGTCTGACTCATACTGCTCTCAGAGGCCCAAAAGCTTATCAGTGCTGGAACCTCCAACAGCCCTTCCTGTTATCAGAGGACAAGTGTTCAAGAAGGAACCCAGACCACCTGCTCCTTCCCCATCCTGCTGCGTTACAGTCTGACCTTGCAGTGAGAGTAAACAGAGGAGGTGACAGTGTCAATAAATGTCTCCCATGTGGCCTTGGCTAGCACATATGGTTTTTCACTAAAGGACAGGTAAATTTATGCTCATGACTCTTCCAATGATTGTTGTTATGTGCTGTCGAGTCACCTGTGATTCATAGTGACCCTATATACAATATCCTTAAACCTTGCTCAATCCTGTGCCAACCTCACTGTCTCTGACACACCTGCTCCCACTACCCCACTCACTGAATTGACCCATCTCATTGAGGGTCTTCCTCTCTTGTGCTGTCCCTCCACCTTCCCAAGCATGATGTCCCTCTCCAAGGACTGGCCCCTCCTTGCAACGTGTCGAAAGTATATCAGGTGGAGCTTCAGAATCCTTGCCTCCAAGGAGCAGCCTGGCTTGACCATCTCTAGGACAAACGTGTTTATTATTCTCTTAGCAGTCCATGGTATATTCAGTACTCTTTTCCAGCACCACAGCTCAAAGGCATCAATTCTCCTTCCAATGATATACATACAAGAATAAATATTAAGAAGACAGGAAATATTAATAAAAGTAAAGTACAAAGAGAGACAAAACATCCCCTTTTAAGATAGATTGCTATCTTCAAATTGACTTCAAATAATGGTGACTTTGTGTTTACATTCTTTGTTGTGGTTGTTGTGACAACCATCTCACTAAAGGCCTCCTTTGTCCTCAATCATCTTCAATTTCACCAACCTGTTGTCTCTTTTTAGCGATCCCTCCTAATGATGTGTCCAAGAAAGTGAGTTGCCCAGTGTTCTATTGTGAGCCATAACGTTTCCACTGGATAGTTTTTTGATGGAAATTGCTAAATCTTTCTTCCTTGTCTGTCTTTTTTAAAAATTTAATTAATTTTAATAAGTATTTCCAGAGATTTTGGATTTCCATTCATTCATTGCCGCTCTTTTCTCCCTGCCCACCTCTCCCCACCAGTTCGCTCCCCTCTCTGAAAAGAAAAAGAGAGAGAAAAAAAATAATAATAATGAGTACTTAACTTAGCAATTAGTAAGGAGACTTACTTGTATGATATTACAACTAGTTCAAAGGAGAGTTAAAAGAGCCATACATATATGCTGGTTTTGTTTGGTGCTCTTAAGCCAACTCTGACTAGTAACAATTCTACATAAAGCAAAATGAAAGGCTTCCTAGTTTTGTGTCTTTCTTACAATTGTTCCTGTGTGTGAATCCATTGTTGCAGTCCTTTGTGTCAACCCAACTTATTGACAGTTTCCCTCTTTTTCAGTTACCTTCGAATACTTTAACATCTATAATGTCCTTCTCCAGAAACTGGTTCCTTCAGATAACATATTTAAAGTATGAAAGACGAAGTCTTGACATTCTCCCATATAAGGAGAACCAGTGTGGAAGAAAGATAAGGGGAAGAGGAATTTCTAAAGGAAAGACCCAGAGTCTTGACCTGTTCTCCCTCTGTTTATGAACCCTTTCATGAAAGATACAGAATGTGGATTCCAGAGAGAGTTTGTGTCCTATAGTCACTTTGGATGTAGACATTTGCTATTCAGCTGTAAAGAATGCAGTTAGTAGACCCATTCTTCAGTACCTTCAGTATCCACACATTTGCTAAGAAGTTTCCAGCCAGTGCCTGAGCAAAACCAGAATATTGAGACTTAATCAATGTGGACTCCTCTATCACACATCCTGTGTGCCAAACAGCCAGCCTCACTGGATTGAATGAATCAGATTTACCTCTTAGTCAGGTCTACCTGTTGCTCCCTCTTCACTATTCACAGGCATTTTTTTTTTATTGATTAACTGCTGTAAAATTGATTTCTACTCATCATCTATGAGGTGGATTGATTCAGTGACTGGGATAATTGGGATGGGAGTGTCAGAGACAATGCGATTGGCACAGGACAGAGCAGAGTTTAGGGCTGTTGTACATAGGGTCACTATGAGTCGCAGGCAACAACAACAACAACTCATCATCACCTTGTGTATAGTGAATAAAATATTGATTGGTTCTGGTCATTCTCACTGTAGCTGGCATGGTCAAGTTCATGATTAAGTTTATTATGGCAATCTACTCCACTGAATGTCTCTCATGCCTTCTTTGGTTCTCTACTTCTCCAAGCATGGTGTCTGCTTTTAGCAATTGATCCTTCCTAGTTAAACACACACATGGATCTCATCAGATGGAATATGTAAGAATCAAATAAATTACATCTGTACAAGGAGATGGTGGAGAAGTTCAATTTGAGTAGAACAAGGCTAGATGTAGATAGATATGGGTAGATAAATATATATCCCATTGTCTTCACATTGGATTGGACTCGTAGCTGACTGCCCAAACAGTTTTCAGACTTTGTAAATTACATGACAGGAGATTGCTCATCTTTCTTCCATGGAGCAGCTGGTGGATTCAAACCACCCGCCTTTGGGTTTGCAGCACAACTCCTTACCTACTAGCCACTAGAGCTCCATATATATCAATCACACACACAAACACACACTGATAAGTGTATGGATGGATACATGTATATGGGAAGAAAGAGATACTTCAGAGAAATGATTTATGAAATTGAGAATGTTACAAAGTCTCAGGTTATTGATCAGGGAGTAGGCTGGAGACTTCTAATTCCTGTGGTTGTGGAGGCAAGTCAAATGGCAGGATGTTAGCTAAGAACTAGAGGTCAGAGGATGACAAGTTGGATACAAGATTGAAAGAAGGGAAAATTTGCCAGACTATCCACACCTATTACAGGGAGGAAATTCTCTTTCCAACTGATAGGCTACTCATATCAGATTATAAAATGAAGGTTAATGACCAGTGAGAATGATTGTCTAAGCAATTTCACACATAATCATTACAGTGGCTCACAGATACATGCATCTTCTGCAGAGGGAGTGAAGGAAAGATTTAAGAACAAAATAAGATATTAATATTAATATTTATTAATAGTCTTGGAGTCTTGGAGTTAGGCAGGCTTGTTACATGAACGTCATGGCCTTAGTTAGGAAAACTTGAGATTTACTACATAGGACAATATAGGACATATGAGATGGAGATTACATATGTGTGTGTGTACATATATATGAGTATGTGTGTATATATATTCTGTTGTATCCATCTATCTATCTATCATCTCTATCATCTATCTATCTATCTATCAATCATCTTTATTATCTATCTATCTATCTATCTATCATCTATCTATCCTCTCTGGTGGCCTAGTGGCAAGAAGCAGGATTCCAATCTCCAAAGCATGCAGTTTAAAGTTGCCTGCTGCTCCACTGAAGAAGAATGGGTGATCTCCTGTGTGTTTAACTGTCTCTGAAAATCCACTATTGGGTCAGCTAAGGGTCCATTCTGACACGATGGTGCACAACAACAACACACACACACACACACACACACACACACACACACACATCTATATGATACATGTGTACTAAAATTTATTTGAAGAGAACACTTTCAACTGTCACATATTTTGCAAATACAATTCCTGACATCAGTTATATTTATCATGCTCTGCAACCATTACCACTATCTTCTCCAGATTGACTTTTCTTTCTCCTCCTTCCCATCTCTGATAACCCCATAAACTTTGTTCTTTATGCATTTGTATTTTCTAGATGTTACATATAAGTGGAATCAAGCTTACTTGTCCTTTTGGGATGAATTGCTTTCACTCGGTATGATGTTTTTCAGGTTTATTCATATAATAGTACACATCTGGGCTTCATTTCTCTTTATGGCAGAATAATAGTCTATTGCATGTATGTACGACATATTGTTTATTCATTCACTGATAAACATTCAGGCTATTTTGAGCCGTCAGAGGTGGCCCACTCTCCTCTGTAACTAGATGTGCCTCCTGCTCCACACAGAGAGAACTACGGAGACTTCTTGTCCACAGGTAACAGAGGCCTTTTTCAGAATCTAGCCACCTCCTCCCCAGCTGCTAGGTTGATAACCAGAGTTTTGTTGCATCATCATCTAGCCAAACATGTGCTGTCCCTGATATGAGGGGAAAAGGACTATACTCCAAAGTAATGACAAGAAATTATGAAGTAATTACAACATGTACAGGCAGAAGATTTCAAGAGTGCCATATCAAAGGACTAGATATAAAGCTGGATAAGAGAAAAGTTTATTTACCTGGGGTTGTGGGTTTTAACATTCCAGCAAACACCTCAAGAGATAATGCAAATTCATAACTTGTGAGGTTCTTGGAAGCTTGGAGAAAATGACAGACCATCTCAAGTAAACATGAAATGCTTGAATTGCCATGGACATGCTAGCGTGACTATATTGTGTAAAATCAGAAGATCCATCATAGTAGTATATTCTATGGGAAGAGCCAAGGAACTGCCATTCACCTAATTGGTAATGTGCTTTTGAGAGGGATACCACTTTCACTAAGAGGTGCAGTGTAAGTTCAGTGATGTTTGCAAGCCAAAAATCATTGTGGGAGAGACTGTAGCAGAGTTTGACTTATTGGAAGCAATGGAAATGATGAGATCATTCAGCAATGGAGGTCAATTTGTCTTGTTTAACATTAGACAAAAGCCAAGAGATTCCAGTTAATGTAACAACGAGCCAAGTCGGGATGGCAGCCAAAGTGGCTTTACCTGCCCAGTAAAGTGGAGGAAGTTTATAAAAAGGGCATCTCGGGGAAAGTAGATAGGAAACCAATGACTCCATTATCAAAAAGAAAAAGAATATTTAAGCATGAGATTTAGGGGTGGTTCTCCTGATAAAACTTCATAATCTCTTGCCTAATTCCTGGACCTGATTCATATTTTAGCTTTCTGTGATAGTAGAAGCGAGAATTTGTTGACTGAAGAGGTGGCTAGGTTGGATCTCCAGGAGAAAGGATACTGTCCACCATGACTGGTATTGTTGCTGTTGTTGTTAGGTGCCATGGAGTTGATTCATAGCAACCCTATGAACAATAGATCTGAACCCTGCCCAGTCCTGCACCATCCCCATGACTTCTATCATACTCAAGCCCATTGAGGTAACCCCTGTGTCAATCCATCTTGTTGAAGGTTTTCTTCTTTTCTCTGATCCTCTACTTTGCCCCGTAGATGTCTCACGCTAAGGACTGGTTCCTTCTGAAAATATGCTCAAAGCAAAACAAAATCTGCACCATCCTTACCCCTGAGAAGCACTCTGGTTACACTTTCAAGATAGATTTGTTTCTTCTTTTGACAGTCCATGGGATGTTCAACATTTTTGCCAACACCACAATTCAAACACATTTGTTCTTCTTTGATTTGCCTTATTAATTGTCTGACTTTCAGATGCATAGGAAGCAATTAACAATAAGACTTGGATCAGGTACATCCTAATCTTTCAACTGACATCCTTGATCTTTAGAACTTTGGATAGGTTCTTGACAATAGATTCCCCAATGCAGCATGCCTTTAAATTTCTTGACTGCTGACATCAAGGGTATTGTTCCAAGTAAAAAGAACTTGTTGACAACCTCAATCTTTCCTCTATCATGATGTTGCTTATTGGTGTCTAGTGGTGAGGATTTTTTTGCCCCTGACACTGAGATGTAACCTATACTGAAGGCTGCAGTCTTTGATCTTCTGCAGTAAGTGCTCCAAGTCGTCTTCATTTTCTACAAGAAAGATTGTGTCATCTGCAAAATGCAGGTTGTTGAGGAATCCTCTTCTAATCCTGATGTCACAGTCTTCTTCATACAGTCCAGGTTATTGAATGATTTTTTCAGCATATAGATTGAATAAATATGGAGAAAGGGTACAACCCTGATGCACATCCTTTTTGATTTTTAAAATAAGCAATGTTCCTTCGTTCTATTCAGACAACTACTTCTTAATCTATGTGTAGGTTTCTCACAAAACAAATTAAGTGTTATGGGATTTCCACTCTTCTCAATGTTAGACAGTGTTCATAGGGTTTTCAAAAACACATTGCACTGGGAAAATCTGCACGTAGGGACCTTTCCAAATTATTGATGAGTAGTGACGTCAGTCTGAGGACTAAGGTGCATATGATTCAGGCCATAATCTTTCCAATAACTAGATATGCATACAAGACATCGACAATAAATAAGGATGACAGAAAAATAATTGATGTCTTTGAGCTGTGGTGTTGGAGAAGAACACAGAACATCCCATAGATGGCCAAGAGAATGAATGCATATGTCTTGGAAAGAGTGCAGCCAGAGTGCTTTTTGGAGGCAAGAATGATGAGGCTTCTCCTCACATACTTTGGACATACTGCTAGGAGATGCTATTCCTTGGAGAAGGACATGATGTTGAGAAGGGTGGTGGGTCGGTGAAGGAGAGGAAGACCCTTAATCAGGTGGATTGACACAGTGACTGCTGCAATGGGCTCTTGTATGTCAGGAAGTGTGAGGATGGCACAGGACAGGCCTAGATTTAGATCTTTTGTTCAAAGGGTTGCTATGAGTCGTACTCGACTCGATGGCACCTAAAAACAACAGCAACAATGTTAGCCATAATTTGTTATAATCCACAAAAACACCTTTGCATAATCAAGAAAATATAATCTTTCTGGTATTCTCTGTTTATAGCCATCTGACAACAACAATGATATTCCTTGTGCTATGGCCTTTTCTGAAACCATCTTGGCAAATAACACACTGTAAAGATTCTACACGTGTGTCTCTTAAAGGGACTGAAAATCATATCTTTGGTATCTGCTCACTAGAGATACTCCAATAACGATCACTATTAGGAGTATTGAGCCAAGGTTGAGTTGGCACTGATACTTAGAGATTTGAAGTGTCATATAACTCTCCTCATAGAGTGGATACCATGTAATAAAGGGAGTCCTATCCAGCTAAACTATATGGAGAGGAATTCAGGATCAAGATTCAAGTAAGATTAATTAATAACCTGCAATATACAGAGGATATAACCTCATTTGCTGATAGTAAGGAAGACTTGATGTACTTACTGATGAAAAATCAATCACTGTAGTCTTCAGTATGGACTATACTTCAACCTAAAACAAAAATCCTCACAACTGGACCATAATCAATATTATGACAAATATAAAAAACTATTACATAATCAAGATTTTCATTTTACTTGAGTAAAGGATGTCTATCAGCATAAGAGTTGTGGTTTCAAATGACACATTGTATGGGTGAAATCTGTTTCAAAGATCTCTTTAAGGTGCTAAAACAATGTATTACTTCAAATCCTAAGACATATATGACGCAAGTAATGATATTTTTATTTACCTTACATGCCTGTGAAAATGGGACCATTTAAAAGAAACACTGAAGAGGAATGAATGCCTTTGAGTTAGAGTATTAGTGAAGAATAGTAAACGTAACAGATTACCAGAGGAATAAACAAATACATCTTGGAAGAAGTACAACCAGAATGCTCTTTAAAAGTGAGGATGGAATGCACATCCATGTTTATTTCGGCTTTGTTCACAATAGCAAAGAGTTGGAAACAACCTAAGTGCCCATCAATAAACAAATGGATAGAGAAGCTGTGGTATAGTCACACAATGGAATACTATGCTGCATTGAAAAACAAGGAACTCATAAAATATTATACAAAATGAGTGACCCTGGAGGACATTATGCTGAGTGGAATATCTCAGTCACAAAAGGACAAATACTACATAGTGCCACTGTTGTAAAACGGGACTGACATCAGGTTTGGGGGGAACCTAAGAAAAGAGGGCATAAATTATGTATATTGCATTGAAACAGATGAGGGAGGGAATTGTTTAAAAGGGATATATGATTAAATGTTATTGTCTGACAGGAGTCCAGAATGAAGCTGCATAGTGGAGTGGACTTGAGGGGAAAGGGATTGTATAACAATGAAATAACTTTTTTTTTTTTTTTTTTTTTACTTTTCAAAGAGAAGAGCGAGCTGGGGAGAGGGATGAGCAGGGAGGGGGGGAAAAACGCAACAATGAATGAATGGAAACCCAAAACTTTCATTAAAATGAGTAATAAAAAATGGTAAAAAAAAAGAGTAAGGATGGAGAGACTTTGTCTCATGTGCTTTGGACATGTTGTCAGAAGGGTTCATCGTACTTGGTAGAGGGTCAGTGAAAAGGAAGGCCTTCAGAGAGATGGACCGACACAGTGGCTACAACAGTGGACTCAAATGTAGCAGTGGCTGTGAGGATGATGCTGGGCTGAGCTGGGTTTCGTTCCCTTTCATCCCTATATAGAGGTTACTATGAGTTGGAACCAACAAAGTAGTCTCGAACAACAACAATTCAGTATCTGGTGTCTTGGAGATAAGAGATAATTCAGTAGCGTTTCTTTGGTCTTCAAATATTTTATTCAGGGTTAACAAACTTTCAGGTGGACCTATATTGGATCTATTGAGTAAGCATTAGCGTAGTGGTGAAAGCAGAGAGGACACCTTTAAAACTGGCTTCCTGTTTCCTTTCCACTCTCTGCTGTGTACCCTTGTTCCTCATTCCTCCACCCTCTACCATGATAATAAACACTCATTGACGTTGAGTCAGAACCCACACATAGCTGACCCTCTAGTGGGATTTCAGAAACTATAGCTCAAATGGGAAGAGATTGCTCATCTTTCTTCCCCGGAGTCACTGGTGCTAGTGAATTTTATTTTTTATTTTTTTTTGGTGGGGGTTGCTAGTGAATTTTAACCACCAGAGAGGTACTGCCTTTAGGCTAGCAGCACAAATCCCTACCCACTAGGCCACCAGGGAGGGATGGTGCATGTTAGTGCTGTACTTAGGATCTTACGATGCAAGAGTGGTGATCTTTAGCATGTTATTGTTAGATGCTTTTGACTCAACTCCTACATGTGTAAACAGATTGAAACTTTGCCCCAAACCTTGCTTACTTCATCAGTCTTGACTCTACAGAAACCAGATAACCTATATTGTGATGTAGACTAAAACACACCAGCTTTGCTGGTCATGGTATCCTGTTGTTATGTGCCATTGAGTTGACTGTGACTCATAGCAACCCTATGTACAATAGCTTTGAATCCTGCTCTATCCTGAGCCAATCTCACTGTCTCTGACACACCTACTCTTCTTACCCCAGTTACTGTTTCAATCCATTTCAGTCCAGATCTTCCTCTCCAGAGCTGTCCCTCCACCTTTTCAAGCGTGATGCCCATTTCCAAGGACTGGACCCTTCTGGACACATGCCCAAAGTGAGATGGAGCCTCACTATTCTTGCCTCCAAGGAGCAGCTTGGTTTCAGCCTCTTCAGGACACACTATGGTATCCTAGTTAGAGCAAATAAAGATGATCTCAAGTACAGATATGCAGCCACTGATTTGGGAAAGGTACTAATTTTTACTCCAATAAAGAAAGATACAAGACAATTTATATTTGTATGGAATGGAATCGAATGGAAAGTCACTCTCAGTTCTGTCCCAAGGCTGTGTTAACTCTTTCCCTCTGTCATACTATAGTTCAAAGAGTTCTAAACCACTTGGATATTTTGCAGAACATCTTACTGATCCTTTACATCAATGACATCATATTGATTGCAAGGATAAGTAAGAGGTGAGCTTGATAAGACACATAAGCCTCAGCTTATTACAGAGAAGTTTCATATGATTCATAGGCCTGTCACATTAGTAAGAAAATCTGCTGTCAAGACCTTGCCAAGGTGCTAAAGAGCAATGATGTCTGTTAAACGACTTTAAAGGCACTTGATCCAACTCATGGTCTTTTTAATGACTTCCTATGCATCTGAAAATTGGATAATGAGTAAGGGTAAGAAGAATTAGCGCCTTTGAGTTGTGATGCTGTGGAAGAATACTAAATATCCCATGGGCTGCCAAAAGAACAAATATGTCTTGAAAAAATGCAACTAGGGTGCTCCTTAGAGGCAATAGTGGTGAAGCTTGGTCTCACATGTTTGGGGCATATTGTCAGGAGGGGCCAGACCTTTGAAAAAGACATCACGTTGCGAAAGGTCAGAGAAAGAGAGGAAGGTTCAACGAGATGGATTGACAGTGACTGTTTCACTGTTGATGGGCTCAAGCATAAAGCACATCAGAGATTCTGAGGCTGACGCAGGTTTGGACAAGGTTTGGATCTGGATGTTTTTGTTTTGTTTTGTTTTTTTAGTTATATAAGGATAGTATAGTAAATACTGTGTGATTGTTGTTTTTTTAGAAAAATAGTTATACTAGTTTATTTACAAAATTCGAATACCTTGTTTTCACACCAGATCCTTCCCATTTTCTCTCACGCCCCCTTTCCATCAAATTGTACAACATCATCCCCATCCCACACATCCTCATTCCTCGGTTTTCATCCTCTGCACCTCCCCCCTCCCCTTAAATCATACTCATTCTATAATAATGGTTTTTACAGTGTTTGTCTTTATGGGACTGAGATAGTTCACTCAACACAATGCTCTCCAGTCCCACTCAAGTTGGTAGTAATTTATAAAATCATTGCTCTTGCAAACTACATAATAGTCCATTGTGTGAATATAACAGAATCTCTCCACCCATTCAACTGTGGTGGGACATCTGGGCTAAGAGTCTCTGTGAGTTGTGGTTGTCTCTGCAGCATCTAACAACAACAACAACAGAAAATGACACAGGCATGCTGGGAAACCCAATCTAAAGCAAGAGAAAATTGATTGTATCTTATCTGCTTCCACAAAGAAAGAAGCATGGTGCCTGTAGGCCTGTTTTAGTTTGGAAGGCCCACGTTCCATGCTCTAGCCCATATACTGGGTGACATCAGATGTCCTCAGGTCTCGGGACCTTCATTCTTTAGCAAGCAGCCCTGTAATGGATCATATGATTCAGCTGACTCTCTTCTTGGAGACATCAGTGGAGTAAAAGATAGAGTGTAATGTTTCTGGTAAGCCCCAGACAGAGAACCACATGCAGCCCCATGATGCTGGAGTCATCTGTAGCATATTTTTATATACTAAGAAAACCCCAATACCTGACATAGGCCATAGTCTTTGCAATATTTTGCTATGCATCAGAGAGCTGGACAATGAGTAAAGATGGCAGAAGAATCAATGTCTTTGAGTTGTGGTGTTGGAGAAGAGTCTTGAACATACCATGGACCACCACCACGAGAACAAACAGGTTTGTCCTGGAGAGTGAAACAAAGTTACTCCTTGTAGGCAGGGATTTTGAGGCTCCATCTCACATACTATGAGCCTGTTGCCAGGATGAACTAGTCTTTGGTGAGGGACATCATGCTTGGAAGGGTGGAGGGACAATGCAGGAGAGGAGGACCCTGGATGAGATGGATTGACACACAGTGACTGAGGTAATGTAGGCAAGTGTGCTGGAGGCAGTGAGATTGGCTCAGGATAACACAGGCTTCAGAGCTTTTGGGCAGAGGGTCACTATGAGTCTTAAACAACTTGACAACACATAACAACAACTACATTTTCTGGAAGTAAGCTTGGAAATTTTCCATCCTAAGTTGTTAAAGATATTTTGTTTTCCCATGTGCTACCAAGCCAAAGGTGGTTGACTTTAATTCACAGCACTCGGGCCTGTTTTTAATTGCTTTTGGTCAAACATTCCTCTAAGTAGTATAGCACTGGTCTGTCAATTTGCTGTACAGAAGTAACTCATGGTTGCTGTGAAGTTGAACACTGTGACACTGATGTGTCAAATGCAATAATGGTTACCCATGGTGGACAGTGTTTGGTGGAGCTCCCCGATTAAAACAAGCTTGGAAGTAGGATTGACATCCACTTCCGAAATAGCTTGCCTCCGGAAACCCTATGAACCTGGAGAAAGGATGAAAGTTATACAAGTGTTCAGATCTTTCATTCATAAGATCGCTATGAGTCGCCTATCACTTGATGGCACTTAACAACAACAACAACAGTAACAACAAGAAGCTTGGAATAGAGGAGGAAACTTAATATTTTAAAAAAATCTTAATAGGTTTGTGCTGTATCAAGTACATGAAAAACTTTAGAATGACCATCCCTAAATCTTTGCCTTTGACCCATAGACTCTAATACTCATAATTAAAGTACCAATTGATTCGGTGTCTTTAAAAAAAAGCCCCTTATAAAAGTGTCTAGAGTTATTGATGTTCTATTCAATAAATACTTACTGAGAAGTTCCTTTCTATCTGGAACTGTGCTGTGAACTAGGTACATAAATGATGAATAAGGCTAGTTTATTGAACTGGGAAGTAGACATAAACTTAGTACTAGTCAGTCAATTTCATAGCAACCTGATAGGACAAAGCATAACAACCCCAAAGTGTTTCCAAGGTTGTTTAAGTATCTACCTAACTTTTGGTTAACAATTGAGTGCTTAATACTGTGCCACTGAGTCTTCTTTTGCAGACACACCTGAGTTAAATTCAACTTCTATATTGGCATGTTTCAGAGATGGTGAGGATGGCACAGGATTGGACAGGGTTCAAGTTGGCTCTTCATAGGGTCCCTATGAGTTGTACTCGATAGCATCTAATAACAACAACAATTGACTGGTTATAGAGCTCAGTATTATGGTTCAGATCCCTGCCTGGTCAGTTGGGACTGAGAGCATTGTTCTCTTTCCTTTTCTCTCCACACCAGAATCCTACAGGGGCATATTTTCTACCAGGACCCACCAATGAGGTTTTGAGATGTCTCCATTTCCAAAAGCACTTCCTCTCCATTGTTTATTCTCCCTCCAGAAAAGATATACACCTTGTTTTATTCCCAGAATAATTCTAGGTATTTGAGCACCTGGTTTGGGATTTAGTAAACTTTCTTGAATCTCAAAATCATATCAGACCCCAATAACGTTCACAAAAATCTGATAAGGTAGGCTTTGTGATTATTTGCATTTGACAGATGAAAAAAAATCAGGCAGCAAAAATTGGGAGGTAAGCTGGAGTGGACCCTAGCCCACCTTTTCCTCTTCCCAGAAGGTAGAAGTTGGTGTGCTCACTGCCCAAATGTGTGTGAATTTAGATCAGAGAAACCTGACTCACAGCTAGGCTACTGGGAGAGGTGGGGCCATAATGAACATCAGCCTGCCTTGGCTTGCAGGAGGTAGATAGCATGAGGAGCTCCTTGGAGGCAGGGAAGTTTTAGCAGGCTAGCAAGGCTCACTGGAGACTGGGGGATTACCAAAATTCACAGGAAAATAACAAAAGCAATGATAATGTTATCTGTCAAAATTTGCCAAACACTAATTAAACATCAGACACTGATAGTTAGCAAACTATTAATCTCATTTACAGCAACCCTGGCATTTCTCTTAGGTGCCATTGGAGCCACTCTGACATTTAGTAACCCCAAGTACAACAGGTCTGGACTTTGCTTTATTTGGCTCCATTCTGACAATCTTAGCTATGCTTAAAACCCATTTTTGAAGTTACTGTGTTAAGTCACCGTGTGGAAGGCCTTCCTCTTTTCTGATCCTTCACTTTTCTCACCGTGATATCCTTTTCTAGGGATTCGCCCATTCTGACAACATTCTCCTTGCATGTGAGAAGTCTCACTACCCTTGCCTCTAAGGAACTCTGGCTGCACTTCTTTCAAGACAATCCTGTTTGTTCTTTTGGCAATCCATAATAGATTCAATGCTTTTGGCCAACGGCACAATTCAAAGGCATTAATTTTCATTTGGTCTTCTTTATTCATTGTCCAAGTTTTATGATCATATGTTGTTAGGTGCCCTTAAGTCGAGTATGTCTCATAGCGACTGTATGAATAATAGAACTGAAGCCTCTTCTATCGTCTGTCCTTCTCATCAGCTCTGACACATTTGAGCCCATTGCTGCAGTTTTTGTGTCAATCCATCTCACTGAGGGTCTTCCTCTCTTTCACTGACGCTTTACCTTTCCATGTATGATGTCCCTTTCTAAAGAATAGCTTCTTCTAACAACTGCCCAAAATATGTGAGATGAAGTTTCACCGTCTTTGCCTTTAAGGAGCATTCTGATTGCACTTGTCCCAAGAAGTTTGTTTTGGAAGTCCATAGAATATTCAGTACTCTTCTTCAATGCCACAACTCAAAACATATGAAGCAATTGAAGACACCATGACTTTAAGTCAGGCACACTGGGTCAGACTAAGGTCTTTAAATGGACATGCTTGCTATTTAGGACTTCAAAGTGGTCCTTGACAAATTTACCAAAGCAAAATGTCTTGATTTCTTGACTTTTACTTCCATGGATATTCATTCATTGTGAATCCAAGTAAAACTAATTAGTTGACAACTGCAGTCTTTTCTCCATCTGTTGTGCTGTTGCTTAATGGGCTAGTTGTGAGGACTTTGGTTTCTTGATGTTATAGTGTAATCCACGAGGAAAGCTGTGGTCTTTGATTTTCTTTAGTGAGTGCGTCAAGTCCTATACTCTTTCTGAAAGCCTATCACAGGATTTTGAAGAGTCTTCTTCCAATTCTGATCCCATATTCTTCTTTATATAATTTAACTTCTTAGCATATTTGCTCAGCACAAAATCTGAGTAGGAATACTGGTAGCATATCACCATAATGCACACATTTTCTGGTTTTAAACCATGAAATATTCCCCAGTTTTGTTAAAATAACTGCTTCTACTTCTTGGTTCATATACGAGTTGTGTGCATCAACTCAGATAAGTGTTCTGGAATTCTCATTCTTCTCATTGATATCCATAACTTATTATGGTCTATCCACATAGTCAAGTACCTTTGCATAGTAAATAAAACACAAGTAAGCCTCTTTCTGGTGTTCTCTACTTTCAGGCGACATTTCTTTCAGCATTGCTAGAAGGAACTCTGCTGATGTAATTTGTAGTGTGTTGCACTGCTAAACAAAAGGTCATGTGTCTCCTCAGGATGAAGATGGGTAGTCTTCACCCATTAAGATTCATAGCTTCTGAAGCCCAATGAGAAGTCACTATGAATTGGAGCAGATTCCAAGTGGCAGTAAGGCCCATCACTCAACTGTTATGCTGTGGAGGCTTCTGTGTTGCTGTGATTCTGTGAACTACGCCATTAGTATTTTTAAAGCTAGCAAAGTCAACATGGTGGACAGGTCTCAGAAGAGCTTCCGGAATAAGATAAAGTAAGAAGCAGGACTGACCATGCATTTCCAAACTATCAGGCCTTCAAACCCCTCTCTGAATATCAAGGGAACATTGTCTGATACAGTGTCAGAAAATAAGTCCCTCAGATTGAGAGGCACTAAAAATAGGACTGAGAGAGTTGCCTTCTCACAGTGTGCCTACCTTACTGATGAAAACAGAGTAAAACTTTTTGCCAACGAAGAATCCTGATTTACTGATATGGCAAGGCCCCAAATGAGGGGAGATACCTGCAATTTTCCATTAATAATTGGAATATGAAATGTATTAAGTACAAATCTAGGAAAATTTCACATTGTCAAAGTTGAAATAAAATGCATAAAGGTCAATATCCCAGGCATTGATGAGCTGAAGTGAACTAGTATTAGTAATTTTTTAAATAAAAGAGTCATATGATCTACTATGCCTGGAATGACAAGTTAAAGAGGAATGATGTTGCATTCATAGTACAAAAGAACATTTCAAGGCCTGTTCTGAAATACAATTTTGTCAAGTGATAGAATAATATCCATATGCATACAAGGAAAAAATCTATTATTCAAATATATGTACCAACCACTAGAACCAAAGATGAAGAAATTGAGGCTTTATGCCAACTTCTGCAGCCTGAAACTGACTGAACAAGCAAACAAGAAAGTCTCTTCTATATTCTTTAGGTCTCAATGTTTCAGTAAGGTATATCTCAGCCAAATCTAGAAAGGGTTTATCATTTCTGTGGCTGGCTGTCCAAAACTTATTGCTTTGGGCAGGGTTCTGAGGAGGCCAGGCAAAGGATGGTGTAGAAGGTAGTGGCCAGGATCAGGAGTCTTGGTCATCCACATACAAAGTGCGTTGAGTTAAGGGTCAACATAGAGTGGTCAGGCTGGGAGATACAGATTTACATGAGGAAAACATGTGAGTTTTAGAGTCAAGAAAGAGCAGAATGAAGAATTCAGGTCTCCCAGCCTGATGGTTCCACTTTGGCTTTCAGTTCAACATACTATGTATGGCTTGACCATGTCTGCTGGCCCTCAGCGCTACTCCTTCTCTTGTTCTGACCTCTGCAGAACTCCGCTTCAAGTTCCACATTTTGGGTACTAACCATGGAAAGGGTTAAACTCTTTGTATGTATGCCTGACTCTTGCATTCCTGAAACATTGAATATGGGAGAAACTTTCTGAATACCCTTCAGAGTAAGAGAGAAAGGGAGAAAAAAAGTAGGATAATATAGTTGTTGTTGCTAGGTGCTGTCGAGTCAAGAACGACTCATAGTGACCCTATGAACAAAAGATCTGAGCACCATTCTATCCTGAGCCATCTTCACAGTTCCTGGCACACAAAATCCCATTGCACCAGTCACTGTGCCTATTTACCTGGTTGAGGGTTTTCCTCCCCTCTGACGACCCTCCACCCTTCCCATCTCATGTCTTTCTCCAAGGAATAGCCCCTCCTAGCAACATGCCCAAAGTATCATCATTCAGCAAAGCCTCATCATTCTTGCCTTCAAAGAGCATTTTGTTATCTTGGTTTTCCATGGGATATTGAGTGCTCTTCTACAACACCACAGCTCAAAGACATCAATTCTTCTTCCGTCATCCCTATTCATTGTCCAGCTCTCAGATGCATAGCAAGTAATCAGAAAAACTATGGCCTGAATCAGACATGCCTTGGTCTTCAAACTGACATCAGATGGAATTAGAGAATAAAAAGGGAATAAGTCAGTCTGCATTTCTCAAGCTGAAAGAACTGAAAAACAAACTTAAGCGTCATATTGCCTTATTAAAAGATGCTATGGGCAATGTCTTAAGCTATATGAAACCTATACTTGAACAGGAAGCAGTCCTCAGAACAGAGCAAGAAAACACTGCATGGTTCAAAATTAGGGAAGGTGTGTGTCAAGGATGTACCCTGTCTCCATACCTTTTCAATTTATATGCAGAACAGATCATTTGGGAAGCAAGGCTTTATGAGGAGGAATGTGGCATCAGGGTTGAAGGAAGACTTATCAACAATCTACATTATGCAGAAGACACTACCTTGCTTGCTGAAAATGAGGAGGACCTGAAGCCCTTTCTGCAGAAGGTCAAGGATTGTAGTCTTCAATATGGATTGAAGCTCAGTATCAAGAAGACAAAGATTCTCACCACTGGACTGATTGGCATCACCATGTAGATGGAGAAAAGATTGAGGTTGTTAACAATTACAGCTTACATGGTCCCACAATCAACACTCTTGGCATCAGTAGTCAGGAAATCAAAAGACGAATTGCACTAGAAAAATCTGTGTCAGGGACTTCTCCAGAGTACTGAAAAGCAACGTTGTCACTCTAGAGACTAAGGTGTGCCTAATCCAGGCCATGGCCTTCACAATTACTTGATATACATCAGTGAGTTAGATAACAACTTGGGATGACAGAAGAAGAATCAATGTTTTTGAGTTGTGGTGCTGGAGAAGAGTTTTGAACATACACCATCAAAAAAACAGATAAGTCTGTCCTAATGGTGGTGAAACCAAGTTTCTTCATGGAGGCTAGAATTTTGAAGTTCTATCTCTCATACTTTGGGCACGTGGCCAGGAGAGACTGGTCCTTGGAGAAGGACATATGCTCAGAAGGGTAGAGGGATAGTGCAGGAGAGGAAGACCCCAGGATGAGATGGATTGATACAGTAACTGGGATATTTGGGGGTTGGTGTGTTGGAATTAACGAGATTGACTCAGGACAGGGCAGGCTTCACAGCTGCTGTGCATAGGGTCACTTGTAGGTGACTTGATGGCACATAACAATAACAACCTGGGTAGTATAATGAATGACCCAGAAAGCATCAAAAGAAGATAAAGGAAATACAGAGTCACTGTACCAGAAAGAATTGAAAACAGAAAAGAATAGAATAGAATAGAATAGAATAGAATAGAATAGAATAGAATAGAATAGAATAGAAACGGAAAAATTTCAGAAAGTACCATATGAACAGGAGCCAATGGTAATGAAGGAGGAAGTAGAAGCTGCATGGAAGGTATTGGTGGAAAAGAAGGTCCCAGGAATTAGTGGGATACCAATTGACTTGTTTCAATTTACAAATGAAGTCTTGGATGTGCTCACCGGTATATGCCAGGAAATATGGAGGACAGATGTCTGGCCAATGGATTGGAAGAGGTCCACATTTGTTCCCATTCCCAAGAAAGGTCATACAACTGAATATGGAAATTAGCAAACAATATCAGGTTTGAAATTGGGAAGGGAGTGCACTAGGGTTGTATTCTCTCTCCATCCCTATTCAATCTGTATTCTGAGCAAAATATAGGAGAAGCTGGACTCTATGCAGAGGAGTGTAGCATCAGGATTCGAGGAAGACTCATCAATAACATGAATTATGCAATAAATGTCTATAGCTATTAAATATACCCATATAGACATTCATATAGATATGAATAGAACAAATCTCAAAGGACTCTGCCTTTCTCTTTAGGAGAATATTCTTCAAGCTAGAGTAATATGGCTGATAGGAAACTGAAGTCTAGACTGGCCTGGTCTAGTTGTCTGCCTCAGCTGCTTTTGCTCCATTTGATAGCCCACCATGCACAGATGGGGGCCATTCTAGGGGTCCTTCTGAGGAGATAAGAGATGCCAGGAAATGAAGCCAGAAACATACTGTTCATTCCAGCATGGGAATAATATGGAGAAGGGAGCTTAATGACCAGCAATCCCAGACGAAATTCCAGAAGTTCCTTTCCTAAGCAGGGATTATTGGGAACAAAGATGGGTTTACCTAGGGCAAGGCATGTTTAACTCCCCAGACTCCTCTTGTGGGAAGGGTGATTAGAGAATGTTTGGGGGAAAGGACCACAGACTCAGAATCTATAAACAAAATTTCATTGTTTATACAAAACTGCATTGAAGTACAAATGAGAAAGCTTACCGCAAGAGTGGAGATCCACCACACCTTCACTCCATTTTGTATATATAATATAAATTGTAGGCTTCCTTTAAGAGCCAAGTAAACTCAAGGGTGCTATCAAAATTTCCTTTGTGCTCAACAGTGGAGGTGGGCCTTAGAACACTCAAGTGAGGAAGATGAGACATTTTGAGTGAATACTGATAACACTTGAAAGAGTGTTATAATACGTGTCCAATAAAATATTTGGTATCTTGAAAAGGGTTACAGAGTTTACCCAGGGAAATAATATTTTAAGGACCTTGTAGAATGCTTGACATGAAGTTTTGTGGGTTAAGGAGGGACAGATTTCCTGGTCAGGCATCACCAGCACTAAGGGCAATTTTAATATCAATTAGACTTTTGAAATGTCTTTCATACATTTTGAGGTTAAATGGAAAAATACAGATTAAATCTTTGAATAACTCAATTCTCTGTCAGTGATTAAACCCCTCGGCCCTGCATAGAAGGTATTGATAGACTCTTTTTAGGAAGTTCTGCGTTCGTAAGAGCTCTGTGGCACATTGATGCACAACTTGGCTACTAATGGAAAGGTCAATTCAAACTCACCAGCCTCTACAGGACGAAGATATGACCACGTCCTTCTATAAAGACTGGAGCCACGGTAACCCTGTGGGTCAATTCTACACCATCCTGCGTGAGTTGGAAATTATTTGATGACAGTGAGTTATGCCTCTGTAATAAACCGAGGCATCACGCTACTCATCTTCTCCAAACCCTCACTGGTGTCTGCTCTGGGCAAGAACCATGGAGAGGGCTAAATGAAGAGGAATCATCATTCTGTTAGGTTCCTGGCTTCATATATGAGAAGGAAACCTTGAAATTGATCCTGTACTGCCCAACAGGATCAAAGAAAGAGAGAACAAAGAAAATATGGCCGTGAAGGTCTGAGGAAGACACAAGAGATGGAATCCAAGAGGCAGATAATCGGACAAATCAGAAGATGCCAACAATTAACTAACTGGAACGAATAAAGTTCAAGCAATTTGGTAGGAACCAATGAAGTTCTACCAAAGGCCTGTCTTTGCAAAGAGTGTGGACATTCAAACTAGGTTAGGAGGTGCAAAGGCTATATAACTAGAAAGCACTGGAGAAGAGTGGTCTATTCTCACCTCTCTCTTGAGGATTGAGTCACCCTATTCTCTTGAGGGAATTTGTTTTTGTGCTTACTAAAGTTTATTCTAGGTATCTCTTAATTGGTTAAGTTTACTCTCTCGTTAAGCATTCTTCTGCCTGTGTTAGGTATTTTTTTTTTTTTTCTTTTGCTCCATTCTCCTCTCCTTTGCTGACCCTTCATCTTTCCAAGCATGATGTCCCCTTTTAAGGAATAGCCTCACCTAGCTACATGTCCAAAGTATGAAAGATGAAGCTTGGTCACTCTTACCTCTGAGGGGCACTCTGCCTGCACCCTTTCCAAGACATATCTGTTTGTGGTTCGTTTTTCTTTGGCAATCCATGGGATATTCAGTACCCTTTTCCAGCCCCACAACCCAAAGGCATCAATTCTTCTTCTGTCATTCTTATTTATTATCCAGCTCTTAGATGCATAGCAGGTACTTGGGAAGACATGGCCTGTATCAGGCGCTCCTTAATACTCTAACATGTCTGGGGAACTCTTGCTACCTAACACTACTCTTTACTTAATGGTACTACTCTTTCTCTTCCAGTGGTTGTGGACTAGAGGGGATCAAATTTTAAATTATGCCCATTCTAGTGTTAGTTCTACCATTTATAAATTGAGTAATCTTGGATAAATGACTTAATTTACCTGTACTTAATTTTCTTTGTTTGAAATGTGGGATAAAAATAGTGACTAATTCATATAGTTATAGCATTGGCTTTCCTTTCTTATCTGTATACACAATAAGAAATACATTTTGCCTGCACTGCAATCCCAAAGACACGGTTCTAACCCATCAGACGCCCCACTGGAAAAGGAGGGGCAATCTCCTCCTATGCCAGTCAGATCTGATTCGACAGTACACAACAAGGAAAAAAAATACATTTTACATTAATACTCAAGACATTAAGTACTCTGACATACCCAATATCCACATGTGTATATATATGGCCAGAGAACAAAAATTTCCAAGCAAACTTTATACTTAGTACTATTTTCTTTCCCTTTCTATTCTTCCAGTAAGTAAAATATTGATGGAGAACCATTTAACACATTTTCTTATACATGTGGGTCACCAACCACAGTCTTAAGTACACGGAATTAAACTCTTTCAAAATAGTATTGGATTCAGTCACAAATGTTACAATCTTCTTACTCATCCAAAGAGAACCATTTTCAATTGATAAGGTGTCCAGAAGAGGGATTAAGGTACTTTCTTCGGTTTTCTTTTCTCTTTCTCCTTTTCCCCCCCTCCTCAGCTGGTTATGTTTGCATTTGTGTCTAAACTTATTTATCAACTGTGTCTGTGTCTGTTTCACCTGGAAAAGAGATAACAAGGAGCAATTTTGATGTTCTGCAGATTTTTTGGAAGGAAACAGATGTAGCCCTTACAGTTTCCAAGGTAAAACTGGATGAAAATGTAGGAGAAACATATTGGAAATCCTCAGCTTTGGAAAGTTCTCTGAAAGTGTGATGAGAAGTGGGAGAGGGGAGGCCAGGAAGAAACCTTCAGTATTGGAGTGAAGGTCAGTTGAGCTTGGTCCTCAGGTTCCAAAGGGCTTCGAGGGATCTTGTGTGTCAATGTCTCTTGAGTAGCGAGGAGATCACATAGTGGAGGCTCTGCATCCAAGTCTTGCACTCAGAGAAGCTCTAGTTTTGTTTTATACAAATGAGATTCTCCGCATGATTTATTTTGATGGAAAGAAAACATGTTCAACTGCTGCTACTTAAATCCATAAACTAGCAACTGATTTCATCCTCATGAATCTCAAAAGCAATTAGTTTGAAGATTCCAAGATTGGGTTTTTCGTATAAAAACAAGTCTGTTAAAATTACAGGTCTTAAGTCTTTATCATTTGTTTTACACTTGCAAAACTAGATATAATTGTGAGTCAGGGTTTAAGAATCCCAAGTCTGACAAGAAAATGGATCAATCTGCCACTTTGGGTTGTTGATTTTGTTCCCCCCTGTTTAACTCCTCCCCACCCAGTCTGTCTTCCATTTTGAGCAGAGAACAATGTCTCTGTGTTCCCAGCCTCAGGGGTTGTAGTGAAGCCACTCAGATCACAAGCATTCTTGTAGACAACTGGCTTTTCAGGTTCTTGATGGAAACCCTGAGTTTATTGAAAGTTCTGAGCCAGGAGCAGGAAAGGAAGGAACAAAATGAGTAGGAAAGTTCTGGAAACAGCTGGAAGTATCCCAGAGGGTAGTGACCGCACAGCTTCCCTTCTTGTGGTATGTACCGTCCAGTCCCATAGTGGTCCTATGTACAATAAATAGCTCTGAAGCCTGCCCTGTCCTGAGCCAGTCTCTCTGACTCTGACACACTTGCCTCCATTGCACTAATCACTGTATCAATTCATCTCATCAGGGGTCTTCCTCTCCTACACTGTTCCCCTTGTTGTTGTTAGGTGCTGTGGAGTCGAGTATGACTCATAGTGACCCTATGAACAAAAGATCTGAATCCAGTCCTGTCCTGTATCATCCTTACACTTTCTGACACACAAGAGCCCATTGCAGCAATCATCGTGTCAATCCACCTGGTTCAGGATCTTCTTCTCCTTTGCCAGCCCTCCACCCTTCCCAACATCATGCCCCTCTCCAAGGAATAGCATCTCTTAGCAACATGTCCAAAGTATGTGAGGCAAAGCCTTATCAATCTTGCCTTCAAAGAGCACTCTGACTGCACCCTCTCCAAGTTATCTGTTTGTTCTCCTGGCCCTTTAGATAAACAAAACCCCAAGCACTCAGGTTCCTTTGATCCGTTGAAGCCACAGCCTGCCAGCTTTTTTCAGAGTCTTCAGAATAGATCTTATGGAGTGAGTATATAGTCAAATATTAATGTGCACATGAGTCAACTGAGACTCTCACTAAAATGAAGATTCTCATTCTGTAGCCTGGAGTGAGTCCTGAGATTCTGCATTTCTAACAAGTCTCCTGGAGAAGCTAATATTAGCAATGTGCAACAAAGATTGTCTCATGTTTCATGGGTACAGTATAGGTCTTCCATATTCATCCTTAGGGAAGAGAAGAACCTCCTAATAAGAAAGGATCTGGACTCTTTTTTTTTTTTAAATTAATTTCAATGAACATTTACAGAAATTTTGGATTTCCATTCATCCATTCATTCATTCATTCATTGTTGCACTTTTCTCCCCTCCCACCCCAGCCCCACCCACAGTTCACTCTTCTCCTTGAAAAGCAAAAGAAAAACTCTTTCATTGGCATCTAATCCCTCCGCACCCCTCCATCCCCACCCCTAGCATACGCCACTCTGCAACCCTCTTTCCAAACTCTTATGATAATCATAATGCCGCAAATATATTGGGGGGTTTTTTTAGAATTTTTTAAAATTATTTTATTATTTTGTGTGTGTGTGTGCATGTACCGTCAAATTGGATCTGACTGGTACAGGAGGAGATTGTCCCTCCTTTCCCGGCAGAGCATCTGGCAGATTTGAACCGTGCACCTCTGGGATTGCAGTGAAGCTTCTTGCCACTAGGCCACCAGAGCTCTCCTAAATATATTGTTTTTAAACTGTTCTCTCCCTCATCAGCTTCAATGCAGTATACATAATCTATCCAGTATTT
>NW_006399799.1:16477069-16488537 GCF_000299155.1 Elephantulus edwardii
TTCACTCAGCATAATGTCCTCCAGGGTCACCCATTTTTAATAATATTGCATGAGTTCCTTGTTTTTCAATGTAGCATAGTATTCCATTGTGTGAATACACCACAGCTTCTCTAAAAGGATCTGAACTTTGTCAAGAACACAGCCAGGAGGGTTAGTCTATCAATTTGAATGATTTGGAAGAATTTGCACACCGGGTTTTGGGATTGTAAATTTGTAGCAGTCACCCAGGTTTTAAATTGCATCTCCATGTAAATTCAATAACTATTAATGCCTTCTGGCTCCACAGGTTGAATTGGCTAAATGAAAATTCCCTAGGCTTTGTATCTATTGTTTGGGGATTTTAGAAAAGACTTGAGCTCAAAGAAAAGCCTCTACTCCTTCTCTTCTCACCACCCTCTGGTTTAAAAGTCCTTAATCAGCTGCTTACTACTCATTTAACCTCTTTGGCTGGAATTTTATCTGTTTGCTATCTCGGTCCTGCCTCAAATTCAAATAACCTCATTACCGTCTAGTCAGAACCAACTCATACCTGACCCCTCCAGCAAGTTTGCAAAGGCTGTAAATCCTGCTGTAGGAAATTGCCCATCTTTCTCCTACAGTGCCACTGGTGGATTTGAACCACCAGAGAAGTCCCAGAATTCATCAGCAATGTTACAAATCCCCTACCTTAACTAGGGAGCTCAGGTGGTAAGGATTTATGCTGCCAGCATGAAAGCACACAGTTCAGATCCCAGCTGCTCTCCAGGAGAAAGATGGGCAATCTCCCCCTCTGTTATTTACTGTCTCTGAAATTCCACTGGAGGTCAGGTATGAATCAGTTCTGACTCAACAGTACACAGCAACAACCTTGGTGAGGAACATGAGAGAAATGCAGGAGTCACGAGGGATTGTAGTCAGCTCCCTCTTTTATGATCTCTCTCTTTTAAGGAAGACACCTTGTGTTAAAATCAACTTTGCTTGTTTATCTATTACTTCCATATTTTTTTTGTCTGCTTAATTTCCACCTGGGAGTAGGATGTATTTTGCAAAGGATAAACAAAAGGCAAACATTTCCTTCCTAGACTAGCCTGGGTAGAGCCATCTCAGAAAAATTTGTATCATTAAAAAAAATTCTTTAAAAGGGACTCTCCCTTTTTTTTCTTCTGTGAGTATCTGAAAATGTATTTGTAAAGGGAACATTTTTAAAATACTCGTTGCCTAGAAATGAACAGTATGTTGTATTTGCACAGTACTTCCAGTTTTTCAAAGGTATATGATGTTAAACATCTATAAGTGCCAGCACCCTTTAATCACTTGCTACAGAAGATCAAAGACTGCAGCCTTCCATATGGATTCCATCTAAACATCAAGAAAACAAAAATCTTCACCACTGGACCAATAGACAACACCATGATAGATGGAAACAATGTTGAAGTTGTTAATGCTTGCATTTTACCTGGATCCACAGTCAATAGCCATGGTAGCAGCAGTCATGAAATAAAAAAAAAATGTATTGCACTGTAAAAATCTGTTGTCAAAGTTCTAAAGAGCAATGATGTCAATTCAAAGACTGAGGTGCTCCTGATCCAAGCCACAATATTTTCATTGGTTTCCTATGCATCTGAAAGTTGGACAATGAATAAAGAAGTTTGAAGAATTGATGTTTTAGTAGTAGTGTTGGAGAACAGTATTGAATATCCCATGAACTGCCAAAAGAACAAGTCTGTATTAGAAGAAGTGCAACCAGAATGCTCCTTAGAAGTAAGGGTGGTAGAGCTTCATCTTAAGTACTTTAGGCATGTTGTCAGGAGGGGCAAGTCCTTTGGAAGATATTATGCTAGGAAAGGTGGAGGGTCAGTGAAAGAGAGAAAGACCCCCAACAAAATGGATTGATACAGTAACTGTAACAACAGGCTTAAATGTGCCAGAGACGGTGAGGATGATGCAGGGTAGGGCAGGGTTCAGATCTGTGGTTTATAGGTTGTTGGGAATGGCACCTAACAACAACAATGTCAGGCAATATTATTTGCTCAATGGTAAAAATCTCTTCTTCCATGAGTAATATCTGGGTCTGATTCTCAGCCAAAATACCTCATGTACAATCATCATCCATCTCTCAGTGGTGGAGGCGTGTTCCAAGCTAAGATAGGCTGGGGAGAAAGGCCTGGTGAAGTTCTCCTAAACACAGAAAATCTTACAGATCATAATGCCAAATTAACAAGTGATTGTGGAAATGGGCCAGAAGTTTTCATTTTGGAAACAAAACAAAAGTTTCCTTTTTTTCTACCTGGGGCACACGAAATGCACCAGTTAACAACACTGTCAGAAGCATTATTTCTTTTAACTCTGCAACAATTTCTTAGATAGGATGACTTGTATAATTTAATTTTTCTCATTTTTTTCTTCCACAATACTTAACTGAATGAGATTTGCTGGTTTAAGAAAAAGCTGTAAATAAAAGGACTTTTTTTTTTTCCATTAAGAATTCTCCAGGGGCTTATCCTACCTTTTTCCTTACCTATGGATCTATTTTAAAAGTAAAAGATAGAAAAAGATGAGGTGTAAAGAGGAAACTCCTTTTCTTAGGGCCTCAGTGAATCAAGGAGGTGGAGCAAATGGGCTGGAATAGTCTGTGGTATGAGTCTAAGGAGGCAAGAGATTCCGATCAAGACTGTGACTGAACTTGGAAAGTGAGTGATAGGTCTTGTTCAGAAGCCCAAAGTTTAGCTCAGCTCTTCTGCTCTCTCTTCAGTCTCCGGCCAGAACTTATTGGTTCTTTTGTTGTTATTAATTGTTAACAAGTCAATTCCAACTCATAGCAACCACATGTGTGCTGAGTAAAACTATTCCATGGGATTCCCAGCATTGTGACCTTTTGAAAGGTGATTGCTAGACATGTCCCCTGAGGCACCTCTGGGTGCTAGCAGCTGAGCACTTAACTGTGCCATTCTGGGACTTTCCTCCAGATTCTAAGCCTCAATTTTTCCTTCAGGAGAATGGAGTTATTGACTGAAATTCTCTCTCACGTCTGATATGCTGCTAAAATTCTCTCTAATGTCTGACATGCTGTGATCTTCTGGCTTGAGAAGGGAGATGGTGCTGTTGTCTGGGAGGCTATTTTCTCTCTCTGTGTGTGTGTGTGTGTGTATGCACACACCATCTAGTGCAGGAATATTGTGTGTGAGGTGCTTGAGTGGCATCTACTTCCTAAACAACATGCCTCTGAAAACTATGAACTTTGTGAAACAACAATGGTTATAGAAAGGTTTCAGGTCTTTTGCTAACAGAGTCACTATGAGCCGTGCTCGACTCCACGGCAATCAACAACAACCACAACAACAGGTGCTAGAGATACAGTGATGAGCAAGATAGACACAGTCCCATAGTTCTGGCTCTCTCTCATGTTGCTAACAGAGTATGATAAAAAGCTGACACTAAACAAATAACGCAACAGTTCTGCTTCACTGAGAAGGCAACTTGGTGGCATAGTAGGCTCAATATTGGGTTCCTAAATTAAAGGTCCATGGTTCAAACCCACTTTCCTAGGGAGAAGATGAGGCAGTCCACTCCATTAAGATTTAGAGCCTCAGAAGCATGATGGGACAGTTTTACTTCGTCCTATCATGTCACATAAGTCAGGATTGACTTAGAGGCAGTGGCTTTCACTGATGTCAGAGCTGGGACAAAAATGATGACAGAGATTCCAGATGTGAAGGGCAGGAGAGTTCCAGGTAGAGGGCACAGCAAACGCAAAGGCCCAGACATGGGAACACGATTGTCACATTAGTGGGACAGAGTGAAGCCCACATGACAGCTGAGGGGAAATTGATGGGCAGTGACAGTTCTGTATTGTTTGGCTTAGACTACAGAGTCCTGCTGGGAGGCAAAAGACGGGAAAAGGGGAGCTTTCCTGCTCCAAGATGTTTCTCTCCATTGACAGCGAGGACCCTCCCACTCGCTCACAAACACTTAACAGCCTGGAGAAGCCTTGGCTACAGCAGGGCACGGCCTGTCGCTCTCAGGCTAGAGCTTTGTGGCAATCATTTAAAGCAGGAAAAACTCTGTTCTTCTCCCCCACTCCCACAGGTGGGGGACCTTGGGGTCTCGCCCAGGGAAAGGAAGCACTGCTTCCTGGTTTATGTTGAGATGGGAAAGACTTGCCCAAGAACAATGGCGTTTTTCGTAAAACACCACTTTGTTCTGGTGAGACCAGGAGGGGGTTTCCTTTCGGGACCCAACCTGGTCCCACTGCCCCAGGCCTGCCAACCACAACAGCCACATGGCGTTCTCTCTCAGACCAGTCTTTCATCTGAGGTGCTTGCTCGTGCACAGCGCTGAATGCTTAACCCTTCAGATCCTATTCTTTCGAGGCAGCGGCAACAGCAGCAGCAGCAGCAGCAGCAGCATCTCAGGGCTCCAGATGGTCTCCCTGCGGATCTTAGAACCATGTTAGCTACAGAGCTGAGACTGACATGAAGAGGTTTTACGTTCTCCAGTTTTCCATTTGAAGGGACCTTCTGGGAAAATTTCAGTTTGATCTGTCCCAGGAGTGTTTCATCTAAAAAAAAAAAAATCTATAAAGAATCAGAGTTAGAAGGTCATCTTATACAAGTGGAAAAAACTGAGACAGAGAAAAGGAAGTGAATTTCCTAAGGCCATGCTAGAGTTAGTGGCAGAACCAAGGCTAATACCCATGCCTCTAACCCTCAGACAATGACCTTTGACGTACTGTACTGCTCTTGAGAACGTTAAAGTTTGGGAAGAGAAGGGAAGAAAGCTTGTATTGGAAAGGTAGACAATTAGGCCCACAATGAGTGTGGGAGGTAGAAATGGAGAAAAGATATAATATTGAGGACTGGGCTTCATGATGTCACATGTTGTAAGGGTTGATTTCTGCAATTACTCCTGAGTTTTATAGCCATGCATGACATCCCTCTGTGAGTTGCTAAAAGGAGCAATTTAATGAAGCCATCACATTGATTCAGAGAAGGACCTTAATAGACAGTGAACAGGTATATTATTGTATGTTGTTGTTGTTGAGTACCATCGAATCAGAACTGACCCATAACTGACCCTCCAGCAGGTTTTCAGAGGCTGTTAATTGTACAGAAGGAGACTGCCCATCCTTCTCGCGCAGAGCTGCTAACGTATTTGAACTATGTGCCTTTGTATAGCCAGAATAGTAACTTTAATGACATTTTTCTGTTTTGTCTGGTATAGGAAACAGACACAGATAAGCAGTCAGTTTGTCATCCTAATAAAGAGTTAAGGTTGTGATGATGTGGCAGTGACTATTGGTGGTGATGGGATGTTGATGGTGGTGGAGGTATTGGTGACAACTACGTGACGGTGATTGTAACAGAGGTGTTGACATTAACACCAGATTTGACTGTTAGTCATAGAGACATAGTGACATTTGTATTGGTGGTAACTATTGTTGTTGCTAAGTTCTGTGGAGTCAGAACTGATTCATAGCTGACCCTCTAGTGGGTTTTCAGAGTCTGTAAATTGCATGGGAGGAGATTGCCCATCTTTCACCAGTGGAGCAGCAGGTGGATTAGAACTGCCTACCTTTGAGTTGGCAGCACACCTTCTTACTGTGAGGCCACCAATGCTTTCTTGTGATGACTATGGTGGTATGATACAAATAATGTCCTTTGTTATGTGTTGTTGAGTCACTTGTAACTCACAGCGATCCTATGTACAATATCCCTGAACCATCTATCCTGAACTAATCTTCACTGTCTCCTATTCCCATTACAGCAGACACTGTGTCAATCCATCTCCTCCAGGGTCATCCTTTCTTACGCTGTCCCACCCTTCCAAACATGAGGTCCTTCTCCAAAAAATAGTCACTCCTGGCAACATGCCCGAAGTATGTGAGACAGAGCTTAAAAAGCTTTGCCTGCACCTCTCTCCAGGACAAACCTGTTAGTTCTCTTGGCAGTCCATAGTATGTTCAATACTCTTCTTTAGCACCACAACTCAAAGACATCCATTCTTCTTCTGTCATCTTTAGTCATTATTTAACACTCTGATATATAGCAAGCAATTGTGAAGACCATGGTCTGGATCAGGTGCACCTGTGTCTCCAAACGGACATTGTTGCTCTTTTAGCACTCTAGAGAGGTGTCTGACAGCAGATTTTCCTACTGCAATTTGTCTTTTTATTTACTGACTGCTGGTGCCAAGAGTGTTCATTGTGGAGCCAAACAAGCTCAAATTGTTAACAACTTCACTCTCTTCTCCATCTATCATGGTGCTGCCAATTGGCCCAGTGGTGAGAATCTTGGTTTCTTGCTGTTGACTTTCAATCTATCTTGAAGACTACAGTCCTTGGCCTTTTATAGCAAACACTTCAGGTCCTTTTCAATTTGGGCGAGCAAGGTTGTGTCATCTAAATAATGTAGATTGTTGATGAGTCTTCCTCCAATCCTGATGCCACATTCCTCCTCATAAGGTTCAGCCTAGTGTTAGGTTTAATGGGACTGAGTAGTGTCATGGTAATAACAAAAACAATGTGGTGGGAGTAGTATAATAGTAGTAACGGTACCTGTGATGATGGCAGTGGTGATGCTGACAGTCTCAAACATGGCAAATACAGTGAGGATCGTGCAGGACGGGGCAAGCTTTCATTCTTCTGTGCACAAGTTTGCTTTGAGTTAGAACGGACTCATGACACCCAGCAACAATTGTACTGACAGAGACAATGATCTTGACTGACGTTGGTGATCGTGATGTTGTAAACAATGGCCACAGTTTTGGCAGGAAAATGACAATTCCATTGGGAATAACAGTGATGGTGAAATTGGTGTAAAGAGAGTGTAGGTGTTATTGAGAAAAAGGCTTTAATGAGAACTAGTCCTGGTGGGGATGATGGTGCAATTGGTGTCAGTGCTTGTTGATGATAATGCCTTTGATGGTTTTGGTGACATCTGTTTGTCTTGGCTGGCAACAGTGGTAGAGGTGGTGGCAGTGTGGGTGCTGGTGTCAGCTATGATAGTAGCATTGTTATGACGGCTGATGGATGGTGGGAATGGTCACATCAATAACAGGGATATTGATGGCGGTCACAAGGATGGTGATGACGATACTGATAGTAGTGCCCCGTTTGGCAGTGCCCGACAGATCACATGAGTTGCCTACATGTTCTCTCTAGAGCTGAAAATGTGCTGGGTGGAGGAAAAAATGGATCACTGCTCTCCCCCAAGGCTTCCTCCCCACTTGCTGGTATCCCACAGTGGGTTAGTCCTCTGTGAAGCAGGAGACGACTGCATTTTTGGAGTTAATGAGGAAAGAGGTCTGTTACTGGGAAAGTGGAAAGTAAGGGACATGCAGAACAGTGAAGTTGCAGGGGACAGGCCAGCAAGGGTATGCTGCGGTGGGGGCTGCCCTGAATGGCCAGGAGGCAGAAGTGGCGTGCAGGGGCTCACGTAGCTGGCAGACTGAGGGCTGTACTTCCTGCTGACTCAGCAGAGCAGGCTGGGACTGATTCTCCTGGACTAATGTGCCTTTTCTCTGGGATTAGCTCATTCAGCTCTGGCTGGAAAAGGGGAGGGAGTCTTCCTCTCCCATGTCCCAAGGCTTGGAATCCCTGGGGAAGCCAGCAAGAATGTGGGAACCCCAGCAGGGTCCATAACTGACCCTGTATGTCCCTGCCTTCATTCTCAGTGAACTTCCATTTGACTGTCAGCATCAGGCTCCACAGGTGTCATAGGATCAGTTTGTCCTGCTGCAGACCTATGCACTTCCTGCTGACTCAGCAGAGCAGGCTGGGACTGATTCTTCTGCACTAATGTGTCTTTTGCCCAGGATTAGCTCACTCAGCTCTGGCTGGAAAAGGGGAAGGGAGCCTATCTCTGCAACCTTCTCAGGCTTAGGGGCCCTTGGGGTGGCCCAGTGAGAAGGTGGGGACCCCCATTGAACCTAAGTTCACATCCATAGAATTCTATTTGACTGACAGAGAGTCAGGTGTCATGGAATTAAGCTGCCATAACTCCACCTCTATAAAAAACCAACATAACCTGAAAGTTAAGAGAGTAAAGTCCTGGAGCCAGGCCTTCCTTTTCTCTTTCTTGCCAACTCTTTTCCTTCCTCTGTTCCTTTCTTTCTTCGTTGTTTGCATATTAACTTTTTCACTTACCAACAGGACATGGAAGTAATGAAGTCTTCTTTCTTTAAGAAACTCCCAAGTTTCCAAGTCTTGAGGAGACTTTGGTTCAGCCTCCAATTGGGTTGTGACAAATGAGAGAGAGGAGAGGAGAGGAGAGGACAGGGGGGAGAGGAGAGAAGTGAGGAGAAGTGGGGAAGGGAGGGGAGGGGAGGGGACAGAGAAGGACTGAGAGAGAAACGAAGGACAGAGACAGAGAGGGAATCAAATGCAATGAAACTTTTCTTTGTATTAAGAAAAACTATGCAACAGCAGCTCCATAGGAGAAAGATACACTATCTCTTCCTGTGAGATTTATGGCCTCTGAAAACTGCTGCAGGGTCAGCTATTGTTTCCAGCTTGACCACAATAATTTGAACTTGATTAGCAGTGATGTCATTTAGCTGTCATAAAATTAACGCCTAAGGAAGGAAAAAAAATTGTATAACTAGTTCATTTCCTCAACTGTGAAAGAGATGGAAATGATAAATAGTCATAAGGTTGATTTGTTTTTTCCTGTTTCTATCTGGCAAATACCAGAAAGATGATTACTTATACATTATTTATGATACAAAGGCATTCAATTGTGTGGATCATCACAAATTATGGATAATAATTAAAAGAATGGGAATTTCAAGACATTTAGTTATATTCTTGTAGAACTTATATTTGGGTCAAGAAGTAGTTGTTTGAACAGAACAAGGGGTACCACGTGGTCTAAAATCAGGAAAGGTATTCATCAGGGTTATTGTATCCTATGTCCATAACTATTCATACTGTAAATTGAATAATTTTAAAAGTTGGACCACATGAAGAAGAAATGTAGCATCTGAAAATACTGGGCCTCTGACTTGGAATAGATCATTATCTAGGAAGGACGATAAGGCTCAAATGACTAAAATCTAAGGGATATGAGCAGGTCAAAGTAAATTTCTTGAGCTTGTGTTTGCGTCAGGTACCTACAGTAAGCTGTTGGTAACAATTTTTTAATTTGTTTATGGTTTTAATTAAGATGCTAGAAATAATATATACCAGCTAAAGGAGATCCACAGACTTCTACTTTAGAAAATGGAGAGAAAAATATTCATAGTGGTTCTGTGGGTATTAAATTAACTTAAATGTTGTATTCATTAACTCAACAAATACGTATAAGGGAGTACACAGAGTTACTGGACCTGAAGGAACTGGCTCACACAGAAGAATTTCATGAAACAGTGTATGAGCAAGAGCCTATGGTGATGAAGGAGGAAGTTTAAGTTGCTCTGAAAGAATTGGCAAAAAACAAGGATCCAGGAGTTGATGGCATACCAATTGACATATTCCAACAAACAGATGCTGCCCGGGATGTGCTCACTAAGTTGTGGTAAGAAATCTGGAGGACAGCCACCTGGTCAATTGACTGGAAGAGATAGATATTTGTTCCCATTCCAAAAAAAGATGACCTGACAGAGTGCGGAAGTTATTGAACAATATCTTAATATTACATGCAAGCAATATTGTGCTGAAAATGATCCAAAAACGACAGAAGCAACGTGTCAACAGAAAACTGCAGGCTGGGTTTAGAAGAGGGCGTGGTACTAGGCATATTATAGCTAATGTTGGATGGATCTTGGCTGAAAACAGAGTACCAGAGGAAAGTCTATATGTGTTCCATTGACTATGCAAAGGCTTTTGACTGTGTGGATCGCAACAAGCTGTGGCTGACTTTGAGAAGAATGGGAATCCCAGAACACTTGATTGTGCTAATGCAAAACCTATATGTGAACCAAAAGGCAGTCATCAGAACAGAGGAAGGAGACACTGCATGGTTCAAAATCAGGAAGGATGTCCACTAGGGATATATTCTGTCTCCATACCTTTTTAATCTGTATGCAGAACAGATCATCCAGGATGCTTGGCTGTATGAAGAGGAATGTGGCATCAGGATTGGAGGAAGATTCATCAGCAACCTGTATTATGTAGATGATACAACCCTGCTTGCTGAAACTGAGGAGGACCTGAAGCACTTGCTGCAGAAGATCAAGAACTGCGGCCTTCAATATGGATTGAAACTCAACATCAAAAAATCAAAGATTCTAACCACTGGGTCAATTGGCAGTATGGATGGTGAAGAGATTGAGATTGTTAACAGTTTTAATTTGCTTGGTTCCACAATCAATACTCTTCGTAATGGCAGTCAGGAAATCAAGAGATGAATTGCACTGGGAAAAATCAGTGGTCAGGGACGTCTCCAGAGTACTGAAGAGCAATGATGTCAGGTTGGAGACTAAGATGTGCCTGATCTGGGCCATAGTCTTTGCAATTGTGTGCTATGCATAAGAGAGCTAGACAATAACTAGGGATGATAGAAAGAGAATTGATGCCATTGAGCTGTGGTGCTGAAGAGTGTTGAATACACAATGGACTGCTAGGAGAACAAACAGGTTTGACCTGGAGAGGGTGAAACCAGGCTGCTCCTTGGAAGCAAGGATTCTGAAGCTTTGTCCGACATACTATGGGCATGTTGCAAAGAGGGACCAATCCTTGGAGAGGGACATTATGTTTGGGAGGGTAGAGGACAGTGTACGAGAGGAAGACCCTTGATTAGATGGATTGATCCAGTTATTGGAGTAATGGGAGTAGGTGTGTTGGAAACAGTGAGGTTGGCACAGGATAGAGCAGGGTTTAGGGCTGTTGTACATAAGGTCACCATGAGTCACAAGTGATTCAATGGCATATAACAACACAACCTTGGATGTAGAGTTGAGCTACTTATATGCTCTTTTTTTTCTTTACCAAATTTCTATTTCCATTCTTGACATCTTCTTACTCCAAGAACTCATTCCAGGATAGTGTGTGTGTGTGTGTTTGTGTGGTAAATTTATATTTATCTCACAGCATTTTTTAATTTAACATTTTTTCATGAACCATTTGATGACCTTACTTATATCAGACACATTGTGCAACCATCAGTCATATAGTATTCATTACTTTCATGATGCTGTCTATTATCCTTTCAAAATAGGTTTACATTTATAAAATATGCATTTGAGAGGGTTTAGTATATAAAATGCAATTATACACTTGGGTTTGAGGGTTACAATACACAGTAATCAAACCCACCACATCTGTGGAAAGAGATGGTGGAGAGGCTCAATATCATCAATTGGGTCTAGGCTGGGGCCTTTGCAGAACAGGCTGTCAAAATTACTCATAACCATATAGCATTTGTCCCTTTGTGACTGAGATACCTCACTCAGCATAATGTCCTCCAGGTTCACCCATTTTGAATAATATTGCATGAGTTCCTTGTTTTTCAATGCAGCATAGTATTCCATTGTGCGAATATACCACAGCTTCT
>NW_006399799.1:16489287-16490396 GCF_000299155.1 Elephantulus edwardii
ACCAATGAGGGAGTTTTTCTTTTGCTTTTCAAGGAGAGGAGCAAATGGGGGGAGGGGGGAGGGGTTTGTGCGGGGAGAAGGGTGCAACAATGAATGATTGGAATCCCAAAATCTCTGTAGATGTTCATTGAAATAAAAAATAACCTAAATTAAAAAAAAAAAACTGAAAAAAAAATTACTCATAACCAAGTGCAACTTGCAACTGAAGAAAATGCAAACAAGTCCACAAGAGCCAAAGTACAATCGTGGGTATATTTTATCTGAGTTTAAGTGCTCTCAAGAATAGACTTGATTTCATGCATTGAATACTAATGACTAAGACTAAGCAAGTTGTGGGATGAAATCAAGAACATTGCATGTGATGAAGGCGAATGTTAGGTGCAGACAAGTAGACTACAACTCATGGCAACCCTATGAACAATGGATCTGGACACTGACCTCTCCTGTGCCATCTTCATAACTTCTGATATACTTGACCCCTTTGCTGTAGTTACTGTGTTAATTCATCTCACTTAGGGTCTTCCTCTCTTTCACTGACCCTTCACTTTTCCAATTATCATATCCTTTTGCAAAGACTGACCCCTCCTAATGGCATACCCCAAATATGTGAGATGAAGTTTGACCCTCCTTGTTGCACCTTCACCAGGACCTATTTGTTTGTTCTGTCGACAATCCACAGGATATTTTGCACTCTTCTCCAACAACATTGTCCAACTTTCAGATGCATAACAAGACTATGGCTTGAATTAAGTGCACCCTACTTCTTAAACTGACATTATTGCCCATTAGCACCCTGGAGAGGTCCCTGACAGCAGATTTTCCTAATGCAACGCATCTTTTGATCTCTTGACTGCTGGTGTCAAAGGTGTTGATTGTAGATCCAAGCAAGGTAAAATCATTGGCAGCTTTGATGCTTTTTCCATCTATCTATAGTCTTCTATAGTTAGATGGATCTTGGCTGAAAGCAGGGAATACCAGAGGAATGTCTATCTGTGCTTCATTGACTGTGCAAAGACATTTGACTGTGGAGATCATAACAAACTATGGCTGGCTCTGAGAAGAATGGGAATCCCAGAACACTTGATCGTTCTAATGCGAAACTTATACTT
>NW_006399799.1:16491854-16492874 GCF_000299155.1 Elephantulus edwardii
TGTGTCAGAATTAGTGAGACTGGCTCAGGACAAGGTAGGGTTCAGATCTTCTGTACATAGGGCCACTATGGGTTGTAGGCAATTCAACAGCATGTAACAGCAACAACAAACATCATATTGTTGTCCATTTGTCCAGTGGTGAGGATTTTTGTCTTCTTGATGTTGAGATGTAATTCATATGGAAGGCTGTAGTCTTTGATTCTAGGCAATAAGAGTCTTAGGTCTTCCTAACTTTTAGCAGGCAAAATTGTGTCATTGTGTGCATAATGCAGATTGCTGGTGAATCTTCTCCTGATCCTGATGACATATTCTTCTTCATAAAATCCAGCTTCCCAAAGGATTTGCTCAGTATGCAGATTTAATAGGCGTGGAGAAAGAATACATCCCTGATGCCCATCTTTCTTGATTTTAAACCATGGAGAACTCTATTCTCTATTTGGATAACAACTTTTTAGGCTAAGTGCAGGTTTTACATGAGCACAGTTAAGTGTTCTGGAATTTCCCTTCTTTTCAATGTTAGCCATAATTTGTTATGATCCATGTAGTTGAATGTCTTTACATAGTCAATAAGTAATAAATAGACATTCTTTTTGTATTCTCTACTTTCAGCCAGGCTCTATCTTACATCAGCAATGTTATCCCTGATGCCATGGCCCTTTCTAAATCCAGTAGGACTTTCTGGCAATTCTCTCTCAAAATCCTGTTGTAGCCATTTAAAAATAATGTTCAGCAAGATTTTACTTGCCTGTGATATTAGTGATATCGTTAGATAATGTTAGAATGATCCACATTCTACTGGATCACCTTTTTTGGAAATGGAAAAATCTGAAGGCAAAAGGCAAATGAAGGCAAATGGTCATTAAAAAGACAAGAAAGAAAGAAAAGGCAAAAATGGATGTCAAAGAGATTCTGAAACTTGTTCTTGAATGTTGTTGTTGTTATGTGCCGTCGAGTCGCTTGCGACTCATAGCGACCCTATGTACAACAGCCCTAAACTCTGCTCTGTCCTGTGCCAATCAC
>NW_006399799.1:16493649-16500162 GCF_000299155.1 Elephantulus edwardii
GGATAATCTGTTCTGCATATAGGTTGAAAAGGTATGGAGATAGGATGCATCCCTGGCGTACGCCCTTCCCAATTTTGAACCAGGACAAAACAGTAAAGTAAAAGAGCAGAACATAAGATTGCCAAGGGCAGTTTTAGAAGAGAAAGCAAAGCAAAGCATCACAACAAAACATGCAGAGACCTGGAATTATGAAATCAAAAGGAAGAACATGCTTGACATTTCTTAAGCTGGAAGAACAAACAAAAAAATCAAGCCTCAAATAACAGTATTGAAAGATTGTTTGAGCAAAATACTGAATAATGCAGGAAGCATCAAAAGAAGATGTAATAATACGTGCTGTTGTGTGCCGTCAAGTCAGGATCAACTCATAGCTGACACTCTAGCACGCATTTAGAGGCAGTAAATCATGTCGGAGGATTTTGCCTGTCCTTTTCCCATGGAGCAGCTGGTGGACTTGAACCACATGCCTTTGGGATTGTGTGAAGCTTCTTATCACCAGGCTTCTTAACAAGAATAGAATTACTACACAAACTAATTGATTAGCATTGAGCCATTTGAAGGAGTAGTATGAGATGATGAGGTTGCATGTGGTCAAGAAGGCCGTCTAAGCCGCATTGAAGACATTGGTGAAGAGCAAACTCCAGAAATGCACAAAACATGAATTGAAAATTTTCAACAAGTGAATGCCATGCTGGACATTTTCACTTGTCTATGTCAAGGAGTTTAGAGGGTAGATGCCTTGCCAACCAACTGAGAGATTCGTATGCTTAGTGACGTGAACCAGGAGATCATTAATAAGATGAACGCACACAGTGTCTTAATAATGTGTTCACACAACAGTGATTGTGAAGCTGATGTAAAAATGGTACACAGCATCATTAGGAGTTGTAACTGACTTCGTAGAACCTAACAAGAACAATGTAGAAAGCTAGTAATATGTGTAAACTTCTCGGTCTCATCTTTCCTTTCTCAACACCATGTTGTTCAGATCTATTCATGTGACTGTATTATATATTGGCTTGCTTTTCCTTGCTGCTACTTAGTTTTTCCATTGTATGCATCCAATATGCTCTACTTGCTCTCAAATGATTAACACATCATCCACACAACCCTGTCGCATTACTGAGAAGCCTCAGTAGAAACCTCTGAATTATAAGCTTGTCCAAAGTTCCCATTGATGAAATGCCAGCTATCATTGCAAATACATTATCATTTTTTATTTCAATACCATAGGCTATATGGTTTTTATAACATTTAATAATCATTTGCACACAGTGCTTCCTTTTATATGTAGTTGCAAATATTATTTATTTCTTCACGTAACTTACTGATACCCATTATGACTCCTGCCTTGTGCTGAGTACAGGATTCCAGAAATGGATTTGACAAGCTGGACAATGAATAAAGGTGACAGAAAAAGAACTGATGTCTTTGAATTGCAGGGTTGGAGAAGAGTATAGACTATACCATGAACTGCAAAAAGAACAAAAAAAATCTATCTTGAAGGAAGGGCAATCAGAGTGTTTCTTAGCGGCAAGGATGGTGAAACTTTGTCTCACTTACTTTTTAAAAATATTTTCCGGAGAAACCAGTCCTTGGAGAGAGATCATGCTGAATAAGGTTGAGGGCCAGTCAACAAGAGGAGGGCCTTTATTAGATAGACACAGTAACTACCACGATGGGCTTGAGCATGACGGAGATCATTAGAACAGTGCAGGACAGGACAAGGTTCAGATCTGTTGTTCCTGCAGGGTCACTATGTTGCTCATAGGGTCACTATGAGCTTAAGTCCGCTTGTTGAGACCTAGCAAGAACAACAGCAATATGTCCTTGAGGAACGTAGAGCTTAGAGAAATGATAGACAATTTGGGACAGAAGTGAGACCCAACAGAGTCAGGATTTGGTTGTGTTGGTGAGGTTTCTTTCCCTGGTGCAGAGTTCCTTAAACAAGATTTTAAAAGATGTTTTGTAGTTGACAAGTTGGATGGAAGTGTGCAGAGAAGTGGTGAAGAGATGATTCTATGAGAAAGAATAACATCTAAAAGGGTCAGAGGCCTTCAGCCAGGCATGTTTAGGAAATGTAATGATTTCAAAACGGCTGAAAGAGCAAAGGTAAGAGACAATCAATATTAAATCTTCTAAGTTTAAATAGAGAATCTTTTTTAAATCACACAACAACTCGAGGAAGGTACTATTACCATACCCATTTTATAGGAAAGAAAAAAGAGGTCGGGAGAGGTTATAGGGAGGTCTGGTGGCCTAGTGGTAAGAAGCTGTGCTATAATTCCAAAGGCACATGGTTCAAAGACACCAGCTGCTCTGCAGGAGCAGGAGGGGACATTTTTTATTATTTATTGCCTTTAAAAAGTCAGTGGAGGGTCAGCTATGGATTTGTTCTGACTCTACAACAAACAACAAGAGAGGGCAAGTAACTGCCTCCCTTTCAAACAACTTATAAGTCAAATACACAAGAACTGCGATCAAGCTACCTGGGTTAGTAATTATTTCCAAAAAATGAGAAAGATGAGGTAGTTGGGGGACAGATTGCGTAAGGGCTGGATGGCAGCTGAGAGGAAGATGACAGAAGGCTCCATACAAGATCAGGTGTTAGGCTGTGATTGTGTAAGACCAAAAGCGAATTTGTGATTGTGTGCTGTGAGTGTCCAAATGGTATGCATCTGGGTGTGCCTGAGTGCATGTGAGTGTGCCAGGGAATGTGTGTTTATGTGCAAAGTGTGATGTACTGCGTGTTCTTATGAGGTTGGCATGTATGTGTGTGTGTGTGTGTGTGTGAGAGAGAGAGAGAGAGAGAGAGAGAGAGAGTATTGTGCACATGTTTGTGTGTATTTATGGCTTCTTTGCTGTGCACAGAACTGAGCATGTATCTGTGTGGATGTGAGTGTGGACCTTGGTGCCCTGCCAACATGGGGCCCTAAGGAAGCTGTCAGACTACATCAGCCTGGCCTGGAGTAAAGGGCCTAGTCTTGGCCTCAGAAGCTAGAGGGGCACACATCAAAGGCCACCCGAGCCCAGGACTAGTGGGGCAGAACAATTTAATGAGAATCCTAACAGGGAGTCTGTGGCTGGTGGGGGTCGGAGAGGGTTGAGGGTCTGTGCCCAGGACAGCTCCCAGGCTCCAGGGCCAAGCACCTGGGGTCTGTGGTGCATGCTTTGGGAAGGCAAGAACACCATGCAGAATGACTAGCTATGACTCCTCCTGCCTTGCTGAAGGGAAGAGAGGGCTGTATTTGAACCCTAAAGGCCCCCATCTCTGCCTGGATACCAGCCTGGTTCCCAGGGATCCCAGGGAACCTGAGAGGGACAAGGCCACCAAGCACTAATCACTGAGGTTGTTCTGACATTTCCATCAAATAGAAAACACACAGAAAACCAAGTCTAGATCAGCTGTTCCAAGTCATTACATTACAGGAGGGGAGCATAAAACTCAAAGAGGGGTAAAGAATTGCCTAAGGTCACCAAGCAAAATCTAAGCCACAACCAGCTTAGAACCAAGAGCTGCTGAATCCAGTGATCTTTCTAGTATTAGGTCAGGAAAGACTAGTATAAAAAGGAGTGAATTGAAGTCTTCGTACCTATACCTCCTATTATATATACCTGTGCTTTATTATATATATGTGTGTGTGTGTATGTATATATATATACATATATACATATATATACATATATACACATATATACATATATATACATATATACATATATATATACATACAGTGCATATGAACATATATATATGCCTGCAGATATACTTGTATATGTACACAAATATACTCATATCTTCCTTCTATACATATATATACATTATACATTTATATCTACTTATATGGACATGCACATATTTTGGGTTGCCTCTGGAAACTCTATAAACATGGAGAAACTATGAAAGTTATACAAATGTTCAGGTCTTTCGTTCATAGGGTCACTATGAGTTGTCTATAACTCAAGGGCACCTAACAACAACAATAACAACAACAGCTGCTACTATTGCAAAATTGTACATAATATAGCATTTACTGAAAACATACCTTTTTTTGGTGTGTGACTCCATGTGTCATCATTTACCTTCATCAAATTGTATAGACTTCATCTGCGTTGTCTTACTCATCATTAAAAAGAACAAGTGTTTGGAATGCCTGAGACTATAATCCTTAGTAAACCTTTGAGCCTGGAACTAAAAAAGCTCTGCCAAACTGCCAGTCAAAGATAGGCTTATAAGATGAACATTAATACCAGGGAGGTACTCACTCGTTGTTGTTGTTATGTGCCGTCGAGTCGCTTGTGACTCATACGACAACAGCCCTGAACCCTATGCCTGTCTCTGACACATCTATTTCCGTTACCCTAGTCACTGAGTCAATCCATCTCATTGAGGGTCTTCCTCTCTTGCACAGTCCTTCCACCTTTGCAAGCATAATGTCTCTCTCTAAGACTGGTCCCTCCTTGCAACATGCCCAACCTTTGTCGGATGGAGCTTCAGGATCCTTGCCTCTGAGGAGCACCCTGGTTTCACCCTCTCTAGGACAACCCTGTTTGTTCTCCCAGCAGTGCATGGTATATTCAATACTCTTCTAAAGCACCACAGCTCAAAGGCATCAATTCTCCTTTTGGCATCCCTAGCCACTGTCCAGCTTTCTAATGTATAGCAAGTAATTATGAAGACCATGACCTGGATCATGCACATCTTAGTTTCCAAATTGACATCATTGCACTTCAGTACTTTGGAGATGTCCCTGACAGCTGACTTACCCAGTGAAATTAATCATTTGGTTTCCTGGATGCTGGTACCAAGAGTGTTGATTGTGGAGCCAAGCAAACTGAAGCTGTTACCAATCTCAATCTCTTCACCAACTATCATGGTGCTGCCAATTGGCCCAGTAGTGAGAATCTTTGTTTTCTTGATGTTGAATTTCAATCCATATTGAAGGATGCAGTCCTTGACCTACTATGTGAGAGATGAAAAGGTGAGGGAAAATGGGGCTGCTTTCATCGTTAAAAAAGTAAATTCTAGATCCATTTTGAAATATAATGTTGTGAGTGACAGGATAATATCCATACACATACAAGGAAGTCCAATGAATTCCATTATCATTCAAATATATGCACCAACAACTAGAGCCAAAAAGGAGGAAATAGAAGATTTCTACCAATGTTGGCAGTCAGAAATTGATCAAACGTGCAATCAAGATACATTAATAATAATGGGTGACTGGAATGCAAAAGTTGGAAACAGAGAAGACAGATCAGTAGTCCGAAAACATGAACTTGGCGACAGAAACGAGGCTAGAGGAAAAAGGATTGAATTTTGTCCGATTAATGATTTATTCATGGCAAATACTTTTTATAAGAAACATAAGCACAGACTATCCTCATGGATTTCATCTGACGGTATGCACAGGAATCTGATTGATTATATTTGTAGGAAGAATCTCTGGAGAAGCTCAATATCAGCTTGAAATACCAGCAAGAAAACTTGTCCAGCTGGTGATTGTGGAACAGACCACCAATGACTCATAAGCAAGTTCAAGAAGAAGCTAAATAAGGTTAAATGAAATCTATAGGAACCAAAATTTGACCTTGAGTCTATCCCACTCACTCCTTAACAATTAAGAGTTCGAGATCAAAGGGACAGTATTTGTCTAGGAATAAAACTTAGAAGACAAGAACAGATAGGCTAAAAAGATGAATGGAAATTAGAATCACAGAGAACAAATGAGAAGGGCGCTGTTACAATGTGGGAACTGTAATGCTATGTAACAAACCCTATATGAATGACTGAATGAAAAACTAATCTGTAAACTTCTACTCAAAGCATCATAAAAAGTTAAAACAGAAACAAATGCCTCCTTTCTCCCCCTCACAACCTTGCAATGAACAAAGAACATTGCTTCCTGTATATATACCTATTTTGTCTTTTTATAAAAGTAGATAATACAATATTTAGGGAGCTCTTGTGGCCTAGTGGCAAGAAGCTGCACTGCAACACCAGAGGCACACGGTTCAAGGCTACCAGCTGCTCCTTGTGTAATTAACGGCCTCTGAAAAACTGCCAGAGGGTCAGCTATGAGTTGGTTACAACTCTATGGTAAGCAATAACAACAACAACAAATTTGTCCTTTTATGATTGGCAAATAGGACAATACCTTCCAGATTAATCCATGTTATGTTTTGAGAACATATTATTATTCATTGTAGCTATGTAGTAATTTATTAGGGAGCTCTGGTTGTGTATTCGATAGGAAGTTGAGCTGTTAACACAAAGGCTGCCTTTCTGATTTGGATCCATCAGCAATTCCTGAGAAGAAAGATGGAGGCTGACTCTGACTCTGAGAAGAATGGGAATCCCAGAACATTTAATCGTGCTAATGCGAAACCTACACTTCGACCAAGAGGCAATCATCAGAACAGAGCAGGGCAACACTGCATGGTTCAAAATTGGGAAGGGTGTACGCCAGGGTTGTGTCCTATCTCCATACCTTTTCAACCTGTATGCAG
>NW_006399799.1:16500959-16517222 GCF_000299155.1 Elephantulus edwardii
CAAACGACTCGACGACACAACAACAACAAACAATGTGGTTTACAGCCTTGGAAATCCAATGAATCCAATAAAGTCTACAACTTGGTTCTGATTTGATAACAATGAGTTTGGCTTTTGAGTAATCCACCGAACGTATGAGCACAATCAAGTGTTCTTGGATTCCCATTCTTCTCAAGGTTGGCCACAATTTTTGTGATCCACATGGTAACATGCCTTTGAATAGTTAATGAAACACAGATAGACATTCCTCTGGTACTCTTTGCTTTCTGCCAAGATCCATCTGACATGTTCTTAGTGCCAGGGCCTCTTCTAAACACAGCTTATAATTCTGGTAGTTCTCTGTTGATGTACTGATCCAGTCATTTTTGGATATTGTTCAATAGTTTCCACATTCTGTTTGATCATCTTTTTTTGGAATGGAAATAAATATGAATCTTTTCCAGTCAGTTGACTAGGTAGTTTTCCTCAGATTTCTTGTCTCACACAAAATCTATCCTTGGACCAGGAAGCAGTCATCAGAACAGAGCAAGGAAACACTGCATGGTTCAAAATCAGGGAAGAAGTGCATCGGGGAGGCATCTTGCCTCCATACCTTTTCAGTCTATATGTGGAACAGATTATTTGGTGGGCTGGACTTTATGAGGAGAAATGTGACAATATTGTGTCATCAATAATCTGTGTTTTGCAGATGACACAAACTTGCTAGCTGCAGAAGGTCCAGGTTTGTAGTCTGCAACATGGATTGAAGCTCAAAATCAAGTAACAAAGATTTTCGCCACTGGGCCAATTGGTAACACAATGGTAGATGGAGAAGAGATTGATGTTGTTTATAATTTCGGCTTGCTTGCTTCCATAGTCAACACTCTTGGCATCAGCAATCAGGAAATAAAAAGACTAATTGCATTGGGAAAATGCTGCCAGGGACTTCTCCAGGGTGCTGAAGAGCAATGACATCAGTCTAGAGACTAAGGCACCAGGTCATGGTCTTTGCAATTACTTACTATGTGTCAGAGAACTGGACAACAATTAAGGATGACAAAAAAGGATGGATGCCTTTGTGTTGTGGTGCTAAGAAGACTAGTGAACACACCATGCACTGGCAAAAGATCCAACATGTCTGTTCTGGAGAGGATGAAATCAAGTTTCTCCTTGGAAGCAAGAATTTTGAAGCTCTGTCTGACATACTTTGGTCATGTTGTCTCAAAGAGACCATTTTTTTCTCTTAGAAGAGTGGAGGAACAGTGCAGGAGAGGAAGATCCTAGATGAGACGACTGACACAATGACTGGGGTAAGAGGGGCAGGTGTGCAGTGAGATTAACTCAGGAGAGGGCAAAGTTCAGAGCTATTATACACAGAGTCACTATGAGCCAGTCACAAGTGACTTGATGACACATAACAGCAACTATACGTATGTGTCTTTATTATCCAGAGCTGCAATAATAGAAATTCCACAAGTAGATAATTTTAACAAACAAATTTTATTGTCTTAGTTTCACTCAGTCTCTCTCTTTTGGAGGCTAGAAATCTGAATTCAGGGGTCCAGTTAGAGGGGAACTGGAATATACTTAAGTCTTGTTACTTTGACTTTGTTGGTTCATGTCGTGAAGGATCTTCTCTTTTACTGATCCCCCAAGCCTGATGTATTTTTTTCAAAGATCAGCATCTCCTGACAACATGCTCAAGATATGTGAGACCAAGTTTCACCATCCTCACCTCTAAGGAACACCCTGGTTGCACAGAAGCTTTTGACTCCTGAGAAAGGTCTACCTGTCTCCTTTCAACATCTGCGTGCCTAGCATTCCTTGGAGAGCTCCATGTGCCTTGGAGTCAGTCTTTCTTGCATCTGGGATGTTCCCTAAATGGGGACCCTATGTTGCTTAACTTCTGGCTCTTTTCATGGTGGTACCGAGACCTGTTGTTTTCTGCTCACTTTCTCTTCTGTTATCTTTCATTTTTAAATTTTTCTTTTGTACTGGTTTATTTTGGACTGCCCGGGAAACAAATAGATTCATCCTGGAAAGGGTTACTGGGCGGTTCCTTGGAGGCCAGAATTCTAAGGCTCTGTCTAACATAGTTTGAACATGTTGTAAGGAGGGATTGGTCCTTGAAGAAGGACATCATGCTTGGGAGGGTGGAGGGACAGCACAGGAGGCGAAGGCCCTCTATGAGGTGGATTGATTCAGTGACTGGGGCAATCGGGATGGAAGTGACAGAGACTGCGATTGGCACAGGATAGAGCAGGGTTTAAGGCTGTTGTACATAGGGTCGCTATGAGTCTCAAGTAACTCAATGGCACATAACAACAACAACTGGTTTATTTACAAAGTTCATATACATTGTTTTTAACATCGGATCTTTCCCATTTCCTGCACTCCCCTCTTTTATCTCTTTTAATATTAAAAATGGCACATGCTACACCCCAGGGAACTCCCTTGGTATGTATCAGTGTGCACCTGAGGAAGGATGTTATATCTCACTCTAATTCCCTAATAACTGATTGGCTACTGATGCCAGATCACATCATCACATAACTGCCAAACAGCTGAGAATCACAGTCCAGTCAAGTCAACACATATTTTTGAAGGGCGTCTTCTAAAGCATCACAGTATGTAACGCAATTTGTTTATCCATTCATCCATTCTTTCGTTGATGAGTACTTAGGTTGGTTTTGGGGTTTTTTCCCATGAATAATGCTGTAATGAACACAGCATCATTTTATTTGTGTCACTGTTGTTATATTTCTGGGGTATAAACTCAGGAGTAGAGTGTCTAGATCTTAAGTTATCTCTATTATTAGATTCCCCCTCTCCTCCGCTTGTTGTGTACCATCAAATCGGACCCGACTTGTACAGGAAGAGATTACCCATCCACCAGCGGAGGATCTGGTGAATTCGAACCTCACGCCTTCGGGATTGCAGTGCAGCTTCTAGCCACTAGGCCACCAGAGCTCCAAGCTATTATGATATTTTTGAAAGAGGATCTTGTTATTTCTCTCAGTGCTTGTACCATTTTCACTGATTATGTCTTGAGACTTCTTTAAAGTATTAAAGAACAAAGATATAAATTTAAAGACTAAGGTACACCTGACTCAGGCCATGGTATTTTCAATTGCTGCATATGCAGGTGAAAGCTGACCAATTAAAAGGGAAGACCGAAGAAGAATGATGTCTCTGAAGTGCAGCGTTAGTAAAGAGTATTGAATATCACAGGGGCTGCCAAAGGAACAAACAAATCTGTCTGGGAGGAAGTGCAACAGGGTGTTCCTTAGAAATGAGGATGATGAAACTTAGTCTCCCATACTTTGGGCACATTGTCAGGAGGCGCCAATGTTTGGAAAACCACCACATGCTTGGAAAAACAGAGGGTCAGCTAAAGTGAAGACGATTCTCCACAAGACAGATTAATGTGGTGACTGCAACAAGCCTTGAGCATGTTGAGTATCGTGTGAACAGCGCAGGATAGGACAAGGCTTCCCTGTATGGTATAGTTCACTCAGTGTCACCTAACAACAGCAACATGTTTTGAAATTAGTTTGTATCTGATATCTACATAATTTTTCAGTCACCAAGAACCAATTAGTCTATTTGGCCAACATCAAAGAGTCTTTCAAAGACTGAACTCCCTGGCACATCAACTTTGGTAAATTCTAAGAAGTAATTTTGGGTGTTTTGATTCCAAATCTTGGCACTTTGATCATATCTTCACCGGGTGCAGAAAGAGGTCCCATGACTCAGGATCTGGCCCACTGAGTGAGGAGAGTCCCTTACAGAGCTCCAGGCAGAAGACAAATCCCAGGGAACAAGCTTGGACCAGCCCTGACGCCAGCCTGGCCCTGGCACCCTGGCCCATGACTAGACACTTTTTGGGGCTATCTGCTAGGTTTGGCCAAAGCAACATAGGGCGAATTGCCTGGACCTGTGGGAGAGCTGCTGCCAGTGCAAACTCCCTGGAGCTGTTGATGGTAATGCCAGGGTGCACCCACGCACCACCACACTGGTTTCAGGACACCCGCTCTTAAAGGCTCAGTGTGCATGTCCAGCCTTAGTTGTACAGGGTCCCTGCCCCTGCTCAGCTTTTCTCTTCTGCATCAGAAGAGTGGGTACATGTAACTGTAGAAGTGAAGGAGCAAGAGTGTCTATGTGTGTGTGAGAGAGAGTAAAGGAGTGTGTGTATAAGAGTAGATGTGTGCATGTAAGGATGTGTGTATGTGAGTGTACATAGAGGTACATTGCATGTGATTGAGTATTACTGTGTCTGAACGCGTGTGAATTGGTGGATGTGGGAAAAGGCGTGTGAGTATACGTGTGAAGTGTGAGTGTGAAATGTGAATGACTCTCCTTGGCCACAAGTGCGTGTGTACAGTCATGGGTTTGTAAGAGTCTGTGGGTACACTGAGTGGAAGACGGATGTAGATACATGTGAGTCTGTATGACAACAAAGATGTGAATTCTAGTCCTGGTTCTACTACTTTCTAACTGTGTCAAAAACGGAAATAAATCCATAGCTCCTTGTAGACCTTCTTTTTTGTTCCTGTAAAATGTAATGGCATAGGACATCTCTTAAATTCCCTTCTTGCTTTGATATGTAACGATGGTGTTGGGGTGAGTATAAATGGGTGAAAACCATGGCATGTGCACCTGTGCATGTGTGTGACTGTGTGTGAACGTGTGTATGGGAGGGCAGCAGGGTGCAAGGGATATGGCTTTGAATTCTGCGTCTACATTTAAGAGCTGTGTGATCTCAGCTTGATGTCTTCACTTCTTAATCTCTGTTCCCTTATGTGCTCTGTTCCCTATGTTCCCTACAGAGCTGCTGTGAAGACGAAGAAATATTATTTGCAAGGTGCCTAAGCCAGAAAGTGGCTCAATTCTTTCTCCGCCCTTTAAAGGAAATGTGTGTGCGCATGCATGTGTGTGTCCAAACCCATGAGTTTGAATATGCAGGCTGAGTCCAATTAACCAGGTAACGCTCTGGATCACTGCTGCCCTCTGGGCCTTTTTGGCTTTTTCTCTGCTGGGTACACAGCCATCCAGGAGAAGCAGAATTAGGCAGTCTCCCAGGGATCTGCCTGGCCCCACGTGGTCTTGGTGCCCTAGACTGCCTGTCACATGGGTGCAGTGGCCTGGAAAGGAGGATTGGTGTGGGCAGGAGACAGGCTCCCAAATCCGCTTAATGTGTCTCCCCCCATTTGTGGTATTAGAAACTAAGTAGATTCTTCTTATTCTTACAGGGTCAACGTCCAGCCTGGGGTGGTGGTTAAACTGAGCTCCAGGCAGCCCCGTGTCCATCTTGAACAAGAAATCAGAGTGGGGGCCATGATCAGCCAGGACCCTGCCCTCAGAGAGCTCCCAGCCAGGTGGAGGGAGTCAGAAGAATCAAATTGAACCTCTAACTGTCCCTGGTTTTATCTCAGGGCAGGCAAGTGTCAAATTTTGGGCCTGGCAGAAGATACTCGGCCGGGAAAGGTTTTAAGATGAGGAGGAGCTTAAGGAACTGGCTGAATCTAGAGACCTGAAGGAGCAATTAGGATATTCTAGGCAGGGAGATGAGTGTGGGCAAAAGTGAGGAGGCTGAGTGAGTACCCTGTGTGTGTGAGTGTAGGGAAGAAAGGACCAAAGAGTGAGACTATAAAATGCAGTGCTCTGATTTTATTAACTGAGGTTAGAGAAGGGAAGGGGTGTGCCTCTAGTCAGAGTGAGTGGCTGACTCGTGACCTGAGTCTAGGGTCTTCCCCCAACCCTGTGGTTCTGGAGAGGGAGGTCAAGCCGAGCTGCCCTGAGCCCTTTCTTGGCTGCTCCTTTGGAGGTCTTGGTAAACTGAGGAAAAGTCTACCTTTATCACTACCGTCAGACAGAAAAATGTATTGAGTCTAGACATTGTGTCTTTGCCTCAAGACAATAGGGTTCCAAACAAAGCCAGGGGGCTCCTAACACCTCCATCAGGCCCACCAGGTAGGCTCCCAAACTCCAGGTCCTGAGGACACAGAGAAGATCCCAGCACTGGGCCAGATGGACTGAGCGGGCTTCCAGAACCCACACCAGACAGTACCCACAGCTGGACCCAGAGCATAACCTCTGGTCTGATGAACTCTGAGAAAACATCTCCGCACTTGGACCAGACAAACCTAGACAGGCTTCCAAAGGAACCTAGAAAAATTCAAGTGAATACCAGCTCAATCCAGAAACTCAGCAAACACGCCAGCATCCACAGGACAGCCAGATAAGGTCCCAACACAGAGTTTCTGAACCTCCAGAGATCCCAATCCCTGGTTGTCTGGGTTGGTGTCTAACACAGAATGCATCATCTGGATCCTACAGCCTGCCCCAAAATACCCAGAGTCTGCTCTGACTCTGGAACACTCACTTGGAACACACCCATGCTTGGTTGAACTCATCCTGAGCGGTGTCTCATGTGCCAAGGCTTTTCTGCAGAAGTCTGTGGTCATCCACGAAGGTGCACGGGGTATTGGAGAGGATGGAGGAAGTCAGGCTTGCGCCCTATGGGAGATGGGCAGGCATCCAGGCCAGAGGGTGGGCTGGAGTGCAATGGGAGGCCCCCCTGTAGTCTGTCCCCAGGGAGTGGAAATGGAATTATCTCAAAGACCCCAAAGGGTTTGCAGGTCTCTGGGCGCAGGGCCAGGAAATCCAGAACTCGTCCTTGAAGCGGGCCCAGGCCCAGTGGTGGCTGGGCTATGGAGGTGTTGGGGGGGGGGCGCTGGCATAGCAGCCAGAGACAACGTGACTGCACAGCTCTGCTGGCCTCTGGTCCCCACTGGGACAAGGCGGTCTCTGTGCAGCTGATCTCAGCTCTCAGGCTGCAAATCCCTTCCGGCTGACAGGCCCTGGTGGCTGGGTCCAGACAGCAGCGTGGGAATGGGTAGTGGGGTTAGGAACAAAGTAGCTGGAGGAGGTGAACCCTCTGGGGAACCCTCAAGGCCCTTGATATCGGTACAATATATCTTAACATCCCAGGATAGCAAGGGCTATCTTCACTCAAGGAAGAATTTGTAAGCCAGGCTCAGCCTGTTCCTTGGCATCCTAGGGTTCTAAATTAAGTCCCACAGTAAATCTTTCCTCTACTTTATCTCATGGAATCCTTACAACAGTGATGAGAATTCACTTACTCAGTCGTTATTGTCTACTTGGAACCAGTTCATGCGACCTATGAGATGATCACACATCTTTCTTCCATGGTGCATTCAAACCACCAAAGGAGCATCATTTTGGGGTTAGCAGCACAATCCCTATGAACTATGTCACCAGAGCTCCCTTGTTGAGAGACGCCATCAGTATTCTCATTTCATGAGGGAATTGAGGCTCAAAGAGTTGAAGCTCTCTACTCAAAGTCCCTACAACGAGCAAGGGAAGGGCTGGGACTAGAGCCCAAGTCTGTCAGGCTCCCAACACAGTGACAAGTGCACGGTCACTCATGTGAGCATAGATCACCAAGGTAGTCACTGGACATCTCTCAGCTTGAGGCTCCAGCACGGGTGTCAGTCACAGCACTGATCTAGCTAGCCAAGGTCTTGTTTTTCTGGGTTCTTGAATGTGAGGGAACCAACAGACACATTTGGTGAATCTCTTGGAGGACAGATGAAGGACCAAAAGCATCAGGGTAAAGGGGAGAGGTGGGAATGGGGAGGGGGCCTGGTAGGGAAATAAATCAGGGAAGTTGCCTGCTCTCTGTCCACGCAGCTGGGTCCCCAGTTACAATCCCCAGAGGCTCTGGGTCATGGAGGAGTGGTGCTCCAAGATCTAATCTTGCCTTAGTCTCTGGGAACAGGGTGGGGATTGTCCAGTGGATTCTTTGGAATTAAAATGTGGCGCCTTCTCAGAGTTTGGCCGACTGGCTTCTGGGTTTTGTCTAACCCCTCTCAAGTCTCCCAGGACTGGGCTGTTTTAGGATTTTTCTCTCTTTCTTGACCAGTGTTTGATCCAGGCAGGAAGTACGGAGGTGGGTTGGGTTGTAAGAGGGGAGATAGCAGGAGCTTGGGGGTGGGGTGTCTACTGGGTGTACGTGAGCCTCAGGGTATGTGCCTGTGCACAGGACACAGGCATCTGTGTTGATGGTCTGATTTTTTAGTGCCTCGGAGCATGACTTGTTATCTCTGGTGAGCGGGTGTGTCCTGGCAAACTCGCCTGCTCTGTATCTGCGGGTGTACCTGTGTCTATGGGTCTGTATGTGTGTCTGGTTCCTTCTCCTTCTCCCCTCCCCCCTGCACCCCTCACGCTCTCGCCCCACAGGCCCTGGATGCCACTTTACTGCCTGAGTGTGCAGAGGAATGTGAGGGGCAAGGGGAAAGGGGAGCACATGCCCTGGACTCTGGCTGCTGGTTATGGAAAACTACTGAGGCGTCCTGGCTCTGGCCAGCCAAGCCGGCCCGGAGCCAGGCACTGCAGATCTGCCCTTCCACAGCCCTCCCACTCTTTTTCACTGTGGGACCAAGGACCTGCTGAGATGAAGTGCCCTGGTCCTCCATCAGGCGGGGAGCCGGCCTCCCTCCCATGACTCCTCGAGTGGCTTACCAGGCCTCAGGATCCCCGGGGAAAAGTGAAGGGTGGGTATATTTTTCTCTCTGAAGTCCTTCCCAGCTCTGACATTCTCTTCATTCTGTGCATGTTAAAGGGGTTGAATAAAGGGCAGTTTCATCTCCTTTTGGGTGATCCTGAGGTGTAGGCAGGTCATAGAGTATTAGAGTAAGATGTTGTTGTTTGTTGTTATGTGCTTTTGAGTCGCTTGCGACTCATAGCGACCCTATGTACAACAGCCCTAAACTCCGGTCTGTCCTGTGCCAATCGCACTATCTCTGATACACCCATCCCAATAGCCCCAGTCACTGAATCAATCCTCCTCATAGAGAGCCTTCCCCTCCTACACTGTCCCTCCACCCTACCAAGCATGACGTCCCTCTTCAAGGACCGGTCCCTCCTTACAACATGTCCAAAGTATGTTAGACAGAGCCTCAGAATCCTTGCCTCTAAGGAGCCGCCTGGTTTGACCGTTTCCAGGATGAATCTGTTTGTTTTCCTAGCAGTCCATGGTATTCTCAATACTCTTCTCCAGCACCACATAGAGTCCTAAAAAGGATCTGCCTCCTCCGTCTAACAGAGGGCAAAATTGAGGCCTAGCTGAGGGATCTCAAGATCCCTCAGTTCCCTTTCAGAAGAGCCAGAACCAAGTTGTCAGGTCCCCACTTGCCCAGTCGCAGGCCTTTCACCATCATGACTGCCTTCAGCATGGTCTGTTCCGTGCAGAGGAAGAGACCCTGAGATGTCCCTGAAGGATGGCAAGTGCCATGTGGAGCCAGGAGGAACAGGTGGTCAAAAAACATGGCAGCGGGCAAGTGAGAAGTGCAGTCAGGAAAGACTTCGGCAAGTGTTACAATTGTGATCCGTAGGAAATAGGACTGAAAAGTCAAATCGAAGCTATGGAGTCCAAGCAGAAGAGAGTGCTTTTCCGGATCTTTCTGGCAGAAGAGGCAAAATGGCAGAGCGTTTAAGGAGAAATGCTCTGCAGTCATATCAGACTATTTGTATTTAAATCCAAATGCCAACACTTCAGTAACACTGCCATCAATTACATAACCATGAGCGGGTTGCTAAAATTCTCTGTAGTTCACAATACTCATCTTGGAAATGGAGGTAATAATGGCATCTGCCTCCTATGGATGTTGTGAGGAAGGCGTGAATAAATGAAGACACAAAATAAAGAAATCAATGACTGACTGCCTGTCACCTAATGAGTATTCAGTAATAGGTATGATGATGTGACTATTGTATCCTATCTTTCAGGCGAGAATGGAAGAGGAAGGGAGGGCAGGTCGGTGAGAGACCGTGGGGGATTCATGGAAGTTACGTGAGTGAACCATATCAAAGTCCATGGAAGCACCTGAATGAATGAGGGAATCGGACAGAATTCCCCAGAAAAGCTTAGATACAGCAGGAAGGTGGCAGAACCTTACCGTGAGTGGCTGTGGAGAGTGAGCAAGAGATAGACATTGAGAATGGCAACCCAGAGCCAGTCATGAGGGGCTGGTGGGCCATCCTTAAGGTTTGAAGAGGAGCAAAATGTTAGACAAATACTTCATAGGTGGGTTGGCCAAGGCTGTAGGAGATCTTTTCGTGATAGGAGAGGGTAGGGTCCAGGCTGAGTACTGGGCGTTTTGACCCTGCATGACCACCTACCAAGTGGAAAAATGAATAAGCGTTTGAGACGGAGATGTCATACGTGTCATACGTGCTATGTGTGTGGTGAGCCCCATCTGGACTCGATATCGAGTCTGGAGCCAGGACATTGCTGGGGTTGGTGATGGAAGTGCAAGACCTTGATAAGGCGGTAGAAGTTGCAGGTGTGGGTGAAGTCATTCAAGGGAGATAGTGGCCCCCAGAACCCCGAGCAGTCCCTGGGAAAGAAGAGGCACCTCAGGAGGCGCAGCAGTTAGAGGGGCTGAGGAAATTGTGGTGTGAGAGGGTGAGGAGAGAGTGTGCTCCAAGGAGGAGGGAAGGAAGCAGCCATCAAGAGGGTCCTTGTGGGGGAGAGCGAGCACGAGCGCGCAGAAGCCACTGGTGTTGGTAATGAAGAATGTATCAGTGAGCTGTGTAAAATCCAACTTGGCGAAGTGATGTGAGGCAGCAATCACTGGAAGAGGAGGCAGCGGCCACCAGAGGCCGGTGCTCATGGTTTTCTAGAACTTGACTGAGGAGAAAGAGAAGATGCTTGAAGTAGTTGATAGGAGAAGGTTTGAAGCCTCTGGGAGGTTGTTGTTATTTGGTGCCATTGAGTCTAATATGACTCATAGTGACGCTATGAACAAAGGACCTGAACCCTGTTCTATCCTGTGCCATCTTCACACTTCCTGACACACTAAAGCCCTTTACAACAGTTATCATGCCAGTGCACCTGGGTGAGGGTCTTCTTCTCCTTTGGGGACACTCCACACTTCCCAGAATCACTTCCTTCTCCAAGGAATAGCTGGGGAAGGAGGTTAAGATTTATCCTTCCTATATTTCAGGAGGAGAAATTGGGACCCAAGAGAATTAAGAAGCTCATGCAAAGACACAAACTAGTGGTGGAGGACAGTCTGTCTCTTAATACAGTAATTTTGTAAAGGGACAAGTAATATAATGTAATATAGATGCATATATATAGTCATTGTTATGATTTCTGCAGTACAACATGCTCAGCCACACACAGAGAATCATAATTAAAATCATAATTAAAGGCATAAGTCACCTGTAATCCACCACCCAAAGTCAAGCCTTTTACCATTGTATGCTATGACCTTCCACTTTTTTTCTATGCCAATATACACAAATAAACACTGGGATCATACTGTACCTACTATTTAGTAAATCCTTTGTTTCATTTAGCAACATGTCATAGGCATTTTCTCCATATTAATAAATATTCTTTGAGAAGTTGTTTTTCTTTTTTAGCTCACAATCTGTGCAGGGAGATAAGACTTACCAAGGGGATCCTCTGGCAAACAGTCAAGAACAGAATAAGAGGCAGTCGGGGTGATGAATGGGACTCAGGCCTGGGAGCCCACTGGGCTGACTCCATGAGTCTTGGATCAGGTACTCATTGTATGATATTAGATGAGACATTTGTCTTTTCTTAACGTGTCCAAATCTCAAAGGGTTTTAAGGCAGCTTTTCAAGGTTAGTTATGATCTTTGTGAAATGGGTGATGGAGAAACTTAAAAAAAAGAAACCTATCAGTACTACCAGTCATATGATTCCTTTGTGCTTCAGTTTCTTTTGAAAATGGGAATCATGTTTCCCTTCCATGTCTGCTAGGATTTTCATGAGAGTAAAAACTAGATTAGCTAAGGATAGGATGATAATGGCTATAAACAACTTATGTTTGGACAGTGTTTTGCTATTTGCTCACCTGGTTTTATTTAACCATCCAGGCAACACTGAAGGAGCTCTGCTGGCCTAGTCCACAGGAAGTTGCACTGCTAGCCCAAAGCCTGCACCTCTCAGGAGGTTCAAATCCACAAGTGGTTCATCAAGAGAAAGATGCACAATCTCCTCCCCTGTCATTTACAGCCTCAGAGACCCGAGGGAGAGTCAGCTGAGTCGGTTCTGACTCAGTCAAATGGCAGTGAGTAAGACAACCTATGAGGTAGGTATTGTTTTGGTCCCTCTTTTCCAGATGAGGAAGCCAGGGGCTTAAGGAAGTAATGTCACTTGTTTAAGATCACAGGTAGTAGGTGATGGAGTTGTGATTCAATCCCAGGTCTCTCTACTGACCAGGCCCTTACACCAATGCTGATGAGTGTGCGGGTTGGAGGGGAACGAAAGAGGAAGACTAAGAGGCTGACTCGCTTCTACCTTACCTCAGTGCCACTGCCCACTCAGAAACAATGATCTGTTACCGCCCTCTACTGTTCTATATAACATGTCTCATCAGAGGAAAACCAGCAATCTATCTTCCCTGGAGGTGACTCTGACATTGATGCTGGGAAGGAGGGGGGGGGGAGGGTCAGCGAAGAAGAGGAAGACCCTCAACCAGGTGGATTGACATGGTCACTGCCTCAATGAGCCCTTGTGTATTAGGAAGTGTGAGGATGACACAGGATACAACAGGGTTAAAATCTTTTGTTTTTGGGTCACTATGAGTAGTACTTGACTCGACAGTACCTAACAACAACAATGGAGGTGACTTGGGATGGCATGCGGTTAGGAAAATCGCAATTCATCTTTACAAAGTCAGGTGGTTTGAGGAGGGTCAGTGCTCATTTACCCAGCAGCCCATGGACAGCACTGAGGGGAAGCTTGGTGGATTTCTGCCCCTTCTTGCCTCTCTAGGGTTTTTTGTTTGTTTGTTTCTTTGTTTGCTTTTTGTACCATCAAGTTGAAACCGACCCATAGCTGACTCTATAGCAGGTTTTCAGAGGCAGTAAATTGCATGGAAAGAGATTGTCCATCCTCGTCCCACAGAGCAGCTGGTGGATTTGAACCGTGTTCCTTTTGGGGTTGTAGCACAGCTTTTGACACTAGGCCACCAGAGCTCCAGAATGGCCACTGTGTCGATTTTTTATGTCTAACCTGAAGCTATGAGTCTATTTTGACTTGAGAAGCAATGAGGTTGAGCTTTGCAATTTATTTTTATTTTACATGTAACAAACTAGGCACAAGGGCATCCGAGTGTGTTGAAGCTGACGCCCGGCAATTTTCTAAGACACCACACTGCCCCCTTGTGGCAGTCATATGACTTCAGTAAGTAAATCACAGCAAATTGTTCATATAAAATGCATAGTCTCCAAAATCCAGCGGTAATCCCAAGATAATATGTGCTTAACCGCTAGCGGTGAAAGATTTATACTAACTTAGGTGAATAGAAAGGGAATATACAATTAGGGGAAAGTCACTACAAATGACTAAGGCAAAGAAAGACCCTGGGAGGAGTATAAGAGACAACAAAGGTAAATACTATTCTATATGCAATCCTGCAATAACAGTAATAATTGTAATCTATTACTAAATCCATAGATATATGTGTAAGATGAATATATGTAGAAAAGAGAATAGAACTACACTTATGAATGTATATAGGCTTGATAAAGGATACTTCTACATATCTATTTATATTGCATTGGGAAAGTCGGCTATTTAGAGACCTCTCCAAAATACTGAAGAGCAACAATGTCAGTCTGGAGACTAAAGCCATGGTCTTTGCAATTACTTGCTATGCATCAGAAAGCTGGACAATGACCGAGGATGATAGAATGAGAATTGATGCCTTTGAGCTGTGGTGCTGGAGAAGAGTGTTGAATATACCATGGACTGTTAGGAGAACAAACAGGTTCACCCTGGAGAGGGTGAGACCAGGCTGATTCTTGGAGGCAAGGTTTCTGAAGCTTCGTCTGACATACTTAGGACATATTGCAAGGCAGGACCAGTCCTTGGAGAGGGACGTCATGATTGGCTGGGTGGAGGGACAGTGAGATGAAGACCCTTGGTGAGATGAATTGATGGGGTAATGGGGGTAGGTATGTCGGAGACAGTGAGATTGGCACAGGATAGAGCAGGGTTTAGGGCTGTTGTACATGAGTTGCAGGAGACTTGATGACACATAACAACAACAACAAAAAGTCCATGAGCATAGTTTGTTCTAAGTCTCTTTGTGCCAATTGGCCTAGGGGTGAGAATCTTTGTTTTCTTGATGTTAAGCTTCTATCTATAATGAAGACTACAGTCCTTCTGCAGCATACGCCTCAAGTCCTCCTCAGTTTCAGCAAGCAAAGTTGTATCATTTGCATAAAGCAGGTTGTTGATGTGTTTTCCTTCAGTCCTGATGCCACACTCCTCTTAAAGTCCAGCCTCTCAAGTGATCTTCTGCATATAGATTGAAAAGGTAGGCAGATAAGATGCATCCTTGATGCACACCTTTCCTGACTCTGAACCATGCAGTGTTTCCCACCTCTGTTTTGACTACTACTTCCTGGTCCAAGTATAGGTTTCACAAGAGGACAATTAAGCATTCTGAGATTCCCATTTTTTCCCAAGGTTAACCACAATTTTGATGATACACACAGTCAAATGCCTTTGCATAGTCAATGAAACACAGATAGACATTGCTCTGGTGCTCTGTGCTTCTGGCCAATATCCATTTAATGTTGGCTCTGATGTCCCTAGTGACAGAACTGTAACCAAACACTCTGAGGGAATGAGTCCCAGGGATAGGAACTCAGGGTATAGAACTATAGCCTCTGAGAACATGGAAGTCGATTGGCATAATATAGTTCACAATGTTCTACACCCTACTTTGGTGAGAATCAGCTTTGATTTTAACAGCTTTCAAGTAGCCATGTATGATACAACAGTTGATCTCTACTCATTCAGGAAAAAGAAGAATAAAGAAAATAAAAGGCACATGGAAACAGTCCAAAAGAGTAATGAACCATCCTGACCTCTACTATTCTTAGACCGAAGAACTAGATGGAACTTGACTGTCACAACTGATCGATCACTATGATTGAGATATGGAGAAAGTCCTAGGTATAATGAGTGGAATGAGCCAAATAAAGTTCAAAATCATTAAAAAAGGAGATCAGCATTACTGATGGGATAGTTGTTAGTGTTAGGTATAGTCAAGTACAACGTGTAGCCACGTTATAGACAACAGATCTGAACCCTGTTCTATGCTGTACGGTCCTCATTATCTCTGAAATAACTGAATGCATTGCTGAAATCACTGTGTCAGCCAATTGGTTGAGAGTCTTCCACTGCCTCTCCATATTTCCAAACATGATTTCCTTTCCAATGAATATTCCCTCCTAACAACATGCCCAAAGTATGTGAAATGAAGCTTTGCCATCTTTGCTTCCAAGAAGCCCTCTGCCTGCACTTTCTCCAAAACATAATCTGTTTATTCGTTTGTCAGTCCGTGGAATATTCAGTACCCTAGGTACTCCAACACCACAGCTCAAAGGTATCAATTCTTCTGTTATCCTTATTCATTGTCTAGCTCTCAGGTACATAGCGATTGAAAAGCCTAAAGCCTGGTGCAAACTGACATCATTGCTCCTCAGTAATTTGGAGAGGTCCCTGACTGCGGACTTTCCCAATGCAATAGACCTCCTGACCTCCTGACTGCTGGTACCAAAGGTGTTCAAATAAGATGAAATAATCGACAGTTTCAATCTTTGTTTTCCATTTATCACTATTGGTTCAGTGGTGAGGATTTTTGCTTTCTCGATGTTGAAATGTAATCCATATTGAAGGTTGTAGTTTTTGAACGGCAGCAAACAATTCAAATCATCCTCACTTTCACCAAACAAGGTTGTATCATCTGCATAACACAAATTATGTTTTTTAAAAAATTTATTTAAATAAAAATTTTATTATATACTGATTTACTTACAAAGTATAATTGTGTTTAATAATTTTTTTATATTGGTTTGCTTACAAAGTTCATATATGTTGTGTTAAATGCCATCCTTCATTCATGTTGTATTTCATACGAACATTCTTATTCAATATATTTTATAAAATTAATCATCATTGAACTATGTGCATAATGCATATTTTGATGAGTTTTCCTCCGCTCTTGATGTCACGTTCTTCTTCATAGAGTTTAGCTTCTCTAATGATTTGCTGAAAATTGCACTGGAGCGCAGAGAAGCCAAAGCACAGGGAAGAATTCAAGATACTAAAGAGTTGAATAGAAGATTTCAAACGGCAGCACGGGATGACAAAGCAAAATATTACAATGAAATGTACAAGGAGTTGGAGTCAGAAAATCAAAAGGGT
>NW_006399799.1:16518467-16542342 GCF_000299155.1 Elephantulus edwardii
CAATCACTTGTTATGCATCAGAGAGTTGGACAATGACCAAGGAGGATAGAAGGAGAATTGATGCCTTTGAGCTGTGGTGCTAGAGAAGAGTATTGAAAATACCATGGACTGCTGGGAAAACAAACAGATTTGTCCTGGAAAGGGTTAAACCGGGTGGCTTCTTGGAGGCAAGGATTCTGAGGCCCCGTCTAACTTACTTTGGACATGTTGTGAGGAGAGACCGGTCCTTAGAGAGGGACATCATGCTTCGGAGGGTGGAGGGACAGTGCAGGAGAGGAAAGCCCTCTCTAAGGTGGATTGACTCAGTGACTGGGATAATTGGGATGGGAGTGTCAGAGACAGTGCGATTGGCACAGGACAGAGCGGAGTTTAGGGCTGTTGTACATCGGGTCGCTATGAGTCGCAGGCGACTTGACAGCACATAACAACACCAACACCAGCAATGATTTGCTTAGCATACAGATTGAATAGATATGGAGAAAGAATATAGCTCTAATGCACACCTTTCCCAATTTTAAACCATACAATGTTCCCTTGCTCTGTCCAGATAACAGCTTCTTGGTCTAGATACAGGTTTCATATGAGCATGATTAAGTTTTCTAAGATTTCCATTCTTGTCAATTTTAGCCATAATTGTGATGCTCTTATCCACACAGTAAAATGTCTTTGCATAGCCAATAAAACACAAATAGACATTCTTCTGGTATTCTTTGCTTTCATCTAGGATCCACCTGACATGGACTCATCTAAACTCAGCTTGAACTCCTGGAAGTTCTCTGTCAATGACGGTTCTAGCTGGTTTTGCTAAAAGCAAAGTTTTCCTTGCTTGTGATATTAATGATACTGATCAATGATTTCTATATTCGATTGCATCGCCTTTCTTGGGAATGAGAATATGGATCTCTTCCATTCAGTCAGCAAAGTAACTGTAATCCAAATTTCCTGCATACACCGGTGAGAGTCGATTTGTATCTCATAAATTCCTGGGGCCTTATTTTTGCCAATGCCTTCAGTGCAGTTTGAACCTTTTCCTTCACTCACATTGGCTTTTGATCGCAGGCTACTTCCTGAAACAGTTCAGTGTCGAACAATTCTCTTTGATACAGTGATTTTGTGTATTCCTTTTATCTTCTTCTTAAAAAATTTATTAGTTTGCATATAGTAATTAATATACACTGTGTTTTGTACATGTACTTTGTATTTTATATAATCATTCATACACATTATATACAATTAATTACTGTTGCTCTATGCCTAATATCACTTTGTCTTTTCAAGCCCCCAGTGAACCTTTCCCATTACCTCACCTCCCTCCTAACCTCTGCTATCCTAGTGATTTTTCTCCCTTCCTCCTTGTCTGCTCCCTTTCTTTTCTTCCCCCTTTGAATATGTTAGGAGGGAGGTAAGGTATTTTGTTCAGTTATTCTCTTCTTTTCACAATAGTGGCATATGCAATATTTATCCTTATGTGGCTAAGAAATTTCACTTAGCACTTCCATCTTTTGATTGTTCCTAGATCATTTAAGCTTTTGTCCCTAGCATTTCTTAGTACTGAAACTTGAGGCTTGAATTAATTTTTCAGTTCTTTCATCTTGAGACATGCCAAGTAAGTTCTTCCCTTTTTATTCTTTAACTCTAGCTCTCTGAACATTCTATTATAATATTTTGCTTTGTGATTTCAAGAGTCCCTTTAAAACCTTCTGTTCAGCTTTTTTACTTCAGCATCTTACCTTTGTTTTGGCTTCTTCACACTCTAGTGCAATTTTTAGAGTTTTTCCAGACATCTCTTTATTTTTTTTCTTTCTCCTCTGTCTTTGTAATGGCCTTTTGCTCTTTTCGTGGATGGTAGTCTTGATGTCATCCCACAACTTGTTTTATCTTCGACCATTGGTGTTCAATGCATCAAATCTGTCTTTATGATGATTTATAAATTCAGGGGGGATAGATTTAAGGTTATATTTTGGTTCATGTTAATTTGTTTTCATTTTCTTCAGCCTCAAATTGAACTTGCTTTTGAATAATTCCACAGTCAATTGGTGGCCTAGTTTTGACTGTGGATATTGAGCTTTTCTAATTATTCTTTCCACAAATGTAGTCAATCAGATTCTTCTAGTCCATCAGGTAAGGTCCATGTATGTTTAAAAAAATATATTTGTGATGAATAAATCATGGAGTATACAAAATGCATTCTATTTCTGGCCTCATTTCTGACTGGATAAAGAATGATGAAACCCCTATGTCTCTTCGGCATCTTTCAAATTTGTAATGGACTCATCCCCATAGATCACTTTCACAACAGCCATCACATACCTGTGAATCTCTAGTACTAAATATGAAGTATTTTTTGGAACAAAAGAGATATACCATTAATCAAAATCTGATAATAGACTATATTCTTTGAAATTATCTTTTTGCCTTGATGTTCTGTTGATAATTACATAAGAATTAGTATAAAATATATATAACCAGACGTGAGAATGAGTGTGGGCTGGCAAGACTTGAAATGAAAGCAAACAATCTTTGTAGAAGAATCAGATAGAATAACTCTGGTATCTTGAAATGTTTGCACAAACAACTTGACCCCCAAAAGTTAACTGGTTTTAGATTACCAGTATCAATATTTACTGTTAAGGGTTTCTGTGTGCAATAAAAGCTTGGAATTCTCTTACTAAAATTAAGAGCATTCCTCTAGCCATTGGAAAGATTCCTAACACATCTATAAATATGATACTCTTTGTGTGTATGTTTTGGTGGTTTGGTGTTTTGGGTTTTTTTTCTGCAACTGGAACGAAACACTGTTTTTCTTTCGGCTTTTAATTTTACTTTTTCAGATTTACAGAGAAATTGCCCCCAAATGGCAATATTAATAAAAGAACTGGTTATTGAAACTTTACCACATTCTTTCTCTTTCATAAAATTTGCAGACATCATGCTCTTTCACCACTTAAATCTTGCAATGTCTATTTCCCCAAACCAAGTTTCCCCGAACTATTCTCTTATTAGCTGCAATACAATTGTAAAAATAAAAAAAAATTAACATCAATATCATATACTGAAAGACCTTACTCAGGTTCCACCAATTTTACTAATAATGTCCTTGTTAGCAAAAGAAAAATCTTTAATCATGTTTTCAGTTGTTATCTCTTTAGCCTCCTTTAATTAGGAAGAGTTTCTGAGAAGTCATTTCTGTTTCATGACGTTGACATTATGGAAGACATTTTTAGTTTCTTATTGTGGCTATGGTCAATTGCACAGACTTAGTGGCTTGAAACAACACAGAGCGATTATTTTTTAGTTATGGAGGCCGGAAGTAAAAGACTTGTCTCATGTGTGTCTTAGTTTCTTGAGGTTGTCATAACAAAATGCCACTAAGTGGGTGGCTTTAAAGAACAGAAATGTGTTTTCTCACAGTTCTGGAGGAAACTAGTTCAAATTAGGGTCCTGACCATGCTAATTCCTTCTGGAACTTTGTGAGAACAACTGTTCCACACCTCCTTCTAAGTTTCTGGTGGCTGCCAGCAATCTTTGGTGTTCTTTTGCCTTATGAACACAAAGTTGCCACTGTCATCATGTGATGTCTATCTTCTTCTCCCTTAAAAGACATCACTCAAAGGGGATGAGAACCCAATCTACTCCAGATAGGACCTTGTTTACTTGATTGATAGCATCTGAGCAGATAAACTCTTTTCCTCAAATAAGCCCACAGCCATGGGTACTGTGGTTAGCACTTCACTATTTTTTTTCTTGGTGACACAACCCAATCCATATCAGTCAGCTAAAATCTGGGTGTTAGAAGTTTGCATTTTTCCTGGAGGCTCTGAGTGAGTATCTGCTTTCTTGTTTTTTCTAGCTTCTGGAGGCTACGTGCACTCCTTGGTTGATGACTCCCATTTTCAAAAGTCTGAACATTTGCAATGAATCCTTTTCAGGCTGCCAACTATTTGAACTTTTTTGATCTTCCACTTAGAAAGAGCTTTATGATTGCATTAGATTTACCAGGATAATCTCAGATAATCTCATCATTTATGGTGAAGATAGTACAGTATATGGGGCAGGGTTCAAATCCATTGTTTGTGGAATCACTATGAGTCATAGTTGATTTGATGACACCTAACATTTCCAAATGCAACTTTAATTTTCCTTGTATGCATCAGAGAGCTGGACAATGTCCAAGGAGGATAGAAGGAGAATTAATGCCTTTGAGCTGTGGTGCTGGAGAAGAGTATTAAGGGTACCATGGACTGCTAGGAAAACAAACAGATTCATCCTAGAGAGGGTCAAACTGGGCAGCTCCTTGGAGGCATGGATTCTGAGGCTCAGTCTAACATACCTTGGACATGTTGTAAGGAGGGACCGGTCCTTGGAGAGGGACATCATGCTTGGTAGGGTGGAGGGACAGCGCAGGAGGGGAAGGCCCTCTATGAGTGGATTGATTCAGTGACTGGGGAAATTGGGATGGGTGTATCGGAGATGGTGCGATTGGCACAGGACAGAGCGGAGTTTAGGGCTGTTGTACATAGGGTCACTATGAGTTGCAAGCGACTCGACGGCACATAACAACAACAACAACATGTGATTTAACAAATTTCACAGATCCTGGTACGTCTTTGAGGAAGGAAACCAACATTATGCCTATCATAGTAGGATAATTAGGTTTTTCCAATGTCCCTTAACTTTAGTTTGTCTAATGTACTAATGATTAAATTCAAGTTACCTACTTTTGGGAGAAAAGTACAGGTTTATTTTAGTTCGTGAACAAAATCACAACAAGCAGAAAAAAAAGACCGAAGTTGTTAAGTATTTAATTTTATTTGGATCCACAATCAACGCCCACAGAAGCAACAAGAAAGAAATTAAGCAACGTATTTCACTGGGCATATCTGCTGCAAATGACCTCTTTAAAGAGCAATGTTCTCATTTTGGAGATTGTTGTTTCATTGGGTCGACTATGACTCATAGTGATCCTATGAACAATGACTCTGAACCCTGTCATATCCTGAGCCAACCTCACCATCTCAGACACACTAGATCCCATTGCAGCATTCACTGTGTCAACCCATCTTATTCAGAGTCTTCCTCTTCTGCATTGACCCTTCAAAGCATAAAGCCCTTTTCCAAGGACTGGTTCCTCCTGGAAACATGCTCTCAGTATGTGAGACCAAGCTTCAAAATCCTTGCATCCAAGAAGTAAACTGGTTTCACACTCTTCAGAACAGATCTACTTTTTCTTTTGGCAGTCCATGGTATGTTCAATACTCTTCTCCAGAAGCACAACTCAAAGGCATTTATTGTTCTGTCATCCTTAGTCATTGTCCAGCTCTCTCAGATGCATAGCAAATAATTGCAAAGACCATGGTCTGGATCAGGTGCACTTAAACTGACATTGTTGCTCTTAAGTACTCCAGAGAGATCCTTGACAGCATGTTTCTCCAGTACAAGTCATTGTTTGATTTCCTGACTGCTGGTGCCAATGGTGTTCGTTGAAGATCCAAGCAAGAAAAAATCCTTAACAACCTCAATCCTTTCTCAATCTATCATGATATGGTCTATTGGCCTGGTGGTGAGAATCTTTGTTTTCTTAATTTTGAGATGTAATTTAGATTTAAGGCTGCAGCCTTTGACCCTCTGCAGCAAATACTTCAAGTCCTCCTAAGTTTTAGCAAGCAAGGCTGTGTCATTTGCATAACACAGGTTGTTGATGATTCTTCCTCCAATCCTGATGTCATATTCTTCTTCATAAAGTCTAGCCTCCCAAATAATTTGTTCTGCATATAGATTGAAAAGGTATGTAGAGAGGACGCATCCCTGACACACACCTTTCCTGATTTTGAACCATGTTGTGTTCCCTTGCTCCATTTGGACAACTGCTTTCTGGTCTAGATGTAAGTTTTGCATGAGAACAATCAGGTGTTTTGAGATTCTCATTCTTCTCGATAGTATCCACAATTTGTTGTGATCCACACAGTCAAATACCTTTGCATAGTTGATAAAACACAAATAGGCATCCTTCTGGTACTTTCTACTTTCAGCCATGATCCATCTTACATCAGCAACCGTATTCCTAATACCACAGCCTCTTCTAAATTCAGCTTGTATTTCTGGAACTTCCTTGTCAATGTACTTGCTTTAGTTGGCTTTTTTATAATCTTCAGCAAAATTTTGCTTGTGTGTGTTATTAATGATATTGTTTGATAATTTCTACATTCTGTAGAATCACCTTTTTTTAGATCTTTGGGGATTAAGGTGCACTATATCCAAGCATTTTCAATAGCTTTATATACGTGTAAAATTTAGGAAATGAATTAGAAATACTGATAAAGAATCAATGTTTTTAACAACATTTTGGGTAAAGAATATGGAATATATTATGGGTTGCCAAAGAACAAGTATGTTTTGGGAGGAGAGCAACCTGAATTCTCCTTAGAATCAAGGATTATTAGACTTCATCTCATTTATTTTAGATATATTATCAGGAAGGGCAATTCCAGAAAAAGGTATCATGCTTGGCAAGATAGAGTCATTGAAAAAGAGGAAGCCCCTTAATGAGATAAATTGAAGTAGTGGCTACAATGGGCCTAAGCAGAGGTTGTGAAGGTGGCCGAGGGTCAGGCAGGATTTTGTTCTGTTTGCCAAGAGTTAGAGTTCACTCAACAGTGACTAATAATAGTTTTAGTTGACTTTGGGTCTAGAAAATTTGTTTTTAATCTTTTGGTTATTTTAAATTTTCTCTTCGTATCACCTGTGAATAAAGATAGTTGCTCTTTCCTCTCTCAATGCCTATTTTTATTTTATTATTTTATTTTATTTATTTTATTTTAATTTTTGTGTGAGTGTACCAAGAAATCAGGTCTGACTGGTACAGGAGGAGATTGTCCCTCCTTCCCCGGCAGAGCATCTGGTGGATTTGAACCGTGCACCTCTGGGACTGTAGTTGCAGCTCCTTGCTACTAGGCCACCAGAGCTCCCCTTCAATGCCTATTTTTATGAATTATTTCTATAGACCAGAGTGGAGCTGGTTCCTGTGAGGTGGAGGGTAAAGATGTCCCAAGTGTTCAACTGTTTTCAAACTGCTGTACCACTCCATCATCTATTAACTACTATTTTCAGTACTATCTTTGAGTTCTGTAATTTGCTGCAGTGCTTCTTTGAACTCCTGAATTGAGGGGGAAAAAGTGTCTTGAGGTTGTGGAGCTGGTATATAAAAAAATTTCTGGGTCAGTATTAGGCTGGAGATTTTGACTGACTCCTGTGGTTGCCGGGGTTGATGAATCCAAATTAACAGGTCAGACTAAAAATCAGATGATGACAAACTACATACAGAATCTAGAGTAAGAAAGGGAACTTTGCCTGAGTTCATGTGCCTGACCCAAACCACGCATTTGCATTCTGACGGACAACCTGTGTTATGCAGATGACACAGGCAACCTTGTTTTCCAAAACAGAGGAGAACCTGAATTGTTTGCTGCAAGAAGATCAAGGACTGTAGTCTTCAATATGCATTGAAGCTTAACATCAAGAAGACAAGGATTCTTAACACTGGACCAACTGGCAGCAACATGATAGATGGAGAAGAGATTGAGGTTGCTAACAATTTCAGCTTGCTTGGCTCCACAATCAACACTCTTGGCATCAGTAGTCAAGAAATCAAAGGATGAATTACATTGGGGAAATCTTCTGTCAGGGATCTCTCCAGAGTGTTAAAGAGCAACAATATCAGTCCTGGAGATTAAGTTGTACCTGATACAGGCTATGGTCTTTGTAATTGCTTGCTACATATCAGAGAGCTGGCCAATGGCTAAAGATGACAAAAAGAAGAATTGATGCCTTTGAGTTATGTTGCTGGAGAAGAGTATTGAACGTACCATGGACCACCACGAGAACAAATAGATCATCCTGGAGAGGGTGAATCCAAGTTGCTCCTTGGAGGCAAGAATTTTGAAGTTCCATTTCACATACTTTGGGCACATGGCCAAGAGGGACCAGTTCTTGGAGAAGGGCTTTATATTTAAAACGGTGGTGGGACAATACATGAGAGGAAGACCCCAGATGACATGATTGACTCCATGACTGGGGTAACCATGTTAGGTGTGTTGGAGACAGTAAGACTGGCTCAGGATAATTTTCAGGCCTATTGTGCATAGGGTCACTATGAGTCACAGGTGACTAAAAGGCATATAGCAACAACAATGTGCTTCTGAAAGTTGGAAAATAATTAAGAATGACAGCAGAAGAATCAATTCCTTTGAGTGGTGATGTTGGTTAAGAGAACAGATTGTTCAGGTCTATTGCAAATATTAATCTGATTTAGTAAAGTTCTCCAGAAGCAGTCTTGACTTCCTATTTTCTTACTTCTAATAGAATTTAGTTGAGAGATTGTTCCCATGTTTAGAATTTCACTCTAGCTATCAACTAATGTTTTATTTCCCCAATTTATTAATTATTTTACCTTCAGTTATAATTTCTTTTTTCCATTTATTATGTGTTTTTATCTCAGTTTTTCAACTTTGAGAAGGGATAAAAGGGTATAATTGCTGTGCCAGTTCAGATTGCTGGTAGCAAGACCAATCCAAACAGAACTTGCCCCTCCGTTCATTTCCATTTATGTTGGGTAGTATACTGTGATAGAGGGCTATCTCCACAACTAGGTATAGTATCTAGTATTCATTGTCAACCTTAATCTGCCAGATGAGGAGAAAGTACAATCCATCCCACTAAGTCCTTGGGAATTCTGTACAGATTCAGGGTTATACTTACAGTTTCTTTCTAAGGGATCACATTTTCTTTTGACCCCTGTAGCTGCATGCCTGATATTGGGACCACAGCATCTGATGGAGGGGGGGGGGAAAGCATTTTTAAGTGATGGAAGGAAAAATTGTACAGTAGAACCAGTATCTTCTCCCACTCGCCCTTCCTTGGATCCTTCAGAAAAGCACAGAACTTTGTCCAGTTGTGATCCTGCCTTTGCCTCCTCCTCACGTTGAGTGTGACCTTGAGAAAATCAGATCTAAACCCTGTCCTGCCATCCTCATTGTGTCTGACACACTTGAGTCCATTGCTACAGTCACTGTGTCAATCCATCTTGTTGAAGGTCTTCATCTCTTTTGCTGACCTTTCCTATTAGATGTTCCTCTCCAAGGAATAGCCCCTCCTAAAAACATGCCCAAAGTATGTAAGACAAAACCTCATTATCTTTGCCTTCAAGGAGCACTCGGGTTGCACTTACTCCAAGACATATATATCTGTTCAGTCTTTTTTGCAGTTCATGGGATATTTAGCATTTTTCTCCAACACTACAACTCAAAGGCAAAGATTTTTCTTCTGTCATCATTAGTTATTGTCCAGTCTCAGGTTCATAGCACGTGATGAAAAAGACCATGTCCTGCATCAGGCACACATTAGTTTTTAAGCAGAATTGCCCCTTGGCATTTTGGAGAGGTCCTTGGCAGCAGACATTCCCAGCTCAACACATATTTTGCTTTCTTGACTGTTACTCCCAATGGTGTTGATTTTAGATCAAAGTAAGATTAAATTAATGTTAATCTTTTCTCTATCTATCATGATGCTGCCTATTGGCCCATCAGTGGGAATTTTTAGTTTATTGATGTTGAGATGCAATCCACATTGAAGGCTATAATTTTTAATCTTCTGCAATAAGCTTTTCAAGTCCTCATTTTCTGCCAGCAAGAGTATGCCATCTGCATAATGCAGATTGTTGATAAACCTTCCTCTTATCTTGATGCTACATTCCTCTTCATAAAATCCAGTTTCTTGAAAGGTACCTACATGACTACATTCTTAATAGTCCACTTTCTTCTCTAGTTTGTTTGATCAAATGTCTAGCTACTGCTCATGAATCAACCAAAATTCACCCTTCTGAGTTCTCACCATTGTCCAGTTCTTCCATCATGGTTAAGAAGAGAGCATGCTGTTCAGTCCATTGAGAGAAATTGTTCTTTATTTTTCAATCAAGGTCTTTCCATTTGTTTTAAACAAATGGAAACAGCAGCTTTCCATACCAAATAGTAGTCTGGGTGCCATGGTACTCTCATATGTGACCTGAAAACCCTTCAAACAGAAGTTGCTCTTAGGACAACATCCACATAGCAATGGTTTCCGGTAGCTTCTTGGGTTGCTACAGGGTAGGACAATTTTATATTGGAGGAAGTAGGAGGGGCCAGTGTTGAGAAAAAGTCATTGTACTGGAAAGGTAGATAAGTCAGAGAAAGAGAAAAAGACCCTCAACAAGATGGATTGACACAGTGATTGTAACAGTGGTCTTGAGCGTATCAGAGATAGTAAGGATGGGACAGGATGGGTTCATAGAGTCTCTAGGAATTCTAGGTGACTCAAAGGTACCTACAAACAATGACCACAAAAAACAAAAACAAACCAATGACAACATTGGTCATGTGATACACTACTATGACCCTAGTCTGTTTTTCTGTGCCTTATATTAAGGTACTGTTGTCAATATAGGAATATTGGTGATGTAGTCTGTAAGTAGTTGTGCTGTTAACTCAAAGGTAGCACATTCTCTGGTAATTCAAATCTACCAAGAACTCTGTGGGGAAAAAATGGGCAATACCCTCCTGTGCAATTTACAACTTTTCAAAAACCCACTGGAGTGTCAGCTATGAATCAGTTTTGACTTGAAGGCAATGAGATGAAACTTTAAAAAAAAATAATTACAGTTGAGATCTGTACCAAATTGAAGTGTTTCTTCTAACCAAACATGACAACAAGCCTATGAATTCAAGTAAATGTGTACCAATCCAGTGAAAGTAGATTGGGAGTCTTTCCATGAGAAAACAAACTGGCTGGTTTTTCCCAAAATTGAGACCAGGAAAAAGGTATTTGTAAGATCAATCACAGATTGCTAGTCTCCTTTAGTTTGTTTTATTTCCTGTATCATTGATACCACATTGGAAATAGCTGAAACCATAAGTAGCATTACTTTTTTAAGGCTTTGGTAATACTTTGGTATTCTTCTTGTTAGGTGCTTTAAGTCAGAATGTAGGTTTTCATAACACTGTGTTCTTCTTGTTGGGTTCTTTAAGTTAGTTCTGATTCAGAGTGAACAGAGCAAAACACTGCCCACTTTTATGTCAACCTCACAGCCATTGCTGTTTAAACCCATTTTTGTAACTGCTGTGTTAATCCATTTAATAGAAAAATCTTCCTCTTTTCCTTTGATTCTCTATTTTTTACCAAACAGGATGTTCTTATCCAAAGATTAATGCATCTTGATAACATACACAAAGTAAGTGAGATAAAATCTTACTATTATTGCTTCTGCGGAGCTTTATAGTTACATTTCTTTCAAGACAGATCTGTTTGTTCTTTTGACAATCCATGATATATATTATTTGCTAACACCATACTTAAAAGACATTAATTTGTTTTGTCTTCCTTATTTATTACATGTGATGAATTGAAAACTACAATTTGGATCATGCACATGTAAACACTGTAAAGAGGTCATTTGTAGTGGATTTTCCAAGTGCAGTATAGCATTTAATTTCTTGACTGCAGCTTCCATGGGTGCTGATTGTGGATCCAAATCCTACAGAATCCTTGACAACCTCAATATTTTATCTTTTTATTGTGAAACTGTTTATTGGCTTAGTTATCAGAATTTTTGTTTTCTTTATGTTGAATTATACTTACTGAATTATATTCATATTGGAAGATATAAAACATATTCACAGGAGAGAAAGAAAATATCAAAATGGATGTCAGAAAAGACTCTGATTATTACCCTAGAATGCCAAGAAGCCAAAACAAAGGGAAGAAATGAGGAAGTTAAAGAGTTGAGAAGATTTCAAAAGGTAGCTCATGAAGACAAAACAAAGTATTATAACAAACTGTGCAAAGACCTTGATTAGCATTTGTCAAGCTGAAAGGACTGAAGAACAAATTCACACCTAGGGTTTCATTACTTAAAGGTGCTATGGACAAAATCTTGAGTGATCCAGGAAATGTCAAAGGAAGATGGAAGGAAAACTCAGAGTCACTTTACTAAATAATTGACTCATTTCAGAATTGAAACATTTCAGGAAGTAGCAAATGAGCAAGAACCATTGATAATAAAAGAAGAAATTCAAGACTCTTTGAAAAAAATTTCAAAAACCAAGGCCCCAGGAAATGATAGAATACCATTGACATATTTCAGCAAACAGATGCAGCCCTGGATGTGGTAACCAGGTTGTGCCAAGAAATCTGGAGGACAGCTGCCTGGCCAACTGACTGAAAGAGATCCATATTTTTCCCATTCCCAAAAAAGCTGATCTAATAGAAAGTGGAAATTATCAAATATTAACACTAATATTACACGCAAACAAAATCTTGCTGAAGATTTTTTTAAAAAAATAACAAACCACAAACCCTTGAGAAGTACCAGAAAAACAATCTGGGGTTATATAAGGCCATGGTACTAGGAATTATCATTGCTGATGTCAGATGTATCTTGGCTGAAAGCAGAGAGTACCAGAAGGATATCTATTTGTGTTTTATTTACTATGCAAAGACATTTGACTGTGTGGATCACAATAAATTGTGGCTAATCTTGGAAAGAATGAGAAATCCAGAACATTTGATTGTGCTCATGCAAAATCTACACCAAAAAACTGTTTTCTGAACAGAGCAAAGAAACAGTGCATGGTTCAAAATCAAGAAAGTAGGGCACTAGGGATGTATCGTTTCTTCATACCTTTTCAATCTAAATGCTGAACAGGTCATTCGAAAGGATGGTTTTTATGAAGAAGAATGTGACATCAAGATTGGAGAAGACTTATCAATAACCTGTGCTATGCAGACGACAAAACCTTGCTCTCGGAAATTGAGAAGGACTTGGAGTGTATGTTGCAGAAGGTCAAAGACTACATACAGCCTTCAATATGCATTGCATTCCAACATTAAGAAAACAAAAATCCTCACCACTGAGCCAATAGGAAGCATCATGATATATTGATGAAAGATTAAAATTGTTAATGGTTTCATCTTCATAATCAACACCGTTGGCATCAGCAGTCAGGAAATCAAAGCAGGAGTTGCATTGGTGAAATCTGCTATGAGGGATCTCTCCAGAGTGTTAAAGAACAATAATGTCAATTTAAAGACTAAAGTGTCTGATCTAGGCCATGATATTCTCAATTATGTGCTGTGCATCTGAGAGCTGGACAATGACTAAGGTTGACAGAAAAAAATCAATGCCTTTAAGTTGTGGTGCTGAAGAAGAACATTGACCAGCACAGCCAAGAGAACAAACTGGTCTATAGTGGGTGAAACTAGGCTGTTCCTTGGAGGCAGGGATCTTGAAACTCTGACTCACATACTTTGGGCATGTTGTCAGGAGGGAGCAGTCCTCAGAGAAAGACATCATGCTTGGAAGGGTCGAAAGACAGCACAGGAGAGGAAAACTCTGGATGAGATAGATTGACGTAGTGACTGTGGCAATGGAGTCAGATGTGTCAGAGGCATAGCAAGGCTCAGGGCTGTGTTCATAGGGTCACTAGAGTCATAGTCAACTTGATATCACATAACAACAACAGCTTAAGGGAACTCTCCTCACATTTGGGTAAGGCAGTGTTGGAAGCAGAAACTGTTCATTCTACCCTGTCCCTCCTACAACTATTTGGTTTAAAAGATAATAGGGGATCATTAGATAGTTTCTGCATTTTATCACTATTTAAAAGTGGTTTTTATGGTCACTATTAAATCCATGACACAAATGTTCTGGAATTCTTATTCTTCTCAGTGTTACGCATAATTTGTTATGTTCCACACAGTTGAATACCTTTTCATAGTCAATAAAACATAGGTAAACATGTTTTTGATGCTTCTTTTCACCCACTAACCACCTTACATCAGCAACAATAATCTCCATTCTACAATAGTCTACGTTTTACACTCTCTTCGGAATCTGCTTTGAATTTCTGGCAGTTCTCTGATGTATTGCTACGATCAGTTTTGAATTCTTCAGCTTTTACTTTTCATACTCAGATTTTGCTTGTGGGTAATCTTAAAGTTTTATAATTTCCACATTCTGTAAAATGCTTATTTCTGAAATAGGCACAAATATGGATGTTACAAATATGCATGTTACAGCCAACCATGTGTTGTCTCCCAAATTTCTTGGCATAGATGAGTAAGCCTCCCAGCACTGCATCCATTTGCTGAAAAACTTCAATTGATATTGCTGATTCCTGCTGTCTTCTTTGAACTTCTTCCTTAAGTATCATCAATTCTTGATCACACGCTAGCTTCTGAAATGTACAAATATCAACTAAAGTATGTTGTTAAGTGCTCCATGTTGAGTACAAACTATAGCAACTTTATGAACAACAGATATGAACCCTGTTCTATCCTGTGCCAACCTCATACTTTTTGACACATTAGAGCCCATAGTGGCAGTCACCATGTCAATTTACCTGGTTGATGGTCTTCCTCTCCTTCGCCAACCCTCCACCCTTCCCAACATCATGTGCTTCTCCAAGGAATATTCCCTCCTTGCAACATGCCCAAAGTAAGTGAGGCAAAGTCTCATCATCTTTGCTTCCAAAGAGCACTCTGGCTGCATCCTCTCCAAGACATATTTGTGTATTCTTTTGTGCTCTTCTCTAGCACCACGACTCAAAGGCATTGATTCTTCTTTTGTCATCCTTATTCATTGTCAAGTTTGCAGATGTATGTATAGCTAGTGATCGGAAAGACTATGGCCTGAATCAGATGCACCTTAATCCTCAAACTGACATCATTGTTGTTGTGTACTGTCAAGTTGGAACTGACCTATACTTGACCCACTGGTGGGTTTTCAGAGGTAGTTAATCACACAGGAAGAGATTGCCCATCCTTCTCCCATGGTGGCCTCGAACTACTTTGTGCCTTCAAATTGACATCATTATTCCTTATTAATTTGGAGAGGTGCCTAACTGCAGACTTTCCTAGTGAAATACATCTCTTGATTTCCTGACTGTTGGTACTAAAGGTGTTAATTGTGGATCCAAGTAAGATGAAGTTGTTGACAGTTTTAATATCTTTTCCATCCATCATGATATTATCTATTGGTCCAGTGGTAAGAATCTTGGTTTTCTTGAAATTGAGATGCAATTCCTATTAAAAGCTGTATTCTTTGATCTTCTGCAACAAATCCTTCGAGTCCTCCTCACTTTCAGCATGGAAGGCTGTGTCATTTGCATAATGCAGGTTATTGATGAGCCTTCCTCTGGTCCTGATGTCACATTCCTCTTAATAGAGACCAACTTCTCAAATTTTTTTGTTAGTATATGGATTGAATAGGTATGGAGAGAGAATACAACCCTGACACACTCTCCTCTTAATTTAAAACCGTGCTCTGTTCACACAAAAGCCTCCTGGTCTAAGTAGAGGTTTCACATGAGCACAATTAAGTGCTCTGGGATTCCCATTCTTTTCAATGTTAGCCATAACTTGTTATGATATACATAGTTGAATGGCTTTCTTTGCATAGTCAATAAGGCATAAATAGACATTCTTCTGGTTTTCTCTGCTTTCAGCCAGGATCCATCTGACATCAGCAATGATATCCACGGTGCCACAACCTCTTCTAAATCCTGTTTGAACTTCGGGAAATTCTCTGTGTACATGTTCTAGTCATTTTTAAATGATCTTCAGCACTATTTTGTTTGCATGTTTTCTTTAAAGATATATTACTCTGATTTTTTTTCATCTCTTTTGGTATTTTCCATGCCATTCAAAAAAAAATCAGAGCTATGCATTATCTGTATCCTTTCTTCATACCTACTCCATTAATATGCCGAGCAAATACTCAAGAAGTTGGACTTTATTAAGAAGAATGTGTCATCTGGACTCATCAACTATCTGCAATATGCATTAAATTGCTTGCAAAAACTGAAGAAAACGTGAAACATTTACTGAAGAAGATTAAGAATTACAGCCTTAAACACAGATTGCATCTCAACATAAAGAAAACAAAAATTCTCACCACTGGACCAACATGCAACATTATGATAGATAGGGAAAAGTCTGAAGTTGTCAATAATTTCATTTTACTTGGATCCACAATCAACATTCATGGTAACAGCAGCCAAGAAACAAAACGATGTATTGCATTGGGAAAATATGATATCAATCTCTCCAAAATGCTAAAGAGCAATGATGTTAACTTAAAGAGTAAGGTACACCTGATCTATACCATGGTATTTTCAACAGCTTCAGAAGAATCGATACCTTTTCATTGAGATGTTGGTGAAGAATATTGAATATGCTATGGATGACCCAAAGAACGGACAAATATACCTTGGAGGAAGTGCAACCAGAGTGCTCTTTAGAAGTAAGAATGGTGAAACTTTGTCTCACATAATCTGGGAATGTTGTCAGGAGCGGTCGGTCCTTGGGGAAAAACATCAGGCTGGGAAAGAGAGCAGCTATTATGGTTATGTGCCTCAGAGTTGGAAGCAACTCATAGCTAACCTTCCAATTGGTTTTCAGAGGCTTTAACTCAAACAAGAGGAGTGTACTAATGTTTTTCCTGAGAAAAAGCTGGTAGAGTCAAATGACCTACCTTTGGATTAGAAATGCAAGCAAAAGCATTTAACAAGTTGTGGCTAACCTTGAGGAAAATGGGAATCCTATAACACTTGATTGTGCTTATGTGAAATCCATACTTGGACCAAGAAGCAGTCCTCAGAACAGAGCAAGGAAATACTGCATAGATCAAAATCAGGATAGATGTTTGTCAGGGATGCATCCTGTCTCCATACCTTTTAAATCTATATACAGGAAAGATTATATGGGAAGCTGGGCTTTATTAGGAGGAATGTGACATCAGGATTTGAGGAAGACTCATAAAAAACTATGTTATGCAGATAACACAACCTTGCTTGCTGAAAGTGAGTAGGACCTGAAGTGCTTACTGATGAAGATCAAGAACTGTAGTTTTTAATATGGATTAAAGCTCAACATCAAGAAGACAAAGATTCTCTCCACTGGACTGATTGACAGCACCATGATGGATTGAAAGAGATTAAAGTTGTTAATAATTTCAGCTTGCTCAGCTCTAACATCAACACTCTTGGCACTATCCAGTCAGGATATCAAAAAATGAATTGCACTGGGGAAATCTGCTGTCAGGGACCTCCCCAGAGTTCTGGAATACAACGATGTCAGTCTAGAGACTAAGGTGCATCTCATCCAGGCCATAGTCTTTGCAATTACTTGTTATACATCAGGGAGCTGGACAATGATGAAGGATGACAGAAGAACCTATGCCTTCAAATTGTGGTGCTGGAGAAAATTCTTGAACGTACCATGGACCACCAAGAAAACAAATAGGTTTGTCTTGGAGAGGGTGAAAACAAGTTTCCCCTTGGAGGCTAGGATTTTGATGCTCTGCCTCACATAGCTTTTGCCTGTGGCCAGGAGGGACCAATCCTTGGAGAAAGATGTCATGCTCAGAAGGGTGGAGAGATAGCACAGGAGAAGAAGACCCTGGATGAGATGGATAGATACAGTAACTAGGGCAATGTGGGTTGGTGTGTCAGAGTCAGTGAGACTGGCTCAGGAGAGAGCAGGCTTCAAGGTGGCTGTACTTAGAGGCACTATGAGTCCCAGGCGATTTGACAGCACATAACAACAAATAATTAGGCCATCAGAGCGCCCTGGGAAAGGTAAAGTGTCAGCAAAAGAGATGAAGACTCTCAAAGAGTTGGATTGACACAATGACCGTAACAATGGGCTCAAGTATGGAAGAGGTAATGAAGAGATGCAGGAGCAAAGTTCAGATCTGCTGTTCATATGAGTCATAATTCTAGAAGTCACCTAACAACAACAAGAGCACCAGCAGCAACAACAATATACCATTCAATATTTCTTTTTCACCATAACATGTTTTATTACATTCCAATAATTAGGAGCAGTACAGTTCATGACAAAAATATTACAAATTTCAGATCACTTCACAGCACATACCCTTATAAACATTTAAAAGTTAATTTTAATTAAAAGAGTGGTCATTTTTAAATTTAATATTTGAAAAGACCAACATTCCTAGGTCAGCGCAACCAAACGATGGAGAACAACTGGATCACACTGCATATGTCCCACAAAACCAAAGAAAGCACAATGTACAAAATGTGCTTGTTTCAGTTTACACTATACAAAAATAGTTAAAATACATTCCAGGTAAACATGTTGCATTAAGAAATAGTACTAGTAAGAAATTGGCACTCAAAGGGGGAAAAAAGCAGAAGTATTTTCAACATAAAAAAAAGGCAGTGGAACTGGAAAGTTTTGGATAAACATTATATAACCCAAGTTAGCTCTGTGGGGGCACCCTCTGTAATGGACATTTCTGTAGGCTATAATTTTGTTTTTCTAAATTCACCTAAGTTGCCTATTGGCACTTAAAACTATTAGGCGAAAACATAAATCTCCAACTAGAAGGAGTAATTTTCATACTGATTGAATTTACAGCTACCAGTTGTATGCTATCCAGTTTCTCAAGGCAGAATCCATGCTACCCAATATTAACACACAAGTTATTAAATATAAACTTAGCTTTGCAGTAATAGATTTAAAAAAATCATTAATAGATAATCATCAAGATTACTTTTTGACAAATGGAAATGACTTGAAGTTTTTACTCACTCCCCCCTCCAAAAAGTATAGTATTATTTTAGAAAAAAAAAATTACAATAAAAAAAAACAACAAACAAACCCAAACCAGTGGACTACAAATGAGATGAATTTGTGCAAAACACAACTAATATGCTTCAATTTTCTCTCTTGTAGGACAAAATTGTGCAATGGTGGCAAAGACTTTGAAATCTTCTATGTTCGGGTCTAAATTCCTATGCAGTGTGACTCAGTTAAACAGAACCTAGAATTCCTACTTGGGAATATTCACTCAAAGTGTGCTACATATTTATTCTACATTCTTCCACAAACAACTTTATGTCTAAGACTAAGGATTTTAGCGTTTTTTTTAACTTCAAAACAATTTTTTGGTTAAGGCTGTAACAATTAGATAGCATTTTATTTCTAGGATCATCTTCTCCATCTTCTTTAACATCTCTACAAAAACAGTTTATTGTCAAACTGTTCAAAATCCACAAACTTAAAGGCTCATTACCACTGCCCTAAAAAAACTACCTAGCTACATCAAAAATTCAAGAGTCCTAAAAATCCCCTCAGTTACACACTGCAACTCTTGAAGTATGGCCATTTCTTTCTCTTGTCTAAACCAAGAGGAGGTACTGCATAAGTTTTGATACCCTACCTAAACAATGTTCCATATATCTGTATTTTAGCATAGCATTTCATAAATCACTGATTTTCACACAGAAGTTTCCTTTTCTGTGAATTAATTCAGGCACATGTTATTTGACTCCAGAAAGGTTATTTTAGAATGACAATATTTAATTTTTCAAAAGTCTATTTCAATTATTTACAGAGACCAACTGGAACCCACTTGAGTTTTAATATTAACTGATAAACAATTTAAAGGTACTATAATTGTCCTAATAGGATTAAAGTTAAGTCAAATAGTACTTTAAAAAAATCAAATGTTTTAAAGGGATTTATATAAAATGACTTGATTAAAAAGTTGTACTTAAATCACAGCAAAACAATTATTTTAGTACTAGAAGAAAGAAACATTAGAGACCAAACACCTTCTTTGAAAAACTAAAGTATGCAACAACAATCAATGAATCAGGTACCAAATGCCTAAGACTATTTTAAAACAGAAGCTCTAGGGATGACGTTGTTTGGAGATACTATAATATTCCCACAGCCTTGCAATAGTGCCTCTCACCTAGCAGGAACATTGTAAATAACTGATGAATACATAAATTAATTCTGCTTAAATGTTTCACAAAAGTGTAAAAGCTTTTTATTTATAAGATTTTAATAATTAAACAATGGGATGAATTTCTGCTATTGGGATTAGTCTTAGCTGTAGATTTAAGGAAATCTTTTAACACTTTGTAAAAACGCTACTAAAATATAGTATTCTGCCTACTTAAAAGACAGGTTTGAAAGTTTCTAATGTACTAGACTGCAAAGAGATGATGTTTAAAAGATCAAAATTAAACTGTTGTAGTCACCACCTGAAAACAGTCACATGTGGTATCTTTAAGACCATCTGTTGCCAAGGAAACAAGATGTAGGGCCATTTGATATTATTTCCTGGGCATATCCATAGCATCTTGATATTAGGGGATGTCAAGGTAAAAAGATTTTTTTTTCAAAGTTATCAAGTCATTGGAGCATATGGAGGGTTAGTAAAAATAAAAGAGAATATTATGACTCTTGAAAATGTTACTGTTGTTTTTAGGTGTTTTGGAGTTGACTACAAGTCATAGCAACACTATGAATAAGAGAGCAGAACCTTGCCCTATCCTGTGCTATCTTCACAATCCTGCCAATGCTCAAGTCCAGTGTGGCAGTCACTGTGTCAATATATCTCGTTGAGGGTCTTCCTTCGAATGGACATTCAAAAAGAAACTTTACCTCTTGCACAATTTTGCCTAAAGGCTGAATATGACAGTACAGGTGAAACATTACAGGTTGTGCTATACAGTCTTAAGTTAAATTAATGTAAATCTTTACAAAATTATATCACTAGATACAGCCTTTGAGATGATTTCCTTTAACATGAAAAATGGAAAGTGATATACTCCAAATCAGAATTTTAAAAAATGCATAACTAGAATTTTGGTCTCTTTTTATACCTCTAATCCAGTGATATTTTTCTTTTACCATATCACCTAAAATATTTTAAATTAAGTAACACTTTAAATACATTAAAAATCATTTCTTAATATTAGTTTATATAATTTTTATAGCATTCCACATCTTCAACATGGACCAGACATATAAAGTATTATGAAATGTTACTTTAGTCAGTGTTAAAAGAAGTAGGCATTTAGAAACCTTTTGTCCTGAAGTTTTGGCCTTCTCCCAATCTCAACTCTTTTAACATTTTAAAATAATCATTAAAATGATCAGCTGTTAAACAATAATACTCCAGATCTGTCAATAAATCCACGACATAGTATTCATCTTGATGAGCTATCCAAACTCTCCCAGTTCTCATGTCCTATCAATCCACACATAACACACTGTATGACCACTGGGATTGCACCATGGTTGGGAAAACCTCAATGAAGTGCAAAACTCAACATAAGGTCTGAACTTGCAACCTTTGCCTCTTAAAAAACACTTACCATGCTTACTGGCTCAAATGATCTTTGACATCATTACCAGAATGAAAATTTTTAATATTCAAAGACAGAAGTGTAAGAAAAGATTTACCATTATACTAAGAAAGAGTAGTCTGACACAGGAAGACTCTATTTAATTCCTATGAGTATTTTTAATATGTTACAATTTATTTCAATTATTATAAAAATTTAGTAGCATGTAAATACAGCCCCAAAGTGGTTGCTATAATTCCCATTACACACTGGGTCTGCCTTCACAGGAAAAGCTATAAGGGCTCTTAAAGAATTTATCTAATGTGGAAAGTCTATGACCTTAGTACTTTCCATGGCCTTGTATTTTTTCTTTTTTTTTAACCCTTTTTTATAGAAAAAATATAGTATTTTGGGGTTGTGTCTATGACAAACAGCAGTGGAAAGGAGGAAGGAGAATCTTTGTGAACAATGTAACATTACATTCATTGAGATTAATCTGAAACTATAGGACATGATGCCTGATTGAAATCTACAGGAAGCCCATCAAAGTTTGTTTTCTCAGTGTCTCAGTAAAACAAATAATGACATTTCAACTGAAGATAGAACTGGTAATTAATCCACTTATGTGACTAGAAAAAGCAAAGAATAGGGATGATTTGAAGGCGTCATTAATTCGTTTCACACTGAAGTTCACAAGTGCTAAGAGAAATAGAAGTATTGACCGCGTGCACCAAAATTCCCAAGACAAATCTCAGGTATTCAGTTTCTTTTTCACAGGCATTGCTAGTTCAAAACCCGAAACTCTGGGAATTTTAAAACCACTGTCATTTTAAAATAAGCATTCAAGATGAAAGCTAACAGTTTGCATGGAGAAAAAAAATTGGGTAATGCTAAAAACAAATGCTAATGATTTAGTGTAATATACAAAAATTACCACTTTTACTTAAGTATGCCTTAAGAAAAAAGTACAAATTGTATTTACATAATTATACACTTTGTCTTTGTCTTCTTTTTACCATCTTTGCTCATCTTTTCTTTATGTTTTCGAATTTCTCGAACTAATGTATAGAAGGCATCATCAACACCCTGTCTTGTCTTTGCTGATGTTTCAATAAAAGGAATTCCATAACTTCTTGCTAAGTCCTGAGCCTGTTTTCTATCTACTGTTCTAGAAGGCAAATCACATTTATTTCCTACTAAGACCATAGGTACATCTTCAGAGTCTTTAACTCGTTTAATTTGTTCTCTATAATGGTGAATATCTTCAAATGATTTAGTATTATTTATGGCAAATACACAAAGAAAGCCCTCCCCAGTCCTCATGTATTGGTCCCTCATTGCACTGTATTCCTCTTGACCTGCTGTGTTGAGAATATCCAAAAGACAGGTTTCTCCATCAATTACTACTTGTTTCCTGTAGGAATCCTCTATCGTAGGATCATACTCATCCACAAAGTGATTCTGAATTAGCTGTATCGTCAAGGCACTCTTGCCTACGCCACCAGCTCCAACTACCACAAGTTTATATTCAGTCATTTTCAGCAGGCCTGGGAGCCGCTGAGCCTCGGCTCCCACCACTGCCTTCAGTATGGGCGCTGAGCTCACTTCCAGACCAGAATGACGGGGCCAGGAGTACTGGCCAAGCAGCCGCCACCGCCATTCAATATTTTACCTATAAAATCCTTCACTATTACTACTCAAGGCTTGGATTTTTTCCTCAATTCTTTCAGCCTTAGAAATTCTGAGCATGGAAATGATGTTTAGTTCTTGGTTTTAAGAAGTTCAATTTGTTGCATGGAAAATAGGTTACAGAGGAGTAAGATCAGATGTAGAGAGAACAGTTAGGAAGTTATTGCAGTAGAAGGAAGAGATGGCAATAAAGCTGTGGTACTCACTAGGATTTGATGATTACTAAAATGAAGGGAAACCATGCCAAAATAAAAGAGTTGAACAAAAGATTTCAAAGGGCAGCTCCAGAAGACAAAGTATTATAGTGGAATGTGCAGAAAGCTGGAATTGGAAAATAAAAAGGGAAGCACTCGCTCTGCATTTTTCAAGCTGAGAGACTGAAAAACTTAAGCCTTGAGTCACAATATTGAAAGATGTTATGGGAAATATATTGAACGACCTAGGAAGCATCAATAGAAGATAGGAAGGAAAAGAAGTGGGGAATCATCAAAAGAAGTAGGGAATATACAGAGTCACTGTACCAAAAAGAATTGACTGACATTGAAAAATTTCAAGAAGTACCATATAAACAGGACCCAGTAGCAATGAAGGAGGAAGTGGAAGCTGCATTGAAGGCATTGGCAAAAAAAAAATATAAAGCGCTAGGAATTGATGGGATACCAATTTACTTGTTCCAATTAATAGATGCAACCCTGGATGTGCTTACCAGCCTATGCCAGAATATTCGGAGAATAGTTTTCTGGCCAATGGACTGGATACGGTCCATATTTGTTCCCATTTCCCAGAAAGATGATCCAACGGAATGTGGAAATTATCGAACAATATTATTTATATCACATGTAAGTAAAATACTGCTGTTGTTGTTGTTATGTGCCGTCTAGTCATTTTCGACTCATAGCGACCCTATGCACAGCAGCCTTAAACCCTGCTCTATCCTGCGCCAACCGCACTGCCTCTGACACACCCATCCCGATTACCCCAGTCACCAA